>NC_133336.1:232746563-233102813 GCF_042186555.1 Aquarana catesbeiana
CCAGCCTGCTACAGCTCTTCAGCCCAGCAAGGTCTCATCTCTCCCATGCTTCCAGCTGCTTACCCACAGTCTGCCACCAGCCAAGCTCAGTGCCAGCTCATCTGCCACCGGCTGGTTCTGCCACGACATCCACCTGCTGACTGCTTCCACCATGCAGTCTACTGGACTGATCACAGGCACTCATACCTCACTGTGCTCCCATGGCTGCTTTCTAACCAGGAGCTCACTAACCAGGTACGTGACAGGAGAGCGGGGTGATGTCATCATCTGGAAAAAACAAATTACTATTCTCTTTAAAAAAAAAAGCACTTCCGGTACTGGCGCCGCATGGAGTAGCTGCTTCTCCCACCAGCTCCCGCAGCTAGACTCCTAATTCAGCCTGTAAAACCGGCAAAACCTGCACCAATCTCCGGCAGTCTCCTCCCCCACACCCGGTCATCACATGGACCGTTTGTGGAAAAAAACGGCCCGCGATCCTATTCGGCCGCAACGGCGCGAACGGCACAGCTGCAAATCAAGGCCCCGGCTTCGGTCTACACGGATCTTTCCACTGAATCAGTGCCTGACATGGAGGTAGGCAGCGGCCCGCCCCCCCCTCCTCACAGCATGACACTGCCCCACAGCAGGACACTGCCCCACAGCATAATGGAGATCATCACACAGAGCTTATTGCCCAGGCTGTGGCAGCTCTCCTCTCCCCCATGATAGCAGCCTCTGTGGAAAAGGCAGTCAGCACAGGCATGCAGAAGCTCCAGGCCCAATTAGGGGAAAACGCTTCCAGACTGAATGAGGCCGAGCACCGCATATCCAACATTGAGGAAGAACTCTACCAGGCTCAATCCTCAGAACAGGCCCAAGATAAGACAAACAAATATATTTTAGAGAAATTAGATGATTTAGAAAATAGATCCAGAAGGAGCAACCTGCGATTCGTGGGCGTCCCAGAATCGTTGCAACCTTCAGCCCTCACGGACCTCTGCGCGAGGTGCATACCCGAAGCACTAGGCCTCCCAGGCCCCCGCATTGTGGAATGTGCCCACCGTGTGGGAACCTTTAATTCGGATCGCAAATCATCCCTAACAATTATTGCGAAATATCTGAACTATTCCGACAAAACTTCCATCCTACAGCAATACAGGCAATCCAGATCTCTCCAGATCGATGGCATGAAGATCCTGATATTCGCAGATTACTCCATAGAAGTATCCAAGAAAAGAAAAGCATTTCAACAAATATGCACGGAGTTACACCAGCAACAAATAAAATTTACCCTAGCCTTTCCAGCTATCCTCCGGCTCAAAGCCCCTAATGGTGACAACTCTCTTTCCATGACCCATCAGAGGCGGAGGCCTTCTTAAGATCGCTACGCAAAGGACCGCACCTGAGCCCTACATCCAAAACAGCCCCCATCAGCCGTGCTCTGGACCAAAGGAGCCCACGCAAGGACTCCCCAAAACGATTCAGAGCCTCTGGACCGGATCAACGTCACTCCATGACTCATTGGGTGATCTCTTCAAACGGCACGACTGCCTCTGGTAATTTTACTATTCAACCAGCCTTGCGGACCAGTCCAGGCGAAGATGACTCTCTCTCTACCCCTCATCATACTCCCTACATACTGGTAGGCCGAACCTTTATAATGATGAGCACAATGTTATTATGTTACTACTAGTTCAATGCTTTTTTTATTTCTCTTAAAACGCAGTTCTCTTCCCTGGCTTCCCTACGTAGACCAGACCACGCCTCCCGATTACAACCCGACCTGCCAGCATGATATACCTTCCAACAAGCGGGTTTAGAAGCTGCAGTCACAGGGTCTTGTTTTTTTTTTTTTTTCTAATAATCAAAATTTGTATTATTTCATTTATATATACGTCATTTATACAACATTCTATACCCCTATATTCAATCCACAGAAAGAAAACATACTACACATTACATCCTTCCTCTCCTACCACAGTTTCCCCCCTGTCCCAGCAGTCGACATTACATACATGATGAAAAAAAAAAAAATTCCCTCCCCCAACACCCCCCTTCGTGTACAGTCGTGCTTATAATTATAAAGTGTTTAAAGATGAAGTTATAAATAAATTCTCCCTTGTTTGATTCATGTCATTATCCCTTCCATTCATTATTATGTATTTGAGAGGAAAAAAAAAACCCTTACCCATCCCCCTCCGTGTACAATCGTGCTTATAATTATAAAGTGTTTAAAATGTAAAATCATAAACAAATTCCCCCCTTATTCTAATTCGTGTCATTAATCACTTCAATTCATTATGAGATAAATTCCCCTTTATTCTAATTTGTGTCAATAGTCATAGTAATGACTATTCATTCAATTCATAATAATGTGATTTGTGAGAAACCCCCCCCCCCTCAAAATACATTCGTGCTTAAGGAAGGGAATAATATCCCTATAGTTCATAATTATTATAAATCGTGTATCTGTGTTTCCTTTCCCCCCTCTCCTCCCTTCCCCCTTTATAAAATAATGAGAGGGGGGAATCCCCCTCCCATCTAATCTTCTAGTGTCTATAAATGTATTTATTTATATGTGTAATTCCCTTTTCCTTCCCTTTCCTCCCCCCTCTCCCCTCGCAAAAAAAAAAAAATTCTGTCAAGACTGGGGCAGGGGGAAGTAGTAAAAAATCCAAAATCCAAAAACCACATATACATATAACCATACATTATCTAACCCCCTTCCCTCTTTGATTAGCATTAGAGAAGTTATTTCACTATTTACTTCTACCCTTCAGGGCCACTCTTCTTATATCTCTATTCTAAATGACTATACCATTTCTTCCTCCCTTACCCATCTATATTTCTCTCTTCTAATATCTCCTTGGCGCATTGTTCCCAGTTTGCCCATGTCGTTTCAAATTTCTTTCTTTGGTTTTTAACCACATGAACCCATCTCTCTGCTTCCTTTATTATATTAACCTAATTTCTCCACTCTATGACTGACGGAATCCGGTCCTGTCTCCAGTACTTCGGGATAAATTTTTTCGCTGCATTTAATAAGTGTGGGATTACACTTTCTCTATACTTTTTGACAGAACCGGACGTTCCATGAAATAAATATTGTATCGGCCCAAACTCCATGTGGTCCGTCGTCATTTTCTTAATCCACGGGGCCACTAATTCCCAGAATCGCTTAATTATCGGGCATGACCACCATAGAAGAAGAAAAGTTCCCCTCTGTCCACAGCCCCTCCAGCATTTGTCATTAGCTTCTGAAGAGATTTGTGTTATCTTAACTGGTGTCTTATACCATCTCGCTAGGAATTTATATGCCATTTCTTGCACCTTTGTACTTATGGAGGTAGTAAATGTTAACGATATCATTTTATTTATTTGTTTATCTGTCCACACTTGGCCTAGCTCCCTCTCCCATTCTTTTATAAAGTATGCAGGTTTCTTTTCTTGCTCTCCTTGGATCATTCTATACATCCGAGATAATGTATGCCCAGCTTCTGATGTCTGTGCACACTGCCTCTCAAACGCGGTGAGTGTATTTATGGGTCTTAATGATTTTATTTTCTTAAGGAAACTTGTCATTTGACGGTGTTTCTATTCCGCCATTCTTGTCTCCCCGAATTTCAATATCATCTCCGTCAGTGATAGTAAGACTCCACTTGGGGCAAACTTACCGCATCTAATATTCCCGTCTTGTCCCCACGCCCGCAGACTTCCCGTCTTCTCCCCCAGGGGGAACCACGGAAATCCCTCCAGAGGAGCCAGAGGGGAGGTCTGAGGAGCATGGGTCTTGTAATGGGAGCTGGACTACACAGTGACATCCATGCGGAAAAAAGCGAAGTTTTACAGTAATGTTGTATTGTTTCTACCTCTCACCCCCTTCCTCCTAAATCCTTACTGGCTCCTCCTACTCCCATGCCTTGATTCATTAGCACCAACAGACCCTAACTCAGCACTCTCATATAACGTAGCCTCCTACATATCCCTCTGGGTATTCGCAGCGCTCCTACGTATGATCTATCACTCAATTCATACAACGTTGGCCCATACCTCCATTATGGCCCTCCCAACATGGAAATAGGCTCCTGGAATATAAAGGGACTTCGTTCCCCATCCAAGAGAATGAAAATTCTTTGCCACCTCAAAAGGCATAAGGCCGACATTGCCCTACTCCAGGAAACCCACCTCTCCACTCCTGACTTCCAACATATGAAAAAACTCTGGGTAGGCACGGTTCTAGGGTCTGACTCATATGGCTGCAAAGCAGGGGTTCTAATACTCATACATAAAAACCTCCCCTGCAAGGTCCTATCTGTTGACTCGGACTCTCAGGGACGCCTTTTATCTACACATGTTCAAATAGGGACCAGAGACCTAGTAATCTAAAACGTATACGCACCCAACAACCCCACAAAACTGTTTTTTAGTGAGCTAACAATCTGGCTCCTCCGCGACCCACACCTCCCACACATAATTGGCGGGGACTTTAACACGACCCTCCACCTAATTGACGACAGATCCTCTCCCAAACGCCCAAGACACCTCCATGACCCTAGTGCTCTGTCACTTCTGGCCTCCACGATGGACCCCCTCCATCTTCATGACATTTGGCGCCTACATCACCCAACTGATAGAGAATTCACATTCTACTCTAACCCCCATAATGTCTTCACTAGAATTGACTACCTTTTCTGTTCAGACAACCTTGTCCCACTGATACCTGATGCTGATATACACGACATTCTTATATCCGACCACGCACCCATCTCAGTGACGCTGGACAACCCAGACCTACACCCAAGTCCCAAATTGCGGCGCTTCCCTTCCTACCTTCAAAATAATTCTGATTTCAGATTATACATGGAAAACGCATGGTCAGAATACACCTCGACCAACGCACCACATGCAGACAACCCAAATCTGTTCTGGGAAGCAGGCAAGGCCTTCCTCAGGAGATGCATTATCTCTTATGCGGCCTCTTTCAAAAAGACCACGCTTAAAAATTACAAAACGGCCAGCTCCCGACTACACCAAGCTCAACGTTCAACGCTCAATCCTTTTACACATGGGCTGAAACCCTGGAATTAACTAAAAAAGTGCACTTGGATGCCACCCCCCACAAATTCGGCAACAAGGCAGGCAAACTACTTTCCAGGCTCTGTAAGGGACCCACCGTCCGACGTATATTACCTCCCTACGGGACGCATCAGGCACTGTCAAAACCTCACAAAAAGGTATAAACTAAGCAATGTTACGTTACTATTCCTCCCTATACGCGACTGACCCTATAGACAATTCGATAGCACTCTCCTTTCATGAAAAAGTAACCCTCACACAAATCTCTCCCTCCCAATTGGATGCTCTCAATGCACCCATCTCCCTTCCTGAAATATCAACTGTCATCTGGAACCTAGCCCCTTCTAAAGCACCAGGCCCAGACGGCTTCACGGGCGAGTTCTACAAATCCCTTCAATCAATCCTAGAACCCACCCTCGGCGACGTCTATCATCAAATTTGGACAGGCGGCCCCTACCTACCTACGGGTAACCAAGCCATTATTAAACTATTAGAAAAAAAGGGTAAGGACCCACAAGACCCAGGTTCATATAGACCTATTTCACTTTTAAATCTTGACGTCAAGATTCTCTCCAAAATTATAGCCACCAGATTAGCCTCTATTATCCCCTCTCTAATACACCTTGCCAAATCGGGGTTTGTGAAGGGCAGGACTGCCACCATGAACCTCAGAAAGGTAATGATGGCCCTGGAACACGCCAAATGCACTCCAGAGGGTAACCATGCCATCATCACCCTCGATGTGGAGAAAGCCTTCGATAACGTAAGTTTCGAATGGCTTTTCATGGTCATAACCAAAATGGGTTTCTTCGGCCCCTTCACTTACCTTATTACCACCATGTATACCGCTCCAGCAGCTAGGCTTGTAGCAGCAGGACTCCTTTCGGATGAATTCCGTCTCCACAAAGGCAGGAGACAGGGATGTCCTTTATCCCCTCTCCTATTCAACATAGCCTTGGAACCTCTATCCAGGTACCTTTCCTACATAGCCCCATTACCTTTAAATCTACCTTTGACCAATTTAGATTATGCTCGGGCCTGCGCATAAATTACAATAAAAGTGAAATACTTCCCATAGGTACTCAGTCCAGACCTCTCTGGGCCCAACAAGGCATCTTCACTGTCGCAAAATCCCATAACACTTACTTAGGAATAAAAATAGGGAAGCTTCCCTCCTCTCTCTACCACCTTAACTATCCCCCCTTACTCACAAAAATCTCTCAGGAACTTGAAAACTGGATGGATCTCCCCCTCTTGCTCCTGGGAAGATGCCATCTGGTGAAAATGGTCAGTTTTGCCCGCCTACTCTACCTGCTCCAAACCCTCCCTTTGCTTCTACACCATAAGGATACGAAATTCCTCAACACTGCCATCTCTAAATTTCTTTGGCGAAACAAAAGACCACGCATAGCCTTCACAAAGTCATGTCTTCCCAGACCCGAAAGGGGGTATTAGCCTCCCAAACATTGGAACATACAACTTAGCCTGTCTATTGAGGATAGGTCTGGACTGGGTAGCCCAAAAGTCTCGCTTCTCCAATTATCTTCTGGAAACCGCTTTGACACACCCTTACTCCTTGGCAGCCCTCCTCCACTGCAAGTGGAAATCCCTTCCACCATCACTTCAGCACAACTTCCTGCTACGGGACACTGCAATTGCCTGGAGAGAAGTGAGGAAAAGCCTCAAACTACCACCCTTCATCTCTAGCCATCTTCCGATACAAGGAAACCCAAGCTTCCAACCAGGTCTGGAACATCAACCCTATGTCACATGGCAACACAAAGGCCTCACCAAATTCTCTTTACTATGTGACAGAGAGACTGGTCGCCCTATCAATTTTCAAACTATAGCTGACAAATTCTCACTCCCACCGTCACATGCCTTCCAATATGGACAATGCATCAGCTTTCTGAAAAATGCCTGCAGAGACGACCGTAAAAGGTTCAAATCATCTTTCATGGATATCCTTCTCTCTGAGGACTCATGCAAAATCTCAGATATTTACCAACCTCTTCTTCTGAAAACCACTCCCCCTCTCACAGCCTCATCAGCGGCCAATTGGGCAAGAGACTTTCCGGATACTGAGCTGGTGGATAAAATTCTACAAGGCCTTAATGCCATACACAAATTGATTCCCAACGAATCTTGGAGGGAAACCCAATTGAAAATCGTGCATAGGGCTCATATACCCTTCCTCTCGACCAAACAAGGTCAAACCTCCTCTATCTGCCCTCTCTGTCAACACCCCAGGCCTTCCCTGACACATCGCTTCTGGTCATGCACATATATCTCCATCATCTGGGATCAAGTCCTATCCTAAATCTTTGAAATAACCATGCTGAAACTGCCCAAAGACCCCCTGCTCCTTATCTTTGGCCACTGGGACCCCCAGCTGCTGCCCTGGTCACTCAATTATACTCCTGGCAAAGACTGGTCCCTGATATGCCTCCTACTAGCCAGAAGAGCCAACCTGAAAAACTGGATCTCCAGCTCACCGCCAAACACCTCACAAGTTAAAAGAGACCTCTTACAACTACTATTCAAAGACAAACTCAACACAGACCTATCGCATGAAAAAACAAAATCACATTTCTACCACATTTTGCAACCTTTTATGGTCTCATTGCTCAATCTTATGGATCAAACGAAACTTGAGGAACTCTCTTTCTCATACCATGGGCCTCCCTCAACACCGTAAGTGAGGCTGCTTTTTTAAACTGAAAGACCCACTACAACATAAGGTGCTCACCTTTAGCCGCGAGACAAAATTGCACCCACTAGCTCCTTCACCTCTTTCAAGCGTCATAATGGAGAATAAAAGAAAAAATTAGATGACTCGCGCTATATAGATTGATGTATGTGTGGCCAAATTCGCCACACAAAAAGCACTAAATACAACCAGTATCAGTGAATATATAAACCATCTGTGTGGTGATATATCACAATCAGTGCAAACAAATAACAAAAATTATCAGTAAAAACATAAATCATCAGTGCAATAATATATCGCAATCAGTGCAAACAATTGACAAAAATAGAGTCCAAACGAAATATACTGAAAAAACCATGTGGAAGAGTCAAAAGTAGTCCATAAAAGGAACCCAAGACAAGGTGAGTTGGCAATCACAGGTCTTTCAACCGCATGGAACCTCAATTGTGTAGAACCACCACCAAAAGTAAGAGCCTGGCCGCTTACCAGAACCCCATGACCCTCCGTTACAGAGGGTCTGAAAGGGCTTTTGAGATCCTAGTAGTCCGGACTTCCCAGGAGCGGAGATGAAGCAGAAATGGGAGTGGAAACTGGAAAAGGGCGTCAGGTGCTGGAGTGGAAATGGATGGATCCACAAGAAGGGGGCTCAACCCTCAGCATAGTGGTGTCATCATAGGAGAAAAGAAAGGGAGGGCTCCCATAGTGTAAAATCAGATGGTAATTTATTGTAGAAAAAAACATACACACTCACATGTAGGTAAGACAATCAACATCATCAAATGGAAAAACGAACTGTGGCACCGGCCGGATGACCACAGATAGCTCATCCTGTTAGATATACAGCGACAGTGGGAGGTGGCGCGATGATGCCGCTCAGCCCTACGCTGCGTTTCGCAAAAGAATTGCGTCTTCCAGGGGCACGAGCTGTTCATCGCAACACCTCCCTTAAATAGTAAGTAATAAGCCTCACCTTGGAATCCCCCACACCGGACCTCCGCTTTAGCCTCGAGCGCATAAATTGCTAGTGCGCATGTGCGGAAGAGATCTAAACTTCCTAGGGAGCCTAGAGCGTCCCTGACCTCAGCGCTACCGCGCATATGCGGCCCCATTCGATGTCACGTCGGATAGGTCCCGCCCGCTTAAGGGAAAGGACGTCGGATCCCCGTGCGCATGCGCGAGAAACCTGACGTTGGTCTCTACATATAATATGCAAACGGGCAGCCTTATATATAGCGCGAGTGGAAATTGGGTGACAAGAGATACAATGTGTGAAAAATGGGGAATGGCATAAGTTAAAAAACAAACTAATATTGTGTGTAAAAAACATCTTAAGCCACATCATCAGATTCCTGTCAGTCAGATCGCTCTCCCAAAAAGAACATTCACAGCAATCCTTGATGTTGGCACTTAAATGTTGATAGAACTGGGGAAATATGTTATTGTGAAGCAAATATAGGATGTAGCAAGTCTATATAAATAAGTTTGCTAAATGTGAATAACATATATTAAAACAGTCTGGGCGTGAATGGTGACACGCACAAGCTGAACTAAAATTGTGTTGTGAAGGGACATGAACAAATTACAAACAGCGACCTCTAGTGGTCATAATAAAAATACACACCCTCAACGCCAGACTTCTCATATATTAGATGGTCAGGCGGCTATGTGGGTGAGCATAAATAGATAGATACGAATAAATAAGCCTAAAAAGGCATAAATAAATCATAATTGAATTAATGTGGGGTGTAGGGAATGTCTATAACCACAAATAAGTTGTCAGAGGCGACCCCATCCAAAAAAAGGTCACCCATAACAACCCACAGTGCTGGCATGTAATATATGATTATATTGGGGAATGCTCATCCCAAAAAAGTTGGTATGGCAAAGTTTGGGTATGTCAAATTAGAACAAACTCCCCAACTTAAGAACTAAAAAGTAAATATAAAATTTATGGGGCCTGGGTGATGACACATATAGGCTCAACCTAGAAAATGGTCATAAGGGGACATAGAAATGTGAGTCCCTGACAAAACGACCCCTAGTGGCCATCCTGAAATCCTCATGTAACTTAAAAGTAAATATAAAATACCTATATAGGTACATGGAAAAAAAATTTTAATTAAAAAAATATATATATATAAACTCTATAGGTACTGCAATCTTAATCTGGACACTAATCGCAGGGCATATCCGGTGGTCTGGAGATGGGGATCCAAGTCAAAATAACCCCACAAAAAATATTCTAGACATTAGTATACAAAAAGAAGAGAGAAAGCCATATAAAAGAAGTAAAGATGGCTAGATGGTACCAGAGGATACAGCACCTCATCCCCTAAATAATCAAACGTTAAATGGGTGTGTGGACAAGGGATTATAGCGGTGCTAGGGTCAGGAAGATTAGAGAAGAAAAGATAAAACAAAAAATACTAAAATTACAAATTTTATTAATAGTCTATCATAAATACAATGTACATTATAAACAATTCATACAGTAATTATACAAATTTTGTGGATACATGTACTGTAAGTGACCCTAAGAATGGTCAAGTGGGCCAGATGGCAAGTGGCCGTTGAAGGAGGGGGGGCTCATTTTCCTACATGTTTCGCCAAAACATTGGCTTCTTCAGGGAACAGGAGCTCATAGGGTAGATATATATAAAAAATTCTGTGTGGTGGACATGAAAACACATGTTAGAAATATTAATTTGACCAAACACTGCATAGTAAAAACAATAACACATTGCAACTGTGGCTGGACATTCATGTGACCCTAAGCTCCACACCACTAAACGGAACTGCGGACATACCTGGGGCGTCAGTGCCCAAGACGGGAGGGAAGAGAGGGAGAGGGGGAACACAGCCACCCAAGGAGATCCCCACAGGGGAGCAGGCAGACCGCGCCGTAAATTATGCCTGCAGGGGGCATACAGTAGACCTGGCAAAGGAATGTAAAGATAGTCATGTGTCATAATGCACTGTGGTAGTTATTCCAGGAATAGAGGGTTGCGCATATGTGCATTGTATTAAAAAGAGAACAAAAAATATATGTATATAAATAGGTATAAATGTATCTATATCTCTGGAAAAGGTGCGGACTTACATGTATATCTAAAAGCTGTAGAGAGGCAAGGTCAGGAAGTGCCTGTAATATATGTATGCACACAGCAAGGAAAGGACATCAAGGTTGAACCATATCTGCAGACCACTTAAAGCAGGCCTAATTAGAAAAATGGATAGTGTTAGGGGTCTTGCTGTTGTTAACTGGGGCCAGATATGGTAGTTTATGCCTATACTTACTTGATGGTATCTGCTGTAAGAAAAGATTCTCATAGCGGTACATTCACAGGTATATAGTACCGGTGCTGGGATGAAAAAGGGATAAAAGTAACAGTGGATCCTATATGAAATATAAAGGAAAAAAGGAGGATCAGAAAGGTAGGGAAATGGAAGCTTTAAAATGTACTTGGGCACAGGTGAGACTAGTGAAAAGGAATCTATTACCTAATTCATCATGAAGCACACCGTGTTGCTTGAGAAAATCAGTGTTAACCACCAAAGTAAGAGGCCGGTCCAAAGTAAGTTCTAAAAAGTATGTAAAAGAATAATAAATAATTCATGTAAACAACATGAAGTCAGGGTATTTTGAAAGGCAGAAGTTTACCTTGTAGCTGTGTGCAGAGCGAATGCAGGCACGTCCCTCGTCCATGGGAACTGAGGGACTGGCCGGTTACTCATATACCCCCCACACCTGATCAGATGATGATCAGGTGTGCGGACGCTAAACGAGGGGTAGCCACGGCTGTGCACTGCACGGTGCCTAGGAACTACGAGTTCCATCATGCAACGCGCGCGCATGCTCAGATCTCACGGACCGTGTGGCGATTGGAGAGGCGAACACCCCTGGAATGAGAAGTACCAAGGTGTCATCTCACCCAATCTGCCGATGGAATAAAGGGCCAGAGGGTCTGAGAACAGACGTGGGCACCCAGGGGCAGACAGTTGTCTGCGCCTTGGCGTCCGTACAGGCAAAGACAGCGCTAGCCATGTCACCCCCAAACCGGGAGAGCCCGCGGAGCCGCCGCCCACCACCCACGCCACAGATAATCCCCCCAGTCGTGGGGCTAGCCAAGGCACCAGGGACAACCGCAGTCCAGTGGCGGGGAACAACGGGGCACGAAGTGTAGTGCGCCGAGACACAGGATGGGAGGATATCCCAAAGGTTGCCCAACGATCCACAGGGGCCACTGGGGAAGGTGGGAATTACTGTGTGTCAGCACACGACATCCAGCCACAATGTGTGCAGTGTGCATAGAGAACCACTGGGTCCCAGTACGACAGTGAAACCTGCAACCAAAAATTGAAAATACAATGCAAAAACAATATATAGAAAAGAATATATAAAAAAGGAAACACACAGTATATGTATTGCAACAGTTGTGTCGAAAAATATTGTTCAATAATGACAAAAAAGAGTTTTAAGTCGCAAATAAATACAGGCAATATACACTTATAGAATATACAGGGATATAAGATATATTGAGTCAATTTGCCAGCTTGTCTCAGAAAAGGAAAAAGGCATTTGTAATCAATGTAAAAGGCAAGGTATTAGTCCATGTCAAAAAAACATTATATGGATGAAATACCGGGTGGAGCCATGGCAGCAAAGGGAAAGAAAGACAGGGAATACAGGAGAATGAGAAACTAAGAAGGGAATAGAGGGGGGGGGGGGGGGGGGGAAGGAATGGAGAAGGATAGGGTAGAGAGGAAAAACCACAAACGACGTTGTCTGGGGAAGGGGCATGGAAAAGAAAAACTTAAAGGAAGGGCTTAAAACTAATATATTCATTGAGTCCTGGGAAGATGGTAGCATTTAATATATGAATCCATTTGGTTTCGAGTCGTAATAGTGAATTATCAGTACTACCGCCTCTTACATGTGAGGGGATATGTTCAAGTGCGGAAAACAAAATAACATGGGGATCGGAGTTATGTTGGGCAGCGATATGCCTATTAATGGCCGTAGTGGTGGTGTTCTTGTATAGTGGTTTGATATGGTCCCGGATACGGGTCTGAAAGGGGCGCTTGGTTTTGCCAACATAGAATGCGCCGCATTGGCATTGGGCCAGGTATACAACCCCAACAGTGGCGCAGGTGACATAGTGTCTGATGGTGTGTGTGTTTCCATCGGGTAGATTAACAACCTGAGAGTTGGCAACGAATGTACATATGTCACATTTGCCACATTGATAGGTACCGGTGGCAGTGGGCCTATGTGCAGTGTCAGTAGAATGATGACTATGAATCAGACGATCACGGAGAGAGGGAGAGCGTCGATAGGTAATATCAGGATAAGTGTTAATATATTTGGCAATAGTAGGATCAGATGTGAGTAAGGGCCAAAATTGTTTGAGGACGTCTTTGATTTGGGTATGCTGATTGGAGAATTGGGTGATGAGTCGTGTGGGTTGTTTAGAATCCAATGGTTTGTCGGAGAAGACCAGGTCTTTACGGTTGAGTTTTTTTGCCTTATGGAATGCTTTCTTTAAGAGAGAGTGGCTGTAGCCTCTATCTAAGAGTCTATTATAGAGGTCGTGTGCCGCCCTGAAGAAATCTTCATCGCGGGTACAGTTACGTTTAATCCTGACATATTGACTATATGGTATACTTCGAAGGAGGGGCTCAGGATGGGCACTCTGGGCATGTAGGATTGTATTGCCCGAAGAGGGTTTGCGGTATAGAGTAGTATAGACTTGGCCATTGGGTTGTACACCAATCTGGAGGTCCAAGAAATGGATCTGAGACTGGCTGCACTCCATGGTAAATCTTAGATTGTATGTGTTGTCAGTGAGGCTTTGTACAAATGAGGAAAGTTCTTCCTTAGTACCGGCCCAAAACAGAAGTATATCATCGATATACCTGTACCAGGATATAATCCTGGACAGGTAGGGGTTGAAGTGAATCGAGTCAAAGAGTTCCCTCTCCCACCCCCCCAGGTACAGGTTGGCATAGGCAGGGGCACACTTAGTCCCCATAGCCACACCCTGCACCTGGAGGAAGTGGGAGGAGCCGAACATGAAATAATTGCGTGTGAGTATGAACCTCAATAATTTGAGGACAAAGTCCCCGTATTCATCATATTGGGGGCCTCTGGCACGAATGAGTTTGCTGATAACTGAGATACCTCTATTGTGGGGGATTACGTTGTATAAGCTTTCCACATCTAGGGCTACCAACCATGTGCCACTGGGCAGGGATTGGCCATCTAATATACGAAGGAGATGGATAGTGTCCTTTATATATGAAGGCAAAGCTACAACATGGGGTGCCAGATATTTATCTACCAGAGCACTGGCAGATTCTGTGAGGCATTGACGACCAGACACAATTGGGCGACCAGGTGGATGGTCGAGAGATTTGTGCAATTTTGGGAGGGAATAGAAGGTAGGGGTAGTGGGTTCTTTAACATAAAGAAATTTCCATGTGTTGGAGTCTATAATGCCTTTTTGATAAGCTGCAAATATCAGCTGTTGGTATTCGGATATATAGTTAGCAATGAGTGTTTTAGAAATTGGTCTATACCACTCGCGATTGTTTAAAATATCCAGGCACATTTGTTCATAGAAGGACACATCCATCACCACCACATTGCCACCCTTGTCGGCTGGCTTAATGGTGAGTTCAGGATGGTTTTGTAGGGATTTGATGGCCCTAATCTGAGCCAAAGTTAGGTTGGAGGGATACGCGGAGTTGAAATTTAAGCCTTCGATGGTGTTAGTGACCTGTTGTACAAAGGCCCATATATTGGGATTTGTAGAAAGATTTGGAAAATTCACAGATTTGGGTTTAAAAGAAACAGGAGGGGGGAAGGGGGGAGCACCAAGGGCGGCGGCCTCAAGATTGGTAGGATCAAGAGAGTCGTCACCATCAGTGCACCCCTCCTCCCAAAGTGACATTAATTCTTCGAGGGCTTGTATTTCCGCTAGGGTGGGAACCTGTTGGGAAGGATTTACATGCACATTCTGAACAAGTGCAGTATTAGATTGAGATTTGTCATAGATCACTTTGAAAAGAAGTTTACGTGCAAAAAGATGCACGTCTTTAATAAAGGCGAATTTGTCAAAGTCGTTAGAGGGACAAAATGTGAGGCCTAATTGGAGTACATAGATCTGATCCGCATTGAGTGGAATAGAAGATAGATTGATTACATCAGGGGTGGTTGGTCTTGCTGGATCATTGGCATTTGTGGGTGTAAATCGGGGGATGGGCTTGGGAGAGACTCCTGGCCCTGCCCTAAAAAAATAGGTGCAAGTTTGGGGTCTGCTGTAGCAGAGCTGGCTGGAAACATGGAGGTGATAGTGGGTTCACTTACCCTTCGGGGGGTGATGTGCGTTTGAGGGTGCGGTGGTGCCATTATGCCTGCAGGTGTCTTGGTAGAGGATGATTTGGGAATCGCTGACGACTTGGGTTGTGCTTTAGTGAAGGGAGTGGATACGTGAGCGGTCTTCGAATGACCTGTAGGTGGATGTGGTAAAGGAGTGGGTCCTAGTGTGCGGTGGAGTGACTCCGAGGATATGGCCGAAAGATCGCCTTTTCTTCTTTTTGCTAATTGTTCCTGTGTCAAATCTTGGTAAACAGTGGAGGTACTGGATGAAAAAGAAGCAGATAAATTGTTAGAGGCATGGTTATTCGAAGTAGGTATATTAGTGGAAAAGGGTTTGTTTCTAGCTTTGGTTTCCTTGACATTGTCCCAATTGTAGGCATATCCATTTTCATGGGCTGCTAAGTCTCTTAAGAATTTGCTTTCTTTGTCATTAATAGTCGTAAGTGTATATTCCTCCAGGTGTGCACGCAGGGTTTTATCCCGCTTGCTATACCTGGGGGAGGAAAGACCAAGAGCATGATCTGTGTACCATCGATTGATTGCAACATCAAGTTGTGCCAACTCGGTGGTATATTCATGGCACAACATGGAGAGCATGTTGAGAGAGCATGATATAAGATTGCTTTCCCAAGAGGTTTTTAATGTGTCGTTGATTTTTTTGATATTGGGGAAAAGTTGTATTCTTAATCCCCAAGGTATTATTTTGTGTTCCGCATATTTTTCAAAGTAGGTTTTATGCCAGTAAATTCTGACTTTTTTTTCCAAGAGACGTTGTAGTCTGATAAATGCCCTATCCAGCTCAGCATCGGTTATGGTAGAAGCATTTTGGGATGCCTGGATGCGGGTCATGAGACCCTCCCAGGCTTCTCCACAGAAATCCGCCATGGCTCCACCCGGGGTCCTGAAAAGAGAAAGAAACCAGTCCTATGATGACACAAAAGATATACACGGATTAATATGTGTTCCAATGATTATCACAGTCACAGTAAGGTGAAGATAAGAAAAGATATAATTTGTCAAGATGGCATATAACTAAGGAAGGATAGTGGATTTGTTGGGAATAAACGAAGATAGAAGGATATATAGTTGTATTGGACAAGTATATATAATATATATGGGGATATTCAAATCAACATATCAGGGACCAAGACTAGCCAAAAAGACATAAGCATTAAAGCTTGTATTGCTCAAAAAAAGTAAAGATGGCTAGATGGTACCAGAGGATACAGCACCTCATCCCCTAAATAATCAAACGTTAAATGGGTGTGTGGACAAGGGATTATAGCGGTGCTAGGGTCAGGAAGATTAGAGAAGAAAAGATAAAACAAAAAATACTAAAATTACAAATTTTATTAATAGTCTATCATAAATACAATGTACATTATAAACAATTCATACAGTAATTATACAAATTTTGTGGATACATGTACTGTAAGTGACCCTAAGAATGGTCAAGTGGGCCAGATGGCAAGTGGCCGTTGAAGGAGGGGGGGCTCATTTTCCTACATGTTTCGCCAAAACATTGGCTTCTTCAGGGAACAGGAGCTCATAGGGTAGATATATATAAAAAATTCTGTGTGGTGGACATGAAAACACATGTTAGAAATATTAATTTGACCAAACACTGCATAGTAAAAACAATAACACATTGCAACTGTGGCTGGACATTCATGCGACCCTAAGCTCCACACCACTAAACGGAACTGCGGACATACCTGGGGCGTCAGTGCCCAAGACGGGAGGGAAGAGAGGGAGAGGGGGAACACAGCCACCCAAGGAGATCCCCACAGGGGAGCAGGCAGACCGCGCCGTAAATTATGCCTGCAGGGGGCATACAGTAGACCTGGCAAAGGAATGTAAAGATAGTCATGTGTCATAATGCACTGTGGTAGTTATTCCAGGAATAGAGGGTTGCGCATATGTGCATTGTATTAAAAAGAGAACAAAAAATATATGTATATAAATAGGTATAAATGTATCTATATCTCTGGAAAAGGTGCGGACTTACATGTATATCTAAAAGCTGTAGAGAGGCAAGGTCAGGAAGTGCCTGTAATATATGTATGCACACAGCAAGGAAAGGACATCAAGGTTGAACCATATCTGCAGACCACTTAAAGCAGGCCTAATTAGAAAAATGGATAGTGTTAGAACATCCCGTTAGTCAGGCATTATTAATGAAGGCATTAATATCAGTATCTACGTTCATACCATGTGGTACATAACTTTTGACCTTATATATCCAAGACATCTCTGACTTGGAAATCTCCCTAATCAGTGAGCTACCCCGCCAATGGGGTTTATATTTGTCTATGCCCACAAATAATGTCTTGGAAGGGTCCCTGTCATGGAATTGATCGTAGTGTCTGGAAACGGGATGTTTATCGTACCCTCTTCTGATATTTCCTATGTGTTTGTTTAAACGAACCCGTAGGGCCCTTTTGGTCCTCCCTATATACTGGAGACCACACGGACATTGTAGGAGGTAGACTACCCCTTCAGAGCTACAGGTGATGAATGGTTCAATGTTGTGTGAATCTCCAGTACTGGTGGATATGAATGACGTAATACGTCTTGATCTGTTGACATTTAGGGAGCACACCTGACATCTCCCACATCTATAGAACCCTGTTAGATTTTGCAGGAAAGATCTGTTTTCCCGTGGAGGGTCCTGAACTGTAGGTGCTATCTTATTTCCCAAGGAGGCTGCTCCTTTAAAAATCACTCTGGGTCTTGGTGGTAAGAGGGCTTTAAGGGTCAAATCACTACCAAGAACATGCCAATGTTTTTGTATTAATTGTTTGATGGCTCGATGTTGTACTGAATACGTAGTGATGAACGGTATAGTCTCCAAAACCTCATTCCCAGGTCTGGGAACTTCAGTTAACATAGTGGCTCTATCCCTGTCCCTTGCCGATTTCACGGCCTGTGAGAGGGAAGAACGGTCATATCCCTTCTCCAGGAATCTTCCTGTTAGAATAGATGCCTGCTGATCGAAGGTGGCTATATCTGAACAATTGCGTCTAAGGCGCAGAAATTGTCCATATGGGATGGCCTTCAGCCACGGTTCGTGGTGGCAACTGTCTACAGAGATATAGGAATTTCTGCCAGTGTCTTTAAAGTGTGTTGACGTCACGAACTGTCCTTCCAGGATCTGGATCTTGAGGTCAAGGAAGTGGATGGTTTCCTGACTGGCTTCAAAATTTAATCTGATGCCTCGGTCATTGATATTGAGGGTATTCATAAATCTGTGGAGTTCAGTCTCCCCTCCATCCCATAGGAGGAGGACGTCATCAATATATCTAGCCCACAGGAGCACCTCAGGTCTCCTGGGGGCGTCGATGACGTCCTCCTCCCATTTGGCCATAAAAATGTTGGCCATGCTCTGAGCGTATTTAGCTCCCATGGCCACGCCACGGTCCGTCGATAGAACTGCTGTTCGAACCAGAAGTAACTATGGCTCACAGCGTATTGCAGGAGTTCCATGATAAATAGGATTTGAGCAGCAGGTAAGTGAGAGTCTCGGTTAAGAAACAGTTCCACCGCCTGTAAGCCTAGATGGTGGGGGATGATGGTATAGAGGGATGAAACATCCGCAGTTACCATCCATAGACCCACTCTAGGGGTGATGTTAGAAAGTGTGTTGATAACCTGCTTAGTGTCCTTAATATAGGATGGAATCTTCCCCACTAGCGGTTGTAGGAAATGGTCAATGTATTTGCCCACCCGGGACGTGATGGAATCAATCCCACTTACAATGGGACGTCCCGGGGGGCAAACCAAATCCTTGTGGATCTTCGGGAGGTAGTAGATGACTGGGGTTCTGAGGGCTACTGGAACCAAAAAACGTCCTTCTTTTTCATTCAATATACCCTCCCGAAGTCCTCTGCCCACGATTGTTTCCAATTCCCTCTTATATTTAATAAGAGGGTCCCTGCTCAGAATGGTGTAGGTGTCAGTGTCACCGACAATCCAATGCATCTCTGTTTGGTAATCGTGGCGGTCTAATACCACGATTCCCCCACCTTTATCAGCCGGTCTTATGACCAAAGATTTATTCTTACAGAGGGAGTCTAATCCAGTCTGAAGATCTCTGTGTAATCTAGCCTTCCTGACCCTAATTTGTTCTAGGTCACGTAGGACCACATCTCTAAAAACGCGAATGGCTGGAGCCAAAGAACCTGGAGGGTTAAAAAGAGAGGCATTTGCCAAATTTGTGTGTTGGTATTGGCTGCTTGTATTATTCACCCTGTTGATGGGGTTAGACAACATATATCGCTTAATATTTAATTTGCGTGTAAATTTGTGCACGTCCATATAGGTTTGAAATTTGCTCAGACTCCTGGGTGGAGCAAACTTCAAACCTTTGTCCAAGAGCCTCTTCTCAGCATCAGTGAGCATTTGTTTGGACAAATTGAAAATACCTGAACCTAGGTCTTTCTTTTTTTTGAGCGTCTGGATTCGCCTCCCCCCTCTAGTTCCTCTTTTCGTTCGCCCGAGCGTTTGAGTGCTCGGGTGTCCTTGGGAAAACCCCAATTGGGATTATTATTCCCCCTTGGGGGGTCAAAGGATTGAGGAGGCCCGGACTGGTTGTAGTCCCTTTGTGGATCCCTAGAATATTGAGCATTCTGGTTTCTCTCAAGATAGTCATGGCCGTATCCTTCTGGGTTAACCCCTCGTTGTTGAGGGCTATTAAAATCCGACAGAGGATAAAACCTATTATTTGTGGGGACTGTATTCCTAGAGCCATCAAATGGATGGTAGTGTTGGATCTGACCCCCGTTGTAACCCTGAGAGTTACGTTTCCATGGTGGGTTTTCCCATGTGTTAGGGGGGGGGTGTCATAGGACCGTTGATGATAGTTAGGGCGTGGGGATTGGTGATAATCCTGCCTAGGGAATCCAGATGCGTCACCCATAGGGACATGGTGAGAACCAACCTTTGAGGGCCTAGATTTGTTGTTTTTAGGACGCACATCCCTCTTAGACGAGGCATGAGTCCCCTGTTTAGTCGGGAGAGGGACAGATTCCCTACTGGCTAAGCCAGTTCCCTGAGATTGGGTATCCATATTCCTCTCCTCTTCAATCTGTGTGGCCAATTTCTTTTGCCAAATAAAGATGAGACCTGACTGGTAATCTTGTTTGTCCCTAGTGTATTTCTTCTTTTTCTTAGCTTTCTGATCCTTGTCCTCTTTTTCTAGAGTTTTAAGGAGACCCCTAGATTGCTCTTTATAATATTCACTATTAATGTGAGGGGTTAGCTGTTCCTTAATAGTCTTGATCTCTGCGTCCAAGCGGAGGAGTTTTTCACCCTTCCTCTGGATCAAAAATCGGAGCAAGCCAAGACCTGCATCATTGAAAAACCTGACCCAACCTTCAAGGTCGGGGTCCCCTTTCTGTGGGGGGACCTCCCATCGCAAACTCCGAGGGACCATGGCCTCCTTGATATAAGTTTCGAGGAAAGCGATGTCCCACTGAGTATGCATCTCCGAGGTGGTCAAGTTCTTTAGCCTCATAAAAAGGCCACTAATCCCTGAATCTGGAGCCAACGGAGTAGAATCAAACACACCCGAGGTGTCTACCACTCTTTTGGCTCGAAACTCAAAAATATCCATACTGGTTGAACCCGATATTTTGAGCTGCAATTAAACTTATGTGTAGTAAGTGACAGAAAAAGTGAAAAAAATTATTGCGCTTCAAAGTGTCTAAAATTATAATAAAAAAGCAGCGATGTCTAAATGTGACACAAACACATAACATGAACAAAAGAAAAAATTGGATGACTCGCGCTATATAGATTGATGTATGTGTGGCCATAATGGAGAATGCTACCTTCGACTCCACAGCCACAACCTCGAAAGCCTACCCCCAAGATACCTCTTTAACATGAACTTGGTGCTCATCCCCTTCCCTCCACCCCCCCCCTTTTTCTCTCTCCCCCCATACCTCCTCCTAGATCATTCATTGGTACTTCCTTGGTTAATCTAGGAACCCTTCTCCTTAGATCCAACCAGTTACCCCCCTTCTTTTTAGTCTGAAGGCTACAACTTTTGATCCCCTATAAGCCATATTGTTACTGTTATGAATCTTGAGTCTTCCATCATAACTGTTTTTCTCTGTACAAAAAATACTGATACTGTTGACATTATACTCTGTATGTAGCATCTTTCAATAAGATCTAAGGAAAAAAAAAAATAAATAAATAAAAGCAGCACAAATTTTTATTATTATGACACAAAAAAAGCACAAATATAAAAACAAGCTGTTATAACTAAAAAACCATAACAGCACAAATAAAAATGTTAGCAGCACAAACCAGCACAAATGAGGCACTAACCAACAAGACCAGTTTTGTGTCATTTGGGTGTTGTAGGGGGGCTGAGTAACCTTTGGTGACCTTTAAAAAAATCATTAATAACGCAAAAACGATAAGGGATAGAACATAAATGTAAACAGCACAAAACAGTACAAATGTAGCACTAAAGAAACACACTTGAGTTTTTATTTGTGCTGATTGTAGGGGGGGGGGTAAAGTGAGTGGGGGTTAAAAAAAAAAAAAAAAACTGTTATAACTTAAAAACCATAACAGCACAAATAAAAATTTTAACAGCACAAACGTAGCACTAACCAACGAGACCAGTTTCGTGTCATTTGGATGTTGTAGGGGGCTGACTGACTTTTGGTGACCTTTAATAAATCATTAATAACGCGAAAACGATAAAAGATAGAACTGACATTTTAGCAGCACAAAACAGCACAAACATAGCACTAACCAACGAGACCAGTTTTGTGTCATTTGGGCATTGTAGGAGGGCTGAGTGACCTTTGGTGACCTTTAATAAATCATCAATAACGCAAAAACGATAAGAGATGGAACAGAAATTTTATCAGCACAAAACAGCACAAATGTAGCACTAAAGAAACACACTTGAGTTTTTATTTGTGCTGATTGTAGGGTGGGCAAAGTGAGTGGGGTTTGAAAAAAAAAAAAACTGTTATAACTTAAAAACCATAACAGCACAAATAAAAATTTTAGCAGCACAAACCAACACAAACGTAGCACTAACCAACGAGACCAGTTTCTTGTCATTTGGGCATTGTAGGGTGGCTGACTGACTTTTGGTGACCTTTAATAAATCATTAATAACGCGAAAACGATAAAAGATAGAACGGAAATTTTAGCAGCACAAAACAGCACAAACGTAGCACTAACCAACGAGACCGGTTTTGTGTCATTTGGGCATTGTAGGAGGGCTGAGTGACCTTTGGTGACCTTTAATAAACCATTAATAATGCAAAAACGATAAAAGATAGCACTAACCAACGAGAACAGTTTTGTGCCATTTGGGTATTGTAGGGGGCTGAGTGACCTTTGGTGACCTTTAATAAATCATTAATAATGCAAAAACGATAAAAGATAGAACGGAAATTTTAGCAGCACAAAACAGCACAAATGTAGCACTAACCAACGAGACCAGATTTGTGTCATTTGGGTGTTGTAGGGCGGCTGAGTGACCTTCAGTGACCTTTAATAAATCATTAATAACGCAAAAACGATAAAAGGTAGAACGGAAATTTTAGCAGCACAAAACAGCACAGATGTAGCACTAAAGAAACACACTTGAGTTTTTATTTGTGCTGATTGTAGGGTGGGCAAAGTTAATGGGGTTTGAAAAAAAAAATAAACTGGTATAACTTAAAAACCATGACAGCACAAATAAAAATTTTAGCAGCACAAACCAGCACAAACGTAGCACTAACCAACGAGACCAGTTTCCTGTCATTTAGGCGTTGTAGGGGGGCTGAATGACCTTTGGTGACCTTTAATAAATCATTAATAACGCGAAAATGATAAAAGATAGAACGGAAATTTTAGCAGCACAAAACAGCACAAATGTAGCACTAACCAACAAGACCGGTTTTGTGTGATTTGGGCGTTGTAGGGGGGCTGAGTGACCTTTGGTGACCTTTAATAAATCGTTAATAATGCAAAAACGATAAAAGATAGAACGGAATTTTTCGCAGCACAAAACAGTACAAATGTAGCACTAACCAACGAGACCAGTTTTGTGTCATTTAGGCGTTGTAGGGGGGCTGAGTGACCTTTGGTGACCTTTAATAAATCATTAATAACGCAAAAACGATAAAAGATAGAACAGAATTTTTAGCAGCACAAAACAGCACAAACGTAGCACTAACCAACGAGACCAGTTTTGTGTCATTTGGGCGTTGTAGGGGGGCTAGGTGATGTCATGGTCTGGAAAAAACAATTGCTAATATCTTAAAAATAAAAGCAGCACAAATGTAAATTTTTACGGCACAAAACAGCACAAACGTAGCACTAAAGAAACACACTTGAGTTTTTATTTGTGCTGATTGTAGGGGGGCCAGCTTCACTGAGCTCCCCACAGCATATATATTTATTATATATATTACCCTCACTTCTGTCCTCTCTTTATTACTGCACTCACCAACTCCTGCTGATTCTACATCCACATGCACAAAAAACTCCAGGACACTGGGGCATGTCCCTTCATACCGCCCTCACCCTTCTGCTTCTCCTAACCTCTGGTGATGTATCCCCAGACCCTGGGCCTTCATCATTTAAATGTACTCAACACACCCGTTACCCTACACCCTCTGGCTGCAGCTGCAATGCACACAATCTCGTTCCCATTTCTCTTCTTCCCATGAGCAGACTCTCTTTCTCTTGTGCCCTTTGGAATGCCCTCTCTTTCTGTAACAAACTCACCTCTCTCCATGATCTCTTTATCGCTAACTTATTTATTCTACTCGCCATTACCAAAACCTGACTTCATAAATCCGACACTGCGTCTTCTGCTGCCCTATCCCACGGTGGTCTTCTTTGGACTCACTCCCCCAGACCCAGTGAATGCAAAGGAGGGGGTTTTGGAATTCTTTTAGCTCCACATAGCACGTTAAAGGTACTTCACCCACCTCCCTCTCTGTCACTCCCCTCATTTGAGGAACACTGCATTCATCTTTTCTCCTCAGTTTCTCTAAGGATAGCTGTGATCTACTGGCCCCCTGGACCAGTATCAACCTTTCTTGATAACTTCTCTGCCTGGCTACCCTGCTTTCTCTCTTCTGAAATCCCCTCTATCATTCTTGGGGACTTCAACATCCCTACTAATACTAACACTTCTGCTACTTCCAAACTTCTAAGTCTAACCTCCTCCTTTGACTTGAAGCAATAGATACAGTGGCTTGCGAAAGTATTCGGCCCCCTTGAACTTTTCAATCTTTTGCCCCATTTCAGGCTTCAAACATAAAGATATAAAATTTTAATTTTTTGTGAAGAATCACCAACAAGTGGAACACAATTGTGAAGTGGAACGAAATCTATTGGATATTTTAAACTTTTTTAGCAATTAAAAAACTGAAAAGTGGTGCTTGCAAAATTATTCGGCCCCTTTACTTTCAGTGCAGCAAACTCACTCCAGAAGTTCAGCGAGGATCTCTGAATGATCCAATGTTGTCCTAAATGACTGATGGTGATAAATAGAATCCACCTGTGTGTAATCAAGTCTCTGTATAAATGCACCTGCTCTGTGATAGTCTCAGGGTTCTGTTGAAAGCGCAGAGAGCATCATGAAGACCAAGGAACACACCAGGCAGGTCCGTAATACTGTTGTGGAGAAGTTTAAAGCCGGATTTGGATACAAAAAGATTTCCCAAGCTTTAAACATCCCAAGGAGCACTGTGCAAGCGATCATTTTGAAATGGAAGGAGTATCAGACCACTGCAAATCTACCAAGACCTGGCTGGCCCTCTAAACTTTCAGCTCAGACAAGGAGAAGACTGATCAGAGATGCAGCCAAGAGGCCCATGATCACTCTGGATGAACTGCAGAGAACTACAGCTGAGGTGGGAGAGTCTGTCCATAGGACAACAATCAGTCGTACACTGCACAAATCTGGCCTTTATGGAAGAGTGGCAAGAAGAAAGCCATTTCTCAAAGATATCCATAAAAAGTCTCGTCTAAAGTTTGCCACAAGCCACCTGGGAGACACACCAAACATGTGGAAGAAGGTGCTCTGGTCCAATGAAACCAAAATCAAACTTTTTGGCCACAATGCAAAACGATATGTTTGGCGTAAAAGCAACACAGCTCATCACACTCAACACACCATCCCCACTGTCAAACATGGTGGTGGCAGCATCATGGTTTGGGCCTGCTTTTCTTCAGCAGGGACAGGGAAGATGGTTAAAATTGAGGGGAAGATGGATGCAGCCAAATACAGGACCATTCTGGATGAAAACCTGTTGGAGTCTGCAAAAGACCTGAAACTGGGACGGAGATTTATCTTCCAACAAGACAATGATCCCAAACATACAGCAAAATCTACAAAGGAATGGTTCACAAATAAACGTATCCAGGTGTTAGAATGGCCAAGTCAAAGTCCAGACCTGAATCCAATCGAGAATCTGTGGAAAGAGCTGAAAACTGCTGTTCACAAACGCTCTCCATCCAACCTCACTGAGCTCGAGCTGTTCTGCAAGGAAGAATGGGCAAGAATTTCAGTCTCTCGATGTGCAAAACTGATAGAGACATACCCCAAGCGACTTGCAGCTGTAATCGCAGCAAAAGGTGGCTCTACAAAGTATTAACGCAAGGGGGCCGAATAATTTTGCACGCCCCACTTTTCATTTTTTTATTAGTTAAAAAAGTTTCAAAAATCCAAAAGATTTCGTTCCACTTCACAATTGTGTCCTACTTGTTGGTGATTCTTCATAAAAAATAAAAAATTTATATCTTTATGTTTGAAGCCTGAAATGTGGCAAAAGGTTCAAGGGGGCCAAATACTTTCGCAAGCCACTGTACATGCTTCTACCCACTCTGAAGAAAATACCCTTGACCTTGTTTCTCAAACCTATGCACTCCGTGCAACCTCTCCAACTATTCTTACCCTCTCTCTGATAACTACCTTATTAGTTTCACTCTCTCCCTCTCCTCCACCTCCTCTCCCTCCAACTGCCTAACAGTTACCCATAGAAACCTACGCCATCTCAACCCTTCTCTTCTCTACTCTGCTACCGACCACCTCTATGTCAAAAACGCACCCCTGTCCTGCACCGACCTGGCTACTTTTGTCTACAACACTTCACTTCTAGCTTTACTGGACACACTGGCCCCCCTCACTACACACAGAATCAGGCCCTGTCTCCTTCAACCTTGGCAGACAGATGACACTAGAAGTCTGAAAAAACACAGCCATGCTCTTGAGCGCCTGTGGCGTAAGACAAAGTCTCAGAGAAAGATTTCAACCAGTATAAATCTGCCCTCCAAAAATACAATTCCTGCCTCCTCACTGCCAAGCAGACCTATTTTATCTCTCTCATTAACACCTTATCATCCCGTCCCTGTCAACTCTTCTCAACCTTCAACTCTCTACTTCGTCCTCCACTGCCTCCACCCACCAACTAACTTACTGCCCAGGAGATTGCCAATCACTTCAAACAGAAGATTGATACAATTTGCGAGGAGATGTCTGTTCAGATACCCTCCACGCTTTACACTTCATGCCCAAATGTACAATCATTACTTCCCTCTTTCAACCCCACCACTATAGACAAGGTTGCTAAACTACTTGCTAAGGTCCATCTTACCACCTACCCTCTGGATTCTGTTTCCTCGCAAATGTTACGTTCACCCTCTGGCTCTATTCTATACTCTGTAACCCACATCTTCAATCTCTCCCTCTCTTCTGGCATCTTCCCCAACTCTCTAAAACATGCACTTGTCAGCCCCATACTTAAAAAGCCCTCACTGGACTCATCCAATCTTAACAACCTACGCCCCATCTCCTTACTCCCCTTTTTATCCAAACTCCTTAAACGTCTGGTCTACAACTGACTGAGCGACCACCTTGCTGATAATAGCCTTCTTGATCCCCTTAAGTCTGGATTTTGTCCTTAACACTCCACAGAAACTGCTATCCTAAAACAAACAATCTACTAATGGCCAAAACCAATGGACACTATTCTTTACTCCTTCTCCTGGACCTCTCTGCTGCCTTTGATATGGTTGACTACCCTCTCCTCCTAAAAAAACTCCACACCTTTGGTCTCTGTGACTGTACTCTTCGCTGGTTCTCTTTCTACTTATCCAACCACACCTTTAGCGTTACTTACTATTCTACTTCCTCCTCTCCTCTTCCTTTCTCTGTTGGGGTCCCCCAAGGTTCTGTTCTTGGAATTCTCCTATTTTCAATCTACACGTACTCCCTGGGTCAGCTGATAACCTCCCATGGCTTCCAATACCGCCTCTACGCTGAGTATACCCAAATCTATTTCTCTACCTTTCAGCTCACTGCTTCAGTCTCCTCACGTATCACTAATATTCTTTCAGAGATATCAGTCTGGATGTCACACCACTTCCTCAAACTTAACCTATTCAAAACCGAACTTATCATTTTTCCTCCCCCAAGTGCCTCTACCCCGATCTCTCTGTCAAAATGGATGGCACATCTATAAGCCCATCCCCGCACACCAGGGTCCTAGGTGTAATCCTGGACTCTGATCTCTCCTTTAAGCCCCACATCCAATCACTATCCAAATCTTACCACCTCAACTCTCCAGCTCCAAAATATGCTCCTTTGTAACCAATGACACAACAAAGCTCTTAATTCACTCCCTGATCATCTCTCGCCTCGACTACTGCTACTCCCTCCTCATTGGCTTACCTCTACATAGTCTATCCCCCTTCAATCCATAATGAATGCTGCTGCCAGACTCATCCACCTCACCAATCGCTCTGTGTCTGCTACTCCTCTCTGTCAAGCCCTCCACTGGCTTCCGCTCACCCAACAAAATAAATTCAAAATACTAACAACTACTTACAAAGCCATCCACAACTCCGCCCCCAGCTACATCACTGACCTAGTTTCAAAATACCAACCTATTCATTTTCTTCGTTCTTCTCAAGACATCCTGGTCTCTAGCTCCCTCATCAACTCCTCCCATGCTTGCCTCCAGGACTTTTCCAGAGCCTCTCCAATCCTATGGAACCCCAATCTGTCTGATTATCTCCTACTCTATTAGCTTTTAGACGATCCCCGAAAACCCTCCTCTTCAGAGAAGCCTATCCTACCCACACCTAGCAACTGTATTTTAATTTTCTCCATCTGATCATCCCCCACAGCTATTACCATTTGTTCCACTTGACCCTTCCTTCTAGATTGTAAGCTCTAAGGAGCAGTGCCCTCTGATCCCTCCTGTATTGAATTTTATTGTAACTGTACTGTCTGCCCCCACGTTGTAAAGCTGTGCACAAACTGTTGGCACTATATAAATCCTGTATAATAATAATAATGGTAATAATTCCCCTACAAAATTTGGCAGGCTTTCTGTTTCATGGAGAAGGTTTGTTTGGAATGGACCTGGGTAAATATATTCAAAAGATTTCTGGTAAGGTAGGGAGGTAAGTTTGCTTCTACTTCTCAAGAAGCAGAGTAAGAGTCTGGCCCAAAGAGCAAGTGCTCCTTCTACATCTGGCTTTTCTAGAAAGTCCTTTTGGTTCCCTCAGGCTGTAGTCCCTAAAAGGAAGGCTCAGGATCAGTCTCTTAAAAAATCCTGGTCACTTAAGCCAGCAAAATCAGATTCCAAGTCCTTTTGCTAATGAAGGGGCTCCTCCACTCGTTTGGGTGGGGGACAGTTGTGGGCATTTTTAAAAAGAAAGTCGCCAAGTACTTTCATAGTGCCGATCGGTGCTCACGTGACTGTCCGCCTCTCTCCCTTCTCGATTGGACAGCAAAGTGGGTGGGGCTGAGAAACCCCTGCTGATGTCAGCAAGGGGAGGAGAGGAAAGAAGGAGAGAGGTGGCCGATCATGTGAGCGCAGATCGGTGCTCTGAAATAAGGTACACAGCAGCATTTTGTTTTTTAAAACACATGCACTGGTAACATTATTTAATATAGCAGAGGGGATTGTAGCAATGTCATAGCAGTATGATAGCATCAGGAGGGGAGGGCTGGGAAATGGACAGAGCTGACAGGCAGGGAGGGGAGGGGGGAGAGGACAGGGGAGAGCAGAGAGCAGGGCTGCAGATAATGGAGGCACGTAAACTGACCACGCTGTCAGGGCTCAGCAGCCATGATAAACTGTGGTCATTTTACAGGGAGAGGGCATAGCCAGGCAGGATCAGCCAAGGATTTTTAAGGTGATACAGGGGGCCAAATTACACAGGGTAACAAACACTTTAAATGTAAATGGGTATACAGATGATATTATTACCCAAATATGTGAAAAGACTTATCACTGGGTGGTAGGTTGAGTCAGATGGGGAACTGAGAGACTAGCTCCCCATCAGGTCGCCTTTACTTTTGACTGTGGGTGGATTCAAAGGCCGCTGTTGAACTGAATAGTGGCTATGGCTCCACCCACTTCCATGTGCTGTCAATATTCTGACTTCTGGCTTTTATTCTGAACATCAGGTTACAGCAGATGACAGCATACAAACAGATGAATAGGTTGTAATATTTATGCGGTCCAAAGATGATATTGTCTGTAGCTTACTATGCAGAATACATGTGCCCTGCTACATGTGGCTTGTTAGCTGCATCCATGACACAGGGAGTACAATAACAGGAAGAAGGTTGGAGCATTACATACAAAGGAAGTGTGTCATAGCATAAGGGGAAATAAACTTGAGAAAACAAGTGCATTACCACAAAAGGTCACTAGATGGCAGCATGTGAACTAAATATAAACGTCCATAGAAAATGGTTAGGAAAACAATCTATATCAATTCTATGCCCCGTTGGGGCAGCACAGTCAAGCAAAAGTAAAGTGGACTTGATGGGGAACTAGTCTCAGTTCCCCATCAGGCTTCATCCACCCCAGTACAAAACTCCTGTGCCATTCAGTGTACAGTGGTTAGGGAAGAAAGCAGGGAGTGCGTGAGTGAGTGCACTGAGAATGGAGCGTCCAGCGTGGACATTCCTTCCTCATTGCAGATACGGACAGATTCACAGTCTGTGACAGGTATAGGAATCAGGCTCAAGCACTACACTTTCAGTGCTGCACCCAAATGGGATTCTAAATGGTGCCTAAATGGTGCCTTTTCTTTTGTGCTTCGCTTCTTACTACAGCCGTGGATCAACCTACCCTTGTAGGGACAGCGAGACTAATTAGGATCTTATTTATAAACAAGTGAATCTGACATTTGCCAAACATCCACAGCAGAGTGAATCTTCCAGATGCATATGTTTTAAATGAAAGTGAGCCCCCAATGACATCAGCGTAATGGAATGTCTAGGGTGGAGACCGGCTATTGCAGCCATCCACCCTAATAGCACTGAAGGTGGATTTTTAAAGCGATAACATTAGGGTTTTCCCGATACAGATACTAGTATCGGTATCGGCACCGATACCGAGCATTTGCCAAGTACTTGTACTCGGGCAAATGCTCCCGATACTTCCGCCGATACCTGTACAGTCAGCAGTGATCAGCGTGTGGGGGACTTACAAGCTTCTCCCCCCATGGTTTTCAGCTGCTTAGTGACATACAGCGGTGATCGGTGCTTGTAACTCCCCCACACACAATCACCGCTGACTGTCACCGCATCCTTCATGTCCCCTCCGTTCCGCTGCCCCCCTCCGCTGTCCTTCTTCATTCCGCTGTCCCCTTTCGTTCCTCTGTCCCTCTTCGTTCCACTCTGTCCCTCCGCTGTCCCCCTCCATTCCTCTGTCCCGCCGTTCCGCTGTCCCCCTCTCTTCCTCTGTCCCCCTCCGTTCCTCTGTCCCTCTCTCTTCCTCTGTCCCTCTCCGTTGTGCTGTCTCTCTCTCCATGTCCTCCTTTGTGAATGGACAGAGTCAGCTGACTCTGTCCATTCACATAACTGAAACATTATAATCTCCTGTAATTACGATGTCTCAGTTTATGAATGGAGAGAAGCCGCTGTCTTCTCTCCATTCATTTTCAGTGTAGCTGAGGCTGCAGAGAAAAGGACTGGGTAATCTCTATCCTCGGTTTCTTTCTCTGTCTCTGTAATCGGTATCGGCGAGTACTTGAAAAAAAGTATCGGTACTTGTACTCGGTCCTAAAAAAGTGGTATCGGGACAACCCTACTAAAAAGCATACAGAAAGCAATCAATAATATTTTATCATCTAGGAAATACTACAACCGTAGTCCATATTATTTACCTCTAGATAAATGTTTTGTTTCAAAGCCCTTCTCATATGAAATGGCTGCGCCTAGGAAAAACTTGTAACTTTCATTTTCGTGTATGATGCAATTTCCTTCCCGGAAGAATCCAGTTTCGTACACCAGTCCTCAAACAAGTCAGTATGATTGTGTAATCATCAAAAAAAGGTGCTGCTTCCTGTAGAAATCTAAGCAGATATTCATACTCTGACCTTCCCGCTATACTGTGTGCGCAATTATTAGGCAAACTGTATTTTTAAGGGGTTCATTTCATTATTCAGCAACTACAGTGTTCTCAGTCAATCAAAATGTTAATAAATCTCAAACCTGAAGATTTAAGAAAGAAAAAATTTGGTTTTGGCTTTCTTAGGAGAATATCTATGTGTGCACAATTATTGGGCAACTATTAGGCCCCTTTCACACAACAAGCCCGCTCGGACCCGCCTGTCTGTTTTTCAGGCGGTTCCGAGCGAGCCATCCATTGACTTCTATGGGCAGGCGGATGTCAGCGGATATGTGTCCGCTGACACCCGTCTGCAATCTGATCCACTCAAGACAGACGTACGGCGATACCTTTGCCATCCGTCTTGGCGGATCGGATGAAATCTGATGAAAACGGACATGCTGTCCCTTTTCCTCCGATCTCCCCATAGAGATCAGCGGGGCTCTGACAGGCCCTCCCCGTTCAGTGAGTGGAGACGGACCTGTCATCTGCCGGCTCAGCGGGTATCAACGGATCGATCTCCCGCTGAGCTGGCGGACTCCGCTGAGCGGATCTTCCCCGTGTGAAAAGGGCCTTAAGAATCGTTTTACAACTAAATGGAAAAATGAAAATTTTCCCATCTCACTTGTTTAATATTCTCACTTTAAAGCGGAGTTCCACCCAAAAATGGAACTTCCGCTCATTTGTCTCCTCTCCCCCTCCGGTGCCACAATTGGCACCTTTCAGGGGGGACAGGATACTTGTCTTTCACAGGTATCCTGTTCCCACTTCCGGGAGTCTGGGCCGGGGCCTGTGACATCATCACGGTGCTACCTCCTTTTCCCTCCTCCACTCCCTGTCACCGGGCCAGTAGGAGAGAGGAGGGGGGCCTCGTGCATGCGCAGTAGGGTTCCTGGCGTGAAGCCATAAGGCTACACTGCCGGCTTCCCTTACCCGCAATGGCGGCAGCAGCACCCAACAGCTGATGGAAACATTAGCTGTGTTGCCGACATCTCTGGACTCCAGGACAGGTAAGTGTCCGATTATTAAAAGCCAGCAGATGCAGTATGTGTAGCTGCTGGCTTTTAATTTTTTTTTTTTTTGGGCGGAACACTGCTTTAACAAATGAAAATAAACAAACAACTTAAAATTTACAAATAAACACTTCTGAGATTTAAAATAAAATAAAAAATCAGTGACCAATATAGCCCTCTTCTTCTTTTCAATAACAGTCATAAGCCTTCCATTCATGGAGTCTGTCATTTTCTTGATCTTCTGTGCAGCAGCAACCACAGCCTCCCAGACACTGTTCAGAGAGGTGTATTGTTTTCCTTCAAATCTCCCATTTAAGAAGGGTCCACAAGTTCTCATTCGAGTTTAGGTCAGGTGAGGAAGGGGGCCATGTCATTATTCTTTCATCTTTAGGGCCTTTACGCCTTAACGGGGAGTGTTTTTTTTTTTTTTTGAAGCACGTGATTAGAGCCAGGGGCTCTAATTGGCTTAAAAAAAGGGTGGGCAGAGCACTCCCAGTTGTGTGAGAAAAGCAAATTAATGATCACTATCCTCCACCCGGCCAATCAGGAAGCGGGTCTTTAGACCCGTTACCCTATTGGTTAAAAGGACAGGTGATCCTATTGGACGCCTAGGAGGAAGAGGGAGGAGCTGCACCACGGTGGGAGCCATCAGTACACCGCTATGATGGAGAGAGGACACAGGAGCAGCCACCCGACAGGGGGGCTGGAGGAGTGCCGCGGCTGCCTGCGGGGGGGGGGGGGGGTTGTTTGCCACCCTCCCTAAAAAAAAAAAAAAATTGTCAGATACCACTGCGCAGTGGAGTACTTTGATGCATGCGATAAGGCAGTGTCCTGTATAAATGTCATGTTCTTCTTGAAAGATGCAGACCTTCCTGTACCAGTGCTTGAAGAAAGTGTCTTCTAATAACTGGCAGTAGGTTTGGGAATTGATTTTGAGTCCATTTCAACCCAAAAAGGTCCAACTAGCTCGTTAATACAGCCCATACCAGCACCCCACCTCCATCTTGTTGATATCTGAGTCGAGTGGAGCTCTGTGACTCGTTACTGATCCAGCCACAGACCCATCCATCTGGTCTATCAAGAGCCACTCTCATCCATAGGCGTGCGCAGCCTATTGCATTAGGGTGTGCACCCCAAAGCTCAAACACACATGCGTATATATATATATATATATATATATATATACACACACACATATACACTGTATTACCAGAAGTATTGGGACGCCTGCCTTTACACGCACATGAACTTTAATAACATTTAAGTCTTATGCCCCATACACACGGTCGGACATTGATCGGACATTCCGACAACAAAATTCTAGGATTTTTTACGAAGGATGTTGGCTCAAACTTGTCTTGCATACACACGGTCACACAAAGTTGTCAGAAAATCCGATCGTTCTAAACGCGGTGACGTAAAACACGTACGTCGGGACTATAAACGGGGCAGTGGCCAATAGCTTTCATCCCTTTATTTATTCTGAGCATGCGTGGCACTTTGTCCGTCGGATTTGTGTACACACGATCGGAATTTCCGACAATGGATTTTGTTGTCGGAAAATTTTATTGCCTGCTCTCAAACTTTGTGGATTGGAAAATCCGATGGAAAATGTGTGATGGAGCCTACACACGGTCGGAATTTCCGACAACAAGGTCCTATCACACATTTTCTGTCGGAAAATCCGACCGTGTGTACGGGGCATCAGTCCGTAGGGTTCAATATTGAGTTGGCCCACCCTTTGCAGCTATAACAGCTTCAACTCTTCTGGGAAGGCCGTCCACAAGGTTTAGGAGTGTGTCTATGGGAATGTTTGACCATTCTTCCAGAAGCCCATTTGTGAGGTCAGGCACTGATGTTGGATGAGAAGGCCTGGTTCGCAGTCTCTTTAATGTGAAGGCCAGTCAAGTTCCTCCACCCCAAACTCGCTCATCCATGTCTTTATGAACTTTGCTTTGTGCACTGGTCCAAATCATTTGGTGGAGGGGGGATTATGGTGTGGGGTTGTTTTTCAGGGGTTGGGCTTGGCCCCTTCGTTCCAGTAAAGGGAACTCTTAAGACGTCAGCATACCAAGACATTTTGGATAATTTTATGCTCCCAACGTTGTGGGAACAGTTTGGGGATGGCCCCTTCCTGTGCTAACATGACTGCACACCAGTGCACAAAGCAAGGTCCATAAAGACAAGAACTGAGCAAGGGTGGTGGAAAATTAACTTCAAGCGCAAAAATTCACATTATAATAGTAACTAAAACATATAAAATTAAGTGTAAAAATCTAAACAATAAAAATTCCAAAGTGCTATAATGGTGTGAACCTCCCAACTAAACAGTTGTTGCATTGAAGTTAATTTGTATTGCAATTATCTGTAGAGGGGTTTCCACCATCCCTGCTAAGTTAAAAAAAAAAAGATGTCTTATTCTCATTTTGATGTGTATTAAATGTGAAATCACATATCACTGGAATTATTGCACTTGAAGTTAATCTGTATGCAAATATCTATAGGAGGGGTGTCCACCATCCCTGCTAAGTTTCATTTTTTAATTTTTTTTTTCAGTTTGATGCGCATTATATGTGACGTTACATATCACCGGTATTGTGGTAATATTGATGTTTATTGAGATTTCCATACATTAGAGGGTTCCACAATTATTGTTAACTTATTGATTAGTAAGTTAGCGCTGCATTCTTTTTTGTGGTGTAGGAACACATAACAGTGCTTAGTGGCAGGCCTTTTACTGACACTTTTTTAATTTACCTCCAGTAGTTTATTGTAAATAGTAGTGTGGTGATTACGTATTATACTAAAGATCAGCATGTGGCATTAATAAACAGACGGATTTCAGTTGTGCCCCACCAGGCCGGCCCCCATAGACAAGGTGCCTATCTGCTGAGTTCAACTGCCCATCCCTGCACTCAGTGCACGGATGGGCACTGATTGTAAGCACTGATAGGCAGCACTGATTGGCACTGATAGGTGACACTGATTGGCAGCACTCATGGGCACTGATGGGCACTGATAGGTGGTACTGGTTGGTAGCACTGATTGGCAGCACTGATAGGCACTGCATGGTGGCACTGATAAGTGGCACTGGTTGGCACTAATTGGCAGCACTGATTGGCACCGATAGGCAGCACTGATAGTTGTCACTGATGGGCTGCACCGATTGGGCACTGATTGTCACTGATAGATGGCACTGCTAGGCAACACTGATTGGCAGCACTGATAGGTAGCACTGATTGGTGGCATTGGTTGGCACTAATAGGCTTTACTGATTGGCAGCACAGGTGGACACTGCTAGGAAGCACTGATAGGCACAGATTTATGGCATTGGTCGGCACTGATAGGCAGCACTGATGGGCACTCATTGGCAGCACTGATGGGCACTGATAGGCAAAACTGATGGGTACTGATAGGCAGCACTGATAGGTGGCACTGATTGGAAGCACTCTTGGGCACTGATTGGCACTGATAGGTGGCATTGGTTGGCACTGACTGGCGGCACTGATTGGCACTGAAAGGTGGCACAGATTGCCTCTGATAGGTGGCATTGGTTGGCACTGACAGGTGGCATTGGTGGGCACTGACAGGTGGCACTGATTGGCACTGATGAGCAATGATTGGCACTAACAGGTGGCACTGATTGGCACTGATGGGCACTGACAGGTGGCACTGATTGGCAGCACTGATAGGTGGCATTGGTTGGCAATGATAGGTGGCACTAATGGGCATTGATCTAGGAGAAGGGAAATTTCCCATTGAGCAGTCAGCATGTAAGAGCCACTCAGTGCGTGAAACTGTAATATAATGTCACTGCTTGGTGGGAGGAGCTGTTAGAACTTGGAGCTGATATCGGGGGTGGGTGGGACCGAACAGCTAGCCTATTAAACACAAGCCAACGGGATAGGGGCTGGGCAGGCCGCTCCGTGTGTGGCTCCGCCCCTTTCTATCAGCTATCAAACACCAGTCAAAGGAATAGGGTCTGGGCGGGCCGCTCCGTGTATATGGCTCCACCCCCTTTCTTAAGCAGCCCAATAATTGTAAGTAATGTAATGTAATGTAATGTAATGTAATAATAAGTGTTTAATAGCTGATAGAAAGGGGCAGAGCCACTTACATGGAGTGGCCCGCCCAGCCCTTGACATCAGCATGTTTGATAGGCTAGTTGTTTGGTCCCGCCCACCCCCGACATCAGCCCCGAGTTTTCACAGCTCCTATCTGCAAGCAGTGACATTACATTACAGTTTAAAGCACTAAGTGGCTCTTCCATGCCTCCCTGACTGCTGAATGGGAAACTGTCTCACAGACAGCTCCCAATACAGTCTCTTGCAGCATCTTACAGCAGATCTCCAGACACACATTAGGGTGTGCCCAGGCTATGGGTTTGTCATATGATTCTCCTCATCATCCACAGCAATGTCCCGACTCCATTCACAGCTGCAGCAGAGATTCTTTCTCTGGGGTCATCATGTGATAACCTTCAGTCCTCGTGGGAGGGATTCCAACTCTTTCAGTTCTCTTTTAGCTTCTTCTGACAAGCGAATGTCCCTGAGTCTAGAAGAGAAGATAGAAACAATCAGCAGATCTCAGCAGATTAATTTAATTTCCTTTATTCTCTGAAGTTATATAATGAGAGATATGTATGATTTTTATTATTATTCTTCACAGGTATAATTACTGATAAAGGACCTCCTGCCAAATGTCTGACTTTAGAACTTTCTGTAAATCCTTCAGCAATCAGGTTCTGTCTTTTTCTATGGTAAGTCATACAATGTAAAGCAGACACTGAACACAGAGATCAGAGATTATATGAATCCATGAAACTACAGCTCTATCCCTCTATCCATAATCATTTATATCAGGGTGTATGTTATAACCTGCACAGACTGATGGACAGATACACACAATGACATGATGATGGATGGACACTGACTGATAGATGCAGATTGGCAGGATGTACAGACATACAGTATCTCACAAAAGTGAGTAATCCCCTCACAATTTTGTAAATATTTTCTTCTATCTTTTCATGTGGCAATACTGAAGAAATGACACTTTGCTACAATGTAAAGTAGTGAGTGTACAGCTTGTATAACAGTGTAAATTTGCTGTCCCCTTAAAATAACTCAACACACAGCCATTAATGTCTAAACTGCTGGCAACAAAAGTGAGTACACCCCTAAGTGAAAATGTCCAAATTGGGCCCAATTGGCCATTTTCCCTCCCCGATGTCATGTAACTAGTTAGTGTTACAAGGTTTCAGGTGTGAATGGGGAGCAGGTGTGTTCAATTTGGTGTTATCACTCTCTCATACTGGTCACTGGAAGTTCAACATGGCACCTCATGGCAAAGATCTCTCTGAGGATCTGAAAAAAAGAATGATTGCTCTACATAAAGATGGCCTAGGCTATAAGAAGATTGCCACAACCCTAAAACTGAAGCTGCAGCACGGTGGCCAAGACCATACAGCGGTTTAACAGGACAGGTTCCACTCAGCACAGGCCTCGCCATGGTCGACCAAATAAGTTGAGTGAACGTGCTCAGCATCATATCCAGAGGTTGTCTTTGGGAAATAGACGTATGAGTGCTGCCAGCATTGCTGCAGAGGTTGAAGGGGTGGGGGGTCAGCCTGTCAGTGCTCAGACAATACGGCACACACTGCATCAAATTGGTCTGCATGGCTATTGTCCCAGAATGAAGCCTCTTCTAAAGATGATGCACAAGAAAGCCTGCAAACAGTTTGCTGAAGACAAGCAGACTGAGGAAATTGATTACTGGAACCATGTCCTGTGGTCCGATGAGACCAAGATAAACGTATTTGGTTCAGATGGTGTCAAATGTGTGTGGCGGCAACCAGGTGAGGAGTACTGTTGAAAGATAAGTTTGTCTTGCCTACAGTCAAGCATGGTGGTGGGAGTGTCATAGTCTGGGGCTGCAGGAGTTCATTGAAGGAACCATGAATGCCAACATATACTGTGCCATACTGAAGCAGAGCATGATCCCCTCTCTTTGGAGACTGGGCAGTACTCCAACATGATAACGACCCCAAACACACTTCTAAGATGACCACTGCCTTGCTTAAGAAGCTGAGGGTAAAGGTGATGGACTGGCCAAGCATGTCTCCAGACCTAAACCCTATTAAGCATCTGTGGGGCATCCTCAAATAGAAGGTGGAGGAGCACAAGGTCTCTAACATCCACCAGCTCTGTGATGTCGTCATGGAGGAGTGGAAGAGGACTCCAGTGGCAACCTGTGAAGCTCTGGTGAATTCCATGCCCAAGAGGGTTAAGGCAGTGCTGGAAAAATAATGGTGGTCACACAAAATATTGACACTTTGGGCCCAATTTGGACATTTTCACTTAGGGGTGTACTCACTTTTGTTGCCAGTGGTTTAGACATTAATGGCTGTGTGTTGAGTTGTTTTGAGGGGACAGCAAATTTACACTGTTATACAAGCTGTACACTCACTACTTTACATTGTACCAACGTGTAATTTCTTCAGTGTTGTCACATGAAAAGATAGAATACAATATTTACAAAAATGTGAGGGGTGTACTCACAAAGAGAGAAAGAGAGAGAGAAAGAGAGAGAGAGAGAAAGAGAAAAAGAGAGAGAGAGAGAGAGAGAGAGAGAGAGAAAGAGAAAAAGAGACAGAGAGAGAGAGAGAGAGAGAGAGAGAGAGAGAGAGAGAGAGAGAAGAGAGAGAGAGAGAGAAAGAGAGAGAAGAGAGAGAGAGAGAGAGAGAGAGAGAGAGAGAGAGAGAGAGAGAGAGAGAATCACTTTAAGAATTTATAATATGCTTGATTTGTTTTTTCCTTCTTGGATGGCTTGTTTCAATTCCTGGGAAATCGAAACTGTTGGATATGTGACGACACAAACTACTCATAAGAACACAGAAAGATGCTCAAAATAGGCCTTCGTACCAAAACCAGTCTGAACTGACCAGATACTGCTGAATTCAATTTTTTTGCCAGTCACAAGAAGTATACAACCATTTAACTGTTCCCTTGCTACTAAGAAGATATGAATGCTGATTGGACTAAACTATACGGTCACACCTATAATGCCCCGTACACACGGTCGGATTTTCTGATGGAAAATGTCCGATCGGAGCGTGTTGTCGGAAATTCCGACCGTGTGTGGGCTCCATCGGACATTTTCCATCGGATTTTCCGACACACAAAGTTGGACAGCAGGAGATAAAATTTTCCGACAACACAATCCGTTGTCGGAAATTCCGATCGTGTGTACACAAATCCGACCGACAAAGTGCCACGCATGCTCAGAATAAATAAAGAGATGAAAGCTATTGGCCACTTCCCCGTTTATAGTCCCGACGTACGTGTTTTACGTCACCGCGTTCAGAACGATCGGATTTTCCGACAACTTTGTGTGACCGTGTGTATGCAAGACAAGTTTGAGCCAACATCCGTCGGAAAAAAATCCTAGGATTTTGTTGTCGGAATGTCCGAACAAAGTCCGACCATGTGTACGCCCTATAACACGCCTAGACCTTATGCATTTTTATATGTATAAAATTGTATAGCCTGTAGATGTAACCTCAGAAACACTTTCACTTTACTGCTTTATTGAGAACTGTGTATTGTGTTTCTCCACTGCAGTGTCTGGAATAAAAGCACCGTTTCCTTTTTATCTATTTGGGCTCACTGTCTCCTCAGAAAAAAGTTTTGATTTGGAGACTCCCTAACCTGATTTAACATTTCTCTGAACAGTCCTTTTTGTAATTTTGGGGGGAAAGAGGGTTAGGGCCAGGACACCCTTAAGTAGTTGTAGGTTCAATTGGCAGACTCCTAGACTTCAATAGGAGGACAGCCGTACAAGGAAAGGGCACAGCAAGGCCCTACACAAGCACGTGCAGGAATGCTGTCTCCTATGGCAACAGTCTTTAACAGTTCCTAACCCAAACGTAACAGTTTCTTTCAGCTTCACTACAACTGCCTTTTGTAGTTCAACACTGAGCTCCTGGTCTCTCACTAGACCTTCTGATTCACTGACTCTGAATCGCTTGAGCTCCTCCAATCTCTGCAGTGGTATCTGCCCCTCAAGTGTCACCCACGTTTCCCTGCTGGGTCCCTAGCTTGGCACTCCAGATACTTCTAAAGCCTCACCCCTGCTGACCGTCTCGGTCCCTTGCTTGACTCACAAGGCTGCTCTGCAAGCGTGCTGGTTGGGTCCCCGACTTGATCACTGCCTGAAGTTTCCCGATTCTCCACTGTGCCCGTTCGGTGAAAATGCTGCTCCGGTACTTGCTTCAGTTACTCACTGTGGTCCCTGGTAATAAGATGTTTGATCCCTTAGAGGTGACAGCTTCCCTTCTATCTCTGACCATGACAGGTTCCCTGGCCCGCAGAACTGTCACTTCTGGTTGGACTGCAAGCCGCAATCCCAACCCTGTGCTGCCTTCTTACTTCTGGATAGGCCCTCACACAGCTTGGCAGCTTCACACCCCCAGGATAGGCCCAATCTCTAGTCTAGCAGCCCGGGGCATATGACACACGTCCACCCAGACAGCCGTCCAGGTGGCACAGAACATAGATCACCTGACTCCACCCGAATATATAGGCTCTCTCAGCAGGCCAAGGGATTAAAGAAAACCCCTGCCCATTGGCTAAGACACCACATATACCCATAACCTGACCTTGGGTTTACCTTCTCATATCTAGTACCACCAAGTGCCCGGCCACCTAGTGGTAGAAGAGAAAAGTACAAGGCCAAACTTAGGGAGAAATCAATGGATCTCTAACAACTAACCAGGGTAATTACTCCTGGTGAGTAAATTTGTGAGGAGCATCTCTGACTAAGCCCCAGGGTGCTACATATATATTACAGATGGTGCACCCCTTACCTGATCCCCCATTTGTGTCCTGGGCTTACCTGTCCTCTTCAGGAGACAAAGACATCCATCAGTGTTGTCAGGATGGTGAGTGAAGAGAAGACAAAAACATTTGTCTCTCAATCTTCCCTAAGAGCAATGAATCCAGAATCTCTGAGCACTTCCAGATTTAGAGCTTTCAGATTGTGGCTGGAAAAACATCTGATTAGGTCCAATCTGTACTTGATCTATGGAGTGCAGAGGAAGCATTACTGGTCCAAATGACCCCAGATGCCTTCATAACGAGTAGATTGTTGCCATTTCATATCTGCACCTAATTTTGGTATCTATTTACCCGACTTAGTCTCATCTTTTATAATTTTCAGAAATGTGTTATATTTTATTTTCTTTGTGTGCAATTAAATTAATGTGAATACATTTTTACTGAATATATAGCCTTGATAAACAGTTACCATAATGTCATGTGCCAAACAAGTTTTTATTCTACAGGTCTTTAGCTTTCAGAAAATGTATAATGGGGTTCTCCATCAGGCAAAGGCTTAAATTATATTTATAGCCATGAACAAAACATTACATTTACATATTTAAGCTTAAAGTCCTTACATGTGGTGGCTGCATTAGTTTTATTTTTTAGAAAGTACATAAAGTACCTGTTGATCTTACTAGAAATCCCATGTCCTTATTTTTTTCTTAGCAAACAGTAATATTAGTTTCCTTCCAAGCAATTGTCTATATGCTTCTAATTTCCTCCACACTCCAGGTAATGGAGATGATGACTGAAGACATGTTTGTATTCCAAATCATTTGCACAGTCTAGGTCAGTGATGGTGAACCTTGGCACCCCAGATGTTTTGGAACTACATTTCCCAGGATGCTCATGCACTCTGCAGCATAGTTAAGCATAACGGGAAATGTAGTTCCAAAACATCTGGGGTGCCAAGGTTCATCATCACTGGTCTAGGTTGACAACACTATTCCTCCATATACACAGTGCAGTCAGTGTTGTCACCCTAGGGCAGGAAGTGTCTTACTGGCAGGATCAGCAGGAGAAGATAAAGGGAAAAAGGAAGAAAAGTCTGAAATAAGGAAATGAATGCCTCAAACCCATCTTAGGACTGATAAACTGCAAAGTATTACATTTCTGGGGTTTAGATATCCTTTAACCACCTCCAACCCAGGCCAGTTCTGACATTTTTCTCCTATATGTTAAAAATCAGCATTTTTATGCTGGAAAATGACTCTGCTGGAAAATATATACATTATTTATTTTTTTTAAGAAGGAGCTTGGCACTCCAGATACTTCTCAAGTAGGGATGAACTTCGAGTTCAAGTCGAACTCATGTTCGACTCGAACATCCGCTGTTCGCCAGTTTGCCGAACAGAGAACAATTTGGGGTGTTTGCAGCAAATTTGAAAGCCGCGGAACACCCTTTAAAAGTCTATGGGAGAAATCAAAAGTGCTAATTTTAAAGGCTTATATGCATGGTATTGTCATAAAAAGTGTTTGGGGACCTGGGTCCTGCCCCAGGGGACATGGATCAATGCAAAAAATAGTTTTAAAAACGGCCGTTTTTTCAGGAGCACTGATTTTAATAATGCTTAAAGTGAAACAATAAAAGTGCAATATTCCTTTAAAAATTTCGTACCTGGGGGGTGTCTATGGTATGCCTGTAAAGGGGCGCATGTTTCCCGTGTTTAGAACAGTCTGACAGCAAAATGACATTTCAAAGGAAAAATAGTCCTTTAAAACTACTCGCGGCTATTAATGAATTCTCGGTCTGACAATACACATAAAAGTTCATTGATAAAAACGGCATGAGATTTCCCCACAGGGGAACCCCGAACCAAAATTAAAAAAAAAAAAAATGGCGTGGGGGTCCCTCTAAATTCCATACCAGGCCCTTCAGGTCTGGTATGGATATTAAGGGGAACCCTGGCCAAAATTAAAAAAAAAAAATGGCGTGCGGATCCCCCTCAAAATCTATACCAGACCCTTCAGGTCTGGTATGGATTTTAAGGGGAACCCCGTGCCAAAATAAAAAAAATGGCGTGGGGTCCCCCCAAAAATCGAGACCCTTATCCGAGCACGCAACCTGGCAGGCCGCAGGAAAGGAGGGGGATGAGAGAGCGCCCCTCTACTGAACCGTACCAGGCCACATGCCCTCAAAATTGGTAGCCCCCCAAGGCACCTTGTCCCCATGTTGATGGGGACAAGGGCCTCATCCCCACAACCCTTGCCCGGTGGTTGTGGGGGTCTGTGGGCGGGGGGCTTATCTGAATCTGGAAGCCCCCTTTAACAAGGGGACCCCCAGATCCCGGCCCCCCCTCTGTGAAATGGGGAATGTCACAGGGAAGTCCCCGTCAAGTCCCTGTGCGTCAGAGGGGGTGGGGTCACCGGGTGGCCCCGCCCTCCATTATTTAAGAACCGTCAGAAGACGAGAAGCGTCACACAGTGAGAGAGCCTCCCATCATGGATGCGGAGCAGCCCGAGAAGAAGAAGGGAAGAAGGGAAGAAGACGCCGCAGAGGAAGATGACGGACGAGAACAGCAGAGGAAGAACCAGAAGAAGAAGATGGAGGAAGAAACCGAAGGAAGATAGAGGAAATAAGATAGAAGAAAGGAATTGTCAAAAACTGTCTCGTCATTTTTAACATTTTTGACAGTTTTTTTGTGAAATGGTAGGGGTACTTTTGTACCCCCTTACCATTTCACACAGTGGGGGGTGGGATCTGGGGGTCCCCTTGTTAAAGGGGGCATCCAGATTCTGATAAGCCCTTCCGCCCGCAGACCCCCACAACCACTGGGCAAGGGTTGTGGGGATGAGGCCCTTGTCCCCATCAACATGGGGACAAGGTGCTTTGGGGGGGCTACCCCAAAGCACCCTCCCAATGTTGAGGGCATGTGACCTGGTACAGTTCAGGAGGGGGGGCGCTCTCTCGTCCCCTATCTTTTCCTGCAGCCTGCCAGGTTGCGTGCTCGGATAAGGGTCTGGTATGGATTTTTGGGGGGACTCCACGCCATTTTTTTTTAATTTTGGCGCAGGGTTCCCCTTAAAATCCATACCAGACCTGAAGGGTCTGGTATAGATTTTGAGGGGGACCCCCAAGCCATTTTTTAAAAAATTTTGGCCGGGGTTCCCCTTAATATCCATACCAGACCTGAAGGGCCTGGTATGGAATTTAGGGGGACCCCCCACACCTTTTAAATTTTGGTTCAGGGTTCCCCTGTGAGGAAATCCCATGCTGTTTTTATCAATGAACTTTTATGTGTTTTGTCAGATCGACAATTCATTAATAGCCGTGAGTAGTTTTAAATGACTTTTTTTTCCTTTGAAATGTCATTTTGCTGTCAGACTGTTCTAAACACGGGAAACATGGGCCCCTTTACAGGCATACTATAGACACCCCCAGGTACGAAATTTAAAGGAATATTACACTTTTATTGTTTCACTTTAACCACTTGCCGACCGCCTAACGCACATATACGGCGGCAGAATGGCACGGGCAGGCAGAATCACGTACCTGTACGTGATCTGCCTCCCGCGGGCGGGGGGTCCGATCGGACCCCCCCCCCGGTGCCAGCGGCAGTCGGCATTTGACTGGGAGCGTCGGGAGGCGAGGGGGAGACCATCCGATCGTGGCCCCCCCCTCGCGATCGCTCCCAGCCAATCGGAATCCTCCCCTGCCTGTGTGTAGTTTCACACAGGCAGAGGATGTGATGTCATCTCTCCTCGGTCTGGCAGTTTCTGTCCCAGCGCCGAGGAGAGAAGACATGTAAGTGCACAACACACACACACACAGTAGAACATGCCAGGCATACTTTACACCCCCGATCCCCCCCGATCGCCCCCCGATCCCCCCCCAATCACCCCCCCCCCTGTCACAAACTGACAGCAAGCAGTATTTTTTTTTTTTTTTTTCTGATTACTGATTGGTGTCAGTTTGTGACAGTTACAGTGTTAGGGCAGTGAGTATTACCCCCCTTTAGGTCTAGGATACCCCCCTAACCCCCCTAATAAAGTTTTAACCCCTTGATCACCCCCTGTCACCAGTGTCACTAAGCGATCATTTTTCTGATCGCTGTATTAGTGTCGCTGGTGACGCTAGTTAGGGACGTAAATATTTAGGTTCGCCGTCAGCGTTTTATAGCGACAGGGACCCCCACATACTACCTAATAAATGTTTTAACCCCTTGATTGCCCCCTAGTTAACCCTTTCACCACTGATCACCGTATAACTGTTATGGATGACGCTGGTTAGTTCGTTTATTTTTTATAGTGTCAGGGCACCCGCCGTTTATTACCGAATAAAGGTTTAGCCCCCCGATCGCCCGGCGGTGATATGCGTCGCCCCAGGCAGCGTCAGATTAGCGCCAGTACCGCTAACACCCACGCACGCAGCATACGCCTCCCTTTGTGGTATAGTATCTGTACGGATCAATATCTGATCCGATCAGATCTATACTAGCGTCCCCAGCAGTTTAGGGTTCCCAAAAACGCAGTGTTAGCGGGATCAGCCCAGATACCTGCTAGCACCTGCATTTTTCCCCTCTGCCCGGCCCAGCCCACCCAAGTGCAGTATCGATCGATCACTGTCACTTACAAAACACTAAACGCATAACTGCAGCGTTCACAGAGTCAGGCCTGATCCCTGCGATCGCTAACAGTTTTCTTGGTAGCGTTTTGGTGAACTGGCAAGCACCAGCCCCAGGCAGCGTCAGGTTAGCGCCAATACCGCTAACACCCACGCACGCACCGTACACCTCCCTTAGTGGTATAGTATCTGATCGGATCAATATCTGATCTGATCAGATCTATCCTAGCGTCCCCAGCAGTTTAGGGTTCCCACAAACGCAGTGTTAGCGGGATCAGCCCAGATACCTGCTAGCACCTGCGTTTTGCCCCTCCGCCCGGCCCAGCCCAGCCCAGCCCACCCAAGTGCAGTATCGATCGATCACTGACACTTACAAAACACTAAATGCATAACTGCAGCGTTCGCAGAGTCAGGCCTGATCCCTGCGATCGCTAACAGTTTTTTTTGTAGCGTTTTGGTGAACTGGCAAGCACCAGCGGCCTAGTACACCCCGGTCGTAGTCAAACCAGCACTGCAGTAACACTTGGTGACGTGGCGAGTCCCATAAGTGCAGTTCAAGCTGGTGAGGTGGCAAGCACAAGTAGTGTCCCGCTGCCACCAAAAAGACAAACATAGGCCCGTCGTGCCCATAGTGCCCTTCCTGCTGCATTCGCCAATCCTAATTGGGAACCCACCGCTTCTGCAGCGCCCGTACTTCCCCCATTCTCATCCCCAACCAAATGCAGTCGGCTGCATGAGAGGCATTTTCTTTATGTCCTCCCGAGTACCCCTACCCAACGAACCCCCCCAAAAAAGATGTCGTGTCTGCAGCAAGCGCGGATATAGGCGTGACACCCACTATTATTGTCCCTCCTGTCCTGACAATCCTGGTCTTTGCATTGGTGAATGTTTTGAACGCTACCATACACTAGTTGAGTATTAGCGTAGGGTACAGCATTGCACAGACTAGGCACACTTTCACAGGGTCTCCCAAGATGCCATCGCATTTTGAGAGACCCGAACCTGGAACCGGTTACAGTTATAAAAGTTAGTTACAAAAAAAAGTGTAAAAAAAAAAAAAAACACATACAAAAATATAAAAAAAAAAAAAAAATAGTTGTCGTTTTATTGTTCTCTCTCTCTCTATTCTCTCTCTATTGTTCTGCTCTTTTTTTACTGTATTCTATTCTGCAATGTTTTATTGTTGTTATGTTTTATCATGTTTGCTTTTCAGATATGCAATTTTTTATACTTTACCGTTTACTGTGCTTTATTGTTAACCATTTTTTTGTCTTCAGGTACGCCATTCATGACTTTGAGTGGTTATACCAGAATGATGCCTGCAGGTTTAGGTATCATCTTGGTATCATTCTTTTCAGCCAGCGATCGGCTTTCATGTAAAAGCAATCCTAGCAGCTAATTAGCCTCTAGACTGCTTTTACAAGCAGTGGGAGGGAATGCCCCCCCCCAATGTCTTCCGTGTTTTTCTCTGGCTCTCCTGTCTCAACAGGGAACCTGAGAATGCAGCCGGTGATTCAGCCAGCTGACCATAGAGCTGATCAGAGACCAGAGTGGCTCCAAACATCTCTATGGCCTAAGAAACCAGAAGCTATGAGCATTTTATGAATTAGATTTCGCCGGATGTAAACAGCGCCATTGGGAAATTGGGAAAGCATTTTATCACACCGATCTTGGTGTGGTCAGATGCTTTGAGGGCAGAGGAGAAATCTAGGGTCTAATAGACCCCAATTTTTGCAAAAAAGAGTACCTGTCACTACCTATTGCTATGATAGGGGATATTTACATTCCCTGAGATAACAATAAAAATGATTTAAAAAAAAAAAAATGAAAGGAACAGTTTAAAAATAAGATTAAAAAATAATAATAATAAAGAAAAAAAAAAAAAAAAAAAAAAAAGCACCCCTGTCCCCCCTGCTCTCGCGCTAAGGCGAACGCAAGCGTCGGTCTGGCGTCAAATGTAAACAGCAATTGCACCATGCATGTGAGGTATCACCGCGAACGTCAGATCGAGGGCAGTAATTTTAGCAGTAGACCTCCTCTGTAAATCTAAAGTGGTAACCTTTAAAGGCTTTTAAAAATGTATTTAGTTTGTCGCCAATGCACGTTTGTGCGCAATTTTAAAGCATGTCATGTTTGGTATCCATGTACTCGGCCTAAGATCATCTTTTTTATTTCATCAAACATTTGGGCAATATAGTGTGTTTTAGTGCATTAAAATTTAAAAAAGTGTGTTTTTTCCCCAAAAAATGCGTTTGAAAAATCGCTGCGCAAATACTGTGTGAAAAAAAAAAATGAAACACCCACCATTTTAATCTGTAGGGCATTTGCTTTAAAAAAATATATAATGTTTGGGGGTTCAAAGTAATTTTCTTGCAAAAAAAAAATATTTTTTTATGTAATCAAAAAGTGTCAGAAAGGGCTTTGTCTTCAAGTGGTTAGAAGAGTGGGTGATGTGTGACATAAGCTTCTAGATGTTGTGCATAAAATGCCAGGACAGTTCAAAACCCCCCCAAATGACCCCATTTTGGAAAGTAGACACCCCAAGCTATTTGCTGAGAGGCATGTCGAGTCCATGGAATATTTTATATTGTGACACAAGTTGCGGGAAAGAGACAATTTTTTATTTCTTTTATTTTTTTTTGCGCAAAGTTGTCACTAAATGATATATTGCTCAAACATGCCATGGGAATATGTGAAATTACACCCCAAAATACATTCTGTTGCTTCTCCTGAGTACGGGGATACCACATGTGTGAGACTTTTTGGGAGCCTAGCCGCGTACGGGACCCCGAAAACCAAGCACTGCCTTCAGGCTTTCTAAGGCCGTAAATTTTTGATTTCACTCTTCACTGCCTATCACAGTTTCGGAGGCCATGGAATGCCCAGGTGGCAAAAACCCCCCCAAATGACCCCATTTTGGAAAGTAGACACCCCAAGCTATTTGATGAGAGGTATAGTGAGTATTTTGCAGACCTCACTTTTTGTCACAAAGTTTTGAAAATTGAAAAAAGAAAAAAAAAATTTTTTTTTCTCGTCTTTCTTTATTTTCAAAAACAAATGAGAGCTGCAAAATACTCACCATGCCTCTCAGCAAATAGCTTGGGGTGTCTACTTTCCAAAATGGGGTCATTTGGGGGGGGTTTGTGCCACCTGGGCATTCCATGGCCTCCGAAACTGTGATAGGTAGTGAGGAGTAAAATCAAAAATGTACGCCCTTAGAAATCCTGAAGGCAGTGATGGGTTTTCGGGGCCCCGTACGCGGCTAGGCTCCCAAAAAGTCCCACACATGTGGTATCCCCGTACTCAGGAGAAGCAGCTAAATGTATTTTGGGGTGCAATTCCACATATGCCCATGGCCTGTGTGAGCAATATATCATTTAGTGACAACTTTGTGCAAAAAAAAAAAAAAAATTTGTCACTTTCCCGCAACTTGTGTCAAAATATAAAACATTCCATGGACTCAACATGCCTCAAAGCAAATAGCTTGGGGTGTCTACTTTCCAAAATGGGGTCATTTGGGGGGGGGTTTATGCCATCTGGGCATTTTATGGCCTTCAAAACTGTGATAGGTAGTGAGGAGTAAAATCAAAAATGGCCTGTGTGAGCAATTTATCATTTAGTGACAGCTTTTTGTAATTTTTTTTTTTGTCATTATTCAATCACTTGGGACAAAAAAATGAATATTCAATGGGCTCAACATGCCTCTCAGCAAATTCCTTGGGGTGTCTACTTTCCAAAATGGGGTCATTTGTGGGGGTTTTGTACTGCCCTGCCATTTTAGCACCTCAAGAAACGACATAGGCAGTCATAAATTAAAGGCTGTGTAAATTCCAGAAAATGTACCCTAGTTTGTAGGCGCTATAACTTATAACGGCAGAGGTGATCAAATACCATCAAAAGAAAGCTCTATTTGTGGGAAGAAAAGGACGCAAATTTCGTTTGGGTACAGCATTGCATGACCGATCGCTTCTCGGCCTTTTGGCTAAGATCAAGTGTAGTATCGACTTTAGCCCTTAGGGGTGTCTCTGCTTCACAGCTAGGACGTTGAGAACCACTTGTATCTATCCAAGCTAATTGGTCCTTGTGGGGTACCCTCTGCTCGGCCTGGTAGGATCGTTGATTAAATTCAGCTTCACCTACTTGCTGCTATTGGGTTAGAGGCTTAGCCCCCACAGGGAACGAGATTGCGGTCTTCCCTCCTCCCCCACTCCGCATTACTACCTCCGGGCAGTAGATGCTAAAGCCTTTTTAAAGGCTAGGAAAAAGAGCGAAGACGTCGAGGAACCAGAAGGAAGCCGCCTAAGAAACATCTGAAGCGACATCCAAATCCTTGACGATGGGGAAGAGCGAAAAGAAGACCGGAAAAGAGAAGAAGAACCCCGTTCCAGCCACTTCCTCCAAGCCCGGGAATGCCGCTGCCTCAACCCCCGCCCCTACCCCGGCCGGCACCAGCCGACCAGGACCAGCCAAGCCAGACCAGCCTGCAGACGGGCTCCCAGCTTTGGAGCCATGGATGAAGCAGACGGTCGTGCTGCAGCTGAAGGAGGTGGACGGAAGAGTCCCCGACATGACCCCGGAGATCTTTGGAAAGAAGATGATCCTGGAACAGGGGTTCAGCAAAGCGGAGACGCTTTCGGTGCAGGCCTTCACAAGAGGTATATTCTTTATAACTTTTGTGTCGTTCCAGGTCTGCAGAAGGTACTGGGAGATGGTGAAGACCAGTGGCCCTGAATCCCCTTTCCGGAAGTTCACTGCGAACTGCCCCATAACTCGGGACGAAAAGCGGGTGACAGTGGCCATGAGGAACCCCCATACCAGTGGAAAGGACATAGCCACCTACCTCCAGAGGTTCTGCACCGTGGTGAAGGACCCGATCCAAATCTTCGATGCGAACGGCTTCTGGATAGGTAAGTGGTCTGTGCTCTGCAAACTGAGGAAAGACCCTTCGGGGGACATCCAGCACCTGCAGCCTTTCTTCTCCCTGGGATCCTCCGCAGGAATCCTCTTCTACCCCGGCATACCCTACAACTGTAACAAGTGTGGGCAGCCGGGACACATAGGGAAGGATTGTACAGAACTTGCTTGCAAGTTCTGTAGGGTGACAGGCCACGAGACCAAGGACTGTCCAAGGTCTAAAGCCTGCAACCTTTGCGGATTGGCAGAGCATGTCTTCAGACACTGCCCCCAGAGGACCCGGACCTACGCTGGAGCCGTAAGCCAGGGTAAGCCATCCGGGAGAAAGCTGCCAGAAAAACCAAAAGAACCTCGAAAGGCCAAAGGTAAGTCCACTCCCGCCCCACCTGCCCCTGCCCCCCCTGCCCCATCCCCTATCTCCAGCACACCCCCACCCACCCCCTCTGTGCCGGAGGAGCCCCTCCCCACCCCTCCCCCCCCCAACCTGTCCTCCCTGGAAGACTTCCCCACCCTCCCACCCCCCTCCACCCCCACCAGTGGCCCAAGAGGAAGCCGGAAACGTAAGCCAGAGAGCCCAACAGCTGAGGAACCCGCCACCTCCACCAAACGGCCCAACGGGGTCCAACGCGACAGCGAGGGACCCAAGCAAGTAGTGGAGGACCTAGAGTCTGCAGGAGAGGAGGAGGAAGGGGAGGAGACCGTGGTCGACCCTGAGCATGACCTCCCCCCCAACGTCCACATCAGCCAGCAGATGATGGAGTCTGTCCTTGAGGAGCTGGGCCTGGCCCAGGACACAGGACAGGCAGAAGACGCAACGGAAGAGCCACCCCCCCCCTCCGGGGAGGTAAGTTCGGACCCTTGTTAACTAGACCCTCATACCCTTTTTCATTATGGCTGAGATCTCAATCTTTTCCATTAATGTGAGGAGTATCAAGGATACATCTAGAAGGCAAGCGGTCCTGACCTTTCTTTCAAGTCAGCAGAGTGATGTCTACATGCTTCAGGAGTGCGCCCTTCCTCCCTTGAGGAGGTACACTCATCTGTCCTCCCAGTGGACCCTTGGTCCCTCCTACTGGTCCGGGGGTGGCGATTGCAAGTCTGCAGGCGTAGCCATTCTGGTCAGGGGTGGGCGTTTCACGGTTGACTCTATCCATGAGCTAGTCTGTGGCCGTCTTTTGGTCATAGACGGCTCGTGGGTGGAAGAGCCAGTTAGGCTCATCAACGTGTACGCCCCCCCAGACAAGAATGCGCGGCTGGAACTCTTCCAGACCCTGCGGACCCAACTCGTCACCACCAGAACAGTAGTGATCGGCGGTGACTTTAACTGTCCGATCGAGGAGGATGGGCGCAGCTCCAGCATATACGCAAAACTTGATGCTACTTCTAGGCTGCTCAAGGAGATGATCTCGGAGGCCTCCTTGCAGGACGCCGTGGGATCCATAGGGAAAGGGACCGTGAACTATTCGTGGTGCCGACCCGATGGATCTGTGCGTTCCAGGATTGACTTCGTGCTCACTTCAAGAACAGTCAAGCATCGTGAGTTCTCCATGGTCCCCTGCTTTTTCTCTGACCACAGGGCTATTCACTTTCGGGGTGACCTGGGCGAGGGCTTTGCCCGCGGACCGGGTTCCTGGAAGCTGAATAGCACCCTGCTGGAAAACGAGGAATTGATGGGGGAACTCCGAGAAGCCTATGCCACCTGGACGGAGGAAAAGAGATTCTTCGGAAGGGTAAGTGACTGGTGGGAGTTTGTGAAGGTTAAGCTGCGTAGCTTCTTTCAGGCAAGGGGACGCCAGCGTGTGTGTGCCAGGAGGAGGGAACTCAGGAGACTGCAGCGTCAGTTGCAGTCCCTGCAGGACCTTCAGCACTGTGGCTGGGACGTTAGGCAGGACCTGGAGGACACCAAGAGGAGCCTGAAAGGACACTTCGAGGAAGAATCCAGGCACATTGTCTTCCGTGCCAAGGTGGAGAATCTTGAGAAAGGTGAGAAGTGTAATTCTTTCTTTTTCAGGAAACTCCACTCAGGACACACACCCTTGTCAGAGTTGCGCGACGAGACCGGAACACTCCAGAAGGGGAAGAAGGCTGTGATGAAAGTGGTCAGCGACTACTACACCAACCTCTACTCCCCGAAAGAAACGGACACACAGGCGGCCGACAGGTTCCTGTCAGGTATCTCTAACCAAATTGATCCTGCAGGTTCATCAACCGTCAACGCCCCCTTGGTGCTGGAGGAGCTGCACTCTGCCGCTAAATCCTTTAGGCGAGGCAAGACCCCGGGCTGCGATGGTCTCCCAGTTGAACTCTATGTAGCACTGTGGGATCTCGTGGGCCCGGACCTGCTCGAGCTGTACGAGGAGATGGTGGTGGAGGGCAGAATGCCTCCGTCACTGAGGGAGGGGATGATCACGATTTTGTATAAGCGGAAGGGGGAGAGATCGGATCTTAAAAATTGGCGTCCGATCTCTCTGCTGAACGTGGACTACAAAATCCTCGCCAAGGTCCTGGCCAACAGGCTGAAGTCTGTCATCGGACAGATCATCCACCCGGACCAGACTTGCGGCATTCCTGGTCGCAGGATTGCGGACAGCCTTGCGCTTGTCCGGGACACGGTCCAGTACATTCACGGCCGCCGTGTGCACGCGGCCCTGGTCAGTCTTGACCAGGAGAAGGCCTTTGACCGTGTCTCCCACGAGTTTATGTGCAGAGCTCTGCGCAGGTTTGGTCTTGGGGAAATGTTTTGTTCGTATGTGAATGTAATGTACACTGACATTTCTAGTTTGGTGCTGGTAAATGGCTGGAAAACTGACCCCTTTCCAATCCTGTCTGGGGTCAGACAAGGCTGCCCTCTCTCACCTCTGCTTTTTGTTTGTTGTATAGAGCTCTTCGCCCGAAGCATCAGACGGAACCCAGAGATCAGAGGGATCACCGCACCAGGACCGGACAGACGGGAGGTCAAGTGCTCACTCTACATGGACGACGTGACGGTGTTCTGTGCTGATCGGCGCTCCATCGACACACTCGCCCAGACCTGTGAGGACTTCGGCCAAGCTTCAGGGGCAAAGGTCAACTGCGGGAAGTCGGAAGTCATGCTCTTCGGAAAGTGGTTCCTGCCTTCTTCTGCACCAATTCCTTTCAGCGTCAAGACGGACTTCATCAAAATCCTTGGGGTCTGGTTTGGAGCTGAGGGCGCAGCCCTGAAGTCCTGGGAAGAAAGACTGTCAAAGATGCGACAGAAGTTTGGACTTTGGAGCCTCAGAGAACTCACCATCGAAGGCAAAACACTGGTACTCCGCAGCGAGATCCTCCCTGTGTTGCAGTACCTCGCCCAGGCCTGGCCCCCTCGGGTCAACACCTGTAAGGCCATCACCAGGGCGGTGTTTCACTTCATCTGGAGCTCCAAAATGGACAGAGTGAAGCGGGCGGTTATGTTCAAGGAACCCCTCAAGGGCGGTAAGGGCGTGCCCGACATCGCTACACTATTGAGGGTGTGCTTTGCTTGTAACTGCATCCGCAGGACATTGGTGGACAGAACTGTGGACTCTGGTGGTAACTCTATGTCCCGTTTTTTCCTCCTGCCTCTTTGGAGGACCCTTGGATGGGACAAATGGGACAGCTCCATCCCCTACAACTGGGACACGCCTTGGTACTACTTGGACACCTTCAAGTTTATTAAGGAGCTGGGGCTACATGGAGTGAAGCCCGACTTGTGGAAGCCAAAAACTATCCACAAGTTGATCAGAGCATCGGACATTGTTGAGACTGTTCCAGGCCTCCCTTCAGCCACTTGTAAAGTGGTCTGGAGGAATGTTTCTTCAAAGAGACTCACCAACAGGCACAAAGATCTGGCATGGATGGCAATCCAAGGGGGGCTGCCACTCAGGACATTTATGCATGCCAGAAACCTGTGTAGATACAGGCACTGCCCCTTTTGCATCATCCAGGAGGAAACTGCTCTGCATGTTTTCTGGGAGTGCCCCTTTGCACAGGACCTGTTGAGGGCCCTGGAACCTGAACTCAAAGACTTTGTACCACAGACTGCAATCACACACTTTGGTGTGTTGAACGGACTCTTCTGTGGAACTCATTCACAGGAGGACATTGACGGTGCCTGGCGGGTGCTGTGTTGCTTTAAGGACGCTTTATGGTGCGCCAGAAAGCGCCTCATCCACCAGCGGGAGAGGATGTCCATCGAGGACTGTCGCAGACTGGTTCACAGTCTGCTCAGAGACTATCACCTGATGGACTTCAAGGAGGAAGAGGAGGTCTGAAGATTTCCCCATTCCCCCCCCCCTCTCCCCCGTGTATCCTTTGGCAGTTCAAATAAAGCTTCGGGCCTGTGAACTCTTTACTCCCTCCCCTGCCCCACCTTCTCCACCCCCCCCATCACACCCGTTGCCCATTTGAATGTTATTTGACTATATGACTGGACTTTTTGCGAAATGTTTTTAAGTACTGCTTTCAGGGTAATGCGGCGTCATGCATGATGTGATGTTTCGGGGTATTACTACTCTGCACAACACATTAGGCATCATACCGCAGGATGAATGTAATTTATTGGTATGCTTGGTGATGTATTGTAATGTAGTGTATTTATGCGCTGCGTCGCAGTACAGATTGGATGTACCCTGTTTAAAGTATTTGTTTTTTTGTATATTTTCTTGCAAAATAAAGTATACATTTTTCAATCAAAAATTGCATGACCGCGCAATTAGCAGTTAAAGCGACGCAGTGCCGAATTGTAAAAAGTGTTCTGGTCAGGAAGGGGGTAAAACCTTCCGGGGCTGAAGTGGTTAAGCATTATTAAAATCACTGCTCCCGAAAAAATGGCCATTTTTAAAACTTTTTTTTGCATTGATCCATGTCCCCTGGGGCAGGACCCAGGTCCCCAAACACTTTTTATGACAATAACTTGCACATAAGCCTTTAAAATTAGCACTTTTAGCACAATTATCCATGTCCCATAGACTTTAACGGTGTTCGCGTGTTCGAACAAATTTTTTGCCTGTTCGCATGTTCTGGTGTGAAACGAACAGGGGGTGTTCGGCTCATCCCTATTCTCAAGCTCCACCCCTGCTGACCGCCTCGGTCCCTGACTTAACTCAAAATGCTGCTCTGCAAGCGTGACCTCCTCTGGTTGGGTCCCTGACTTGATCACCGCCGAAGAAGCCATGGAGAATAAAATGGTTGTTTTTGCAATTTTTTATGTTGCACAATATTTGGGCAGCGGTTTAACAAACTTACACTTTAATGAATTTTAGTGCACACAAGCACAATATAATACGAAATTTTTTGGTCAAGTATAAAAAAGGATGTTACACCAAGTAAATAGATACCTAACGTGACACACTTTAAAACTGTGTATGCTGACAAACTACGGTACCTAAAAACCTTCATAGGCAATGCTTTAAAAGCTTTTACAGGTTACTAGTTTTGAGTTACACAGGAGGTCTGTCACTAGAAATGTTGCTTTCACTCTGATGTTCATGATGATACCTCATATTTACCTATGTGTGTGTATGTGAACATGGGGGAATAGGGACATTTTCCATTTTTATCATTAATTTTATCATTTATTTTATTACATCTTTTGACATTGCATCGTTAGTTTATTTTTGGCACTTTATTGCTCTCCCAAGGGATGAACAGCATCCTTTGTGATAGCATGAGCCGTGACAGGTCCTCTTTATGGAGAGATCTTGGATCTATATTAGACCCCATATCTCTTCTCTGCTATCCATTGCATATGGTCATATCAAGATCGGTTTGATCAGATGAGTTTCCAGCTAGTAAAAAATCCAAATCCAGAAGTGGTGGAATCCTTGCCACTTCTGGTTTCTGACATCACAAAGGGGTGGGAACAATGGAGGTTCCTCTCACTCTGTGTAGGGCATCTGATCTGATGAGTTGCATTGATACCGAGCTCCCTGGTGGAGCGGAAGAGCCCAGTAAAGGCGGCAGGTGGCAGGGGGAGGGGATCTTCTCCTCTACCTGTAAAAGTGATCAGGTGACTGTACAGTGGGTATAGAAAAGAATCATCTCCCTTTAAAATAATAACATTTTGTTGCTTTGTAGCCTGAATTGAAGACAGACACAATTTTTGTTTTATCCAGCTGTGTTTTCTCAGTGCAACTTATAACATCCAAGTTAAAGATATAACACCAAAACATCAGAAAAAATGTAAAAAATTCAAAATCAGAATCACTGAGTTGGAAAAAGGATCACCCCCTCTAATCAGGTGTAGGTAATATTAGCCAACAATATTCACTGCTCAAGGCCTGAAGAAGGGGGGAGACCTTTCCCCCAAAAAGGCATTGGCTGTATTTGATCTTAAACAACATACATTTCAAAAAGACTTTTAAATTAGATGAGCTTTTGTAATAGGCGCTTCGCAATACCTACTACAGAGTTTATTCTGATGACATTGTCATATATTTATATTATTAGCTGTCCAGCAGTTATATTGGCAAAGCAATTGCATTTATGTTTATTTTCTGTTTATTGTCATTATTCTAATTGTTTATTGTTTTGCTGCCTTCTATGGTCACTGTTTATATTGCACTCATATTTTCTGTATCCTCCCCTCTATGTGTATGATGTCATTTTCCTTTCCTTCATTGTGAGTTCCTGCTATCCTTCCTGCAACACATATTCCCCGTACACACGGTCGGACTTTGTTCGGACATTTCAACAACAAAATCCTAGGATTTTTTCCAACGGATGTTGGCTCAAACTTGTCTTGCATACACACGGTCACACAAGTTTGTCGGAAAATCCGATCGTTCTAAACGCGGTGACGTAAAACACGTACGTCGGGACTATAAACGGGGCAGTGGCCAATAGCTTTCATCTCCTTATTTATTCTGAGCATGCGTGACACTTTGTCCGTCGGATTTGTGTACACACGATCGGAAATTAAGACAACGGATTTTGTTGTCGGAAAATTTTATATCCTGCCCTCAAACTTTGTGTGTCGGAAAAGCCGATGGAAAATGTGTGATGGAGCCTACACACGGTCGGAATTTCAGACAACAAGGTCCTATCACACATTTTCCATCGGAAAATCCGACCGTGTGTACGGGGCAATACACTGAAATTAGGAAAAAATATTCCTTTTAACCACTTCAAATACCGACATCTACAACATCATATAGTTTGCCTGAACCTTCTGTGTGCAATAAAAAAATCAGGGATGCCGAGTGTTTGGTAAGTTCATCTATTCAATGAGATTGTCTGCAGTGATCGTCTCTGCTCCATTCAACCCAGACATTCAGATCTCAGGAAGAGAAAAGTCACTATTATAACAATTGAAGTCGGAATATTCACAAGTTTTGGATATAAAACAGTCCCAGAATATTATTGTCTCAGTCAGTCCTGTTATACTCACCGTAATTCTTCTATACAGCTTGTTGTCAGAGCTTCCATCAGATCACCGATATTAAGACCCTCCTGATTCTTCCCAGACAGGTTCAGTCTCCTCAGTCTCTGGTTATTTCTAATTCCAGATGCCAGGTGGGGACAGGAACTGTCTGTCAGTTGATTATTATCCAAACTGTAGAAGAAGAGAAGAATGTTACCTGAAGAAAATGAATTTCTCCCCAGGAATGAATGTAACTATTCTCTACATGAATGGAACGCATTTCTCTTTATTGGAATCATTTATATTAGATCACTTTATAAAACTCCAGGACACGAAAACCCCCAATATTGTCCTCCATGTGTAGAGACGGTGATATCTCCATACACAGGATGACCACAGGATACCACTGACATGACTCATATTGTGCTATAATCTCCTTGTGTATGGAGCATGAATGGTATCAGTAGACAGTGGGCTCAATTCACAAAATGGTATTGTCATCTTTAACCACTTGAATACCAGACTTTTTCTGGCTTAAATCATTATTTTTTGCTAGAAAACTACATATAACCCCAAAACATTATACATTTTTTAGCAGATATCCTGCGGAATAAAACGGTGATCATTGCAATTTTCTATGTTTCACAGTATTTGCTACGCTAAAAAAAGACAGCTTATCATGTTACACTTTAAAATTGCACACGCTAATTGAATGGTGTCAAATTCTGGAACTTAAAAATCTTCATAGGCAGAGGAGGTCTAGTGCTAGAATTATTGCTCTGGCTCTAATGTTCGTGGCGATACCTCACATGTGTTGTGCAAATACTGTTTACATATGTGCGCGCAATTTTATTTATCTTACTTTTTATTTTTACACTGTCCCTTTATTTATTTTTTTACTTTTATTCCTATTGTAAACATCCTTTATAATAGAATTAAGAATGAAAGGGTCTCTTTATGGAGAGATATGGGGTCAAAAAGACCCCAAATCTCTTCCTTATCTTTACAAAGCAAAATATCAAAAACATTCTTTTTTTAATCTATGCTTTAAAGAAGAAATGTATTTACTTCCAGCCTGGGCTGGAAATAAAGTTGGGATGTTGCTCTGGTCCTCCAAGACCATAGAGGCGATCAAAGAGTATTTACTGAAGGAATGGATTATGTCACTGAATATTTATTCTGATTGATGTTTATTGTATATACACATACACGGTGAAGTAATATTGATTTTTTGAGAGGCTCAGCCAATATATACACATTATTACTGAATAGTTGTGGGAACACAATAATTTGGCTTGCTGCTATCAGACTACACTTATTATTAGGAACATAGAAATTAAAGCGGAGTTCCAACCAAAAATGGAACTTCCACTTTTCAGCTTCCTCCCCCCCTCCGGTGTCACATTTCAGGGGGGAGCAGATACCTGTCTAATCCAGGTATTTTCTCCCACTTCCGGGCATAGATTGCTGCAGTATCCGCAGCGATCTACGCTATGTTGGCCCCTCCTCCGTCCCCCCCCGCTGTCTTCTGGGAGACACACAAGTCCTAGAAGACAGCAGGGACCAGTGAGATCACGCAGCGCGACTCGCGCATGCGCAATAGGGAACCAGGCTTTGAAGCCACAAGGTTTCAATTCTTGATTTTCTTACTGAAGATGCCGGTGCCTGTACCTGGGAGCCGAGGGAGAGATCGGCTTCGGATGAGGACATCGCGGGCGCCCTGGACAGGTAAGTGTCCTAATATTAAAAGTCAGCAGCTGCAGTATTTGTAGCTGCTGACTTTTATTTTTTTTTTTCAGTGGAACTCCGCTTTAAGGGAGCGTGGGATTATACAGACTAGTTTATTAGGACAAAAAGTCTCTTAATGGTAGAATAAACAGAAGATTAAGGAAAAGAATGCCTCAAACACATCTTAAGACTGATAAACTGCAATATATTACATTTCTGGGGTTTAGATATGCTTTAACCACCTCCAGCCCAGGCCAGTTCTGACATTTCTGTCCTATATGTAAAAATCTGCATTTTTTGCTGGAAAATTACTTAGAACCGCAAATATTGTATATTTTTTAAGTAGAGGCCATAGAGAATAGAATGGTTGTTGTTGGAATTTTTTATGTCGCTCGATATTTGGGCAGCGGTTTATCAAACATAAATTTTCAGAACAAAATACACTTTAATATATTTTAGTGCACACAACGTAATACCTATTTTTTGGGGTAAAATATAAAAACAAGGATGTTACACCGAGTAAATAGATACCCAACATGATACACTTTAAAATTATGTATGCTGACAAACTATGGTAACCAAAAATCTTCATAGGCAATGTTTTAAATGCCTTTACAGGTTACTAGTTTTGAGTTACTAAGGAGGTCTGTCACTAGAAATGTTGCTTTCACTCTGATGATGATACCTCACATGTGTGGTGCGATCACTTTTACCTGTATGTGTGTGTGAGCATGGAGGGATGGGGTCACTTTCAAAACAGAAAAAAAAAAAACAGAATCACTGAGTTGGAAAAAGGATCACCCCCTTCTAAAAATAAACTCAAGCAGGTGTAGCTAATATTAGCTAAAGCGGTAATAGAGTGTATATATATTCCTGCGCTACTATGTTGGAAATGAAAGGTATATAAAAAACTGCTGCAAGCACCGAATAAGGGTCAAACCATACCCGTAATCATATTAAAACAAATGGGGGTTGGTGCTGTGCTGTTTAAAAGTAAGTAAGTAATCAGAGAAAGAATACTGCTAAAGGTAGCAGTACAAATAAATCAACAGTGTAAATAATAACCACAGTGTGTGGTAAAGTGACTGGTAACAAAGTGCACAATAGATAATGTGAAAACACAACAATCATTCTTCTGTAGTCAAAAAAAAAAAAAAAAAAAGTGTACTGCTAAAGGTAGCAGTGCACATGTAAATGAATAAATAAATGAACAAAAAAAGATCAATAATGTAAACAATATCCACAGTGGGTTGTAAAGTGACTGATTTCAAAGTGCAAAATAAATGATGTTGAAACACTAGAATATTTCTTCTGTAAATACGATGAGTGCAAATATAAATGTGCAAAATGAACTGTGCAAAAACCAGGAAAGGTCTCTCAGTGCAGAGTGCAAATAGTGCAAAACGGCAATACAGTCCTTTCTTCTGTGTGCAAAGGACGTCAAGGTGCAAACACAAGGTGCCAAGAATAGTAAACTCCTCTTCGTGCAAAAACACACACTGGTTGCAATGGCCTCTTACCTTTCAGTAATGAGGTAACCGCATGTGTATACAAATATGTAAGATTCACTTCTTCCTTCTACCATAGTGCTGGGCCACTGTAGATCTAGAAATGTCTTTGTCTCTCAGTGGATGCAAGGGGGATATCAGAAAAGAGAGGGGGTCTGGCTTGTGTAGTATTTTGAATAAATGTAGCTTTTATTGATAACAACAATGAGGGTACTCACCCAGGTTGATCCTGCCAGTAGCATATGCTTGTCTCAAAGATTAAGCCATGCACGTGTAAGTACACACGGCCAGTACAGTGAAACTGCGAATGGCTCAATAAATCAGTTATGGTTCCTTTGATCGCTCTGGGACAGAAAGGCACCTGTACTGATGTTGGCAGACGAGCTAGCCGCTCTTGGAGTTCTGTGCATTATTCTATGATTGTATGCGAGTACCAACATTGTTATTAGGGATGAGCTTTCTGTTCGGGTCCAACATGAGTTTGACTTGAACATTGGCTGTTCGCCCGTTCGTCGAAAACTGAACATTATGGGCCGTTCGCGGCGCGTAATGGTCCATAATGCACTGCGGGAGCGCAGTGATGTATGATGATTGGCCAGAGCATGCACCATGACCTGCATGCTTTGGCCAATCACAGCACCCTCAGCTAAGAGAGCCATAATTGGCCAAAGGCAGGGTGTCTTTTTGCCAATCATGGCTCAGGGGGACTAAGTCCACGCCCCACACTATATAAGGCTGCCTGCACCTCAGCCTTGTGTAGTGTGTCGTTGCCGTGGACGGAGAGAGTGTTATTTAGATTGAGCAGGCAGGTTATTCAGTTAGCTGCAGTGAATTTAATATATATATATATATATATATACACACACACATACAGTCACTCTCGTAGTATATCCACTGCATACAGTTTAGCTATTTAGCTATATCTCACTGCAGGCCATTCCTGATGTACTGCTTCTAATATACTTCTGGCAGGCACGTGATTCAGTTAGCTGCAGTGTATTTAATGTATATGATTTATATACAGATAGTCTTGTATATGTATATATATATATATATATATATATATATATATATACACATACATATATCCACTGCATACAGTTTAGCTGTATCTCACTGCAGGCCGTTCCTGGTGTACTCTTTCTAATACTTCTGGTAGGCAGGTGATTCAGTCAGCTGCAGTGTATTTAATATATATATATATATTATCCACTGCATAAAGTTTAACTAGATCTCACTGCAGGCCGTAATATATATATACACACACAGATATATATATATATATATATATATATATATATATATATATATATATATATATATATATATATATATATATATATATATATATATAGTCAGGAAAGGGTCTGTCCGCTGGTAAGATCTATCATTTGGCGTGCAGTACTGAGGTCCACCAGCAGGTGTCTCCTGGCAGTTTGGAACTGTCAGGAAAGTCTTTCCCTGCTGGTGTTATGTCATCATTGGGCCACAGTACTGACGTCCACCAGCGGATGGATCCTGGCAGTATGGCGCAGACAACACTCCCTGCGCTCAGGTGTTACATGAGGACAATCACTGGCAGTCCCATAAATACCCGGCAAGCCATCAAACTCACATGCTTGCCTTGGTACCTTTCTTCCATGTGCCCTGACCTGTACCTGCGACCTGTATCCTGAACCCTGTAACCTGTATCTGAACCTGAGCCTGCACTCGAGCCTGTACCCAATCCCATCCTGATTCTGTCCCTCCTGTGTTCCTGTTCCCTTGTAAGCCTGATCCCATCCATTATCGCCCTCTCCCGTCCTGCCCTTGTTCATTTGCTGATCCCCTGTGTATGACCCTGGCCTGGCTAATGTGTTTGATTTCAGTACTTATCTGTTGTCTGTGGGTTTCTGTTTGTTGGTTGGTTGAGCACTATTTGTATTTGGGGTGTTTACTTATTGATATCACTTATCTTAAATAAACATTATTCTTATTCACTTTACATGCGTTTTGGTTTTCTCTTTGCAGTCCACACAATCTGGTCACACCTGTTCATGACATATATCCTGCATACAGTTTAACTAGATCTCACTGCAGGCCGTTCCTGGTGTACTGTTTCTAATATACTTCAGGCGGTGTGCACAGTATACAGTGCTGTGCACCCATAGTGCAGTTGCTCACACTTTTCTGGTGGTCAATACAGTACACCCATAGTTGTTATTACACTTCTGTTGGTGTACACAGTACCGTGCACCCCTAGTGCAGTTGCTACTACTTTACTGTGGTGTACACAATACATACAGTGTACCCATAGTTGTTATTATACTTCTGTTGGTGTACACAGTACCGTGCACCAATAGTGCAGTTGCTACTACTTTCCTGGTGGTGAACACAATACATACAGTGCACCCATAGTTGTTATTACACTTCTGGTGGTGTACACAGTACCGTGCACCCCTAGTGCAGTTGCTACTACTTTACTGGTGGTGTACACAATAAATACAGTGCACCCATAGTTATTAAACTTCTGTTGGTGTACACAGTACCGGGCACCCCTAGTGCAGTTGCTACTACTTCCCTGGTGGTGTACACAGTACACATTACAGTTTAGTTTTTTTTGCAAAACAAAATTTACAGCATGGCTGGAAGGCCACCAAGGAGAGGCAGACACCCACAGGCCACTAAAAGAGGGCAAGCAGGCTCTGTGTCTACAGTCAACAGTGCTGGTTGTGGACACGTTGCATCCTCAGCACATGGCCGTGGGGCACGCTTGTCCTTTTTCCTGCATATGGCCGCGTTACAGGATCCAGGAGGGGGCAACGGGGCAATTACCCTCTGAGAATGCGGGTGAGTGAGTGGACAGCAGGCGGCTCCGCGGCTGAGAGCACGGGCGGCTCCATTGGTGAGAGACAGCGGGCGGCTCCGTTGGTGAGAGACAGCGGGCGGGCCAGGTGGCTCAGTTGTTGAGCAGCTGTGCGGCTCGGTGACAGTGTGAGAGCGGGCTGCTGGCCAATCAGGGAGCCGGCGGGCGGGGGAGCAGAGAGATTACATCATCTCTTACCGCCCGGCGCCCGCCCTGCATCCCTGCAGTTCCACCCTCACTGTGCAGTGTGCAGGCAGCCGAGGCAGCAGAGAGATTACATCATCTCTCTGCTGCTTGTTGGTAATCTGCTGCCTGACTCTGGGACACAGCAAGAGACAATTATAGCAGACAAGTGACAATCTGCAACATGTGGCATAGGACGTGGCAAGTGACAATTTGCAACGTGTGGCATGGGACGTGGCAAGTGACAATCTGCAATATGTGGCAAGGGATGTGGCAAGTGACAATCTGCAATATGTGGCAAGGGATGTGGCAAGTGACAATCCGCAACCTGTGGCATGGGATGTGGCAAGTGACATGGCAAGTGACAATCTGCAACGTGTAGCAAGGGACATGGCAAGTGACAATCTGCATCTGGTGACAGGTGACGTGGAAAGTGACAATCCGCAACGTGTGGCAGGTGACAGTGGCCACTGATTCTGCATTATGGTGAGTTGAACCATTTCCTTTTTTATAACAATGTAATAATAGTAATAATGCGCTTCAATCATCCTGACACCATAACAACCATGGTGCTGGGATGATTGAAGCGCTAACACCAGCCTTTTACCCGATAAATTTACCCCAAAAAAAGTATTTTCTGGCAGTGCCCCTCCCGAGACTAGGCTCTGGATCCGCCCCCACGGCGTGTTATTGTGCCACAACATGCAGAAGAGTTGGTGGAATGGATAACAAAGCCCTCTTCATCCTCTGTCAACCAGGCTCAGAGTAGTTTGCCTGCCAATGCAGCTGCCAAAGCGGCCTATTATATTGGCTCCATGTCAACAGTCACTTCTTCCCTAGCCCCACCATCATGCACGGAGGAGTCCCCCGAACTATTCGACCACAGTGTCGGGTACATGCTGCAGGAGTATGCACAGCGATTTGAAGGCTCCGATGATGGTACCCAGGTTGAGGAAGGGAGTAACGTCAGCCTAGAGAGAGGGGGTGCCCAAGAAAGTCAAGAAACTGGCAGTCATATTCCCCCAGCTGCAGCATACTGCCAAATTTGCTTCAGTGATGACGAGGGAGCGGATGATGAGGTCACTGACTCAACTTGGGTACCTGATAGAAGAGAGGAGGAGGAGGATGCACATCTCAAAGGAGGTAAGATGCCCTCCAGGGGGCAGCTTAAGGGCAGCCACCCTATTGCATCACACCGCAGAGCTAAGCAGGTGCAGGACGCTGCTGACTCCCCACATATTTCGAAAAGTTCCTTGTTGTTGGCCTTTTTTGACACGTGTGCAGCAGATCGCACCATTGCTGTTTGCAACATATGTCTGAAGCGTATCAAACGTGGCCAAAACAGCAGCCGCTTGGGCACCACATTCTTGACCAGACGACCTCCCATGCAGTCCGTTGGCAACAGCACTTAAAAGACCCACATCAAAGAGCAAGGCTAACCTCTCCTTGCTCCTCATCAGCTGGGATCTCCAACCCCACTATACCTCCAGTCCTCTTAGAAACCTGCACTGATAGGAATGAAGGTATAGAAATAGGTGTCCCAAGTACTTGCGGCCATTCTGCTAGCAGTACACCAACATCGGATTTTAGCAGGCAAATTTCCCTAACCCAGTTGCTAAACCGTCAAAGAAATTCGGTCCCAGCCATCCACATGCTCAGCGTCTGAATACTAGCTTGGCCAAATTGCTATCACTGCAACTGCTGCGTTTTCAGCTGGTAGACTCTGCCCCCTTTCGTGAATTTGTGGAATGTGCGGTATCTCAGTGGCAGATTCCCAAATGCCATTTCTTTTCACGGAAGGTCATTCCGGCTGTCTACCAGCATGTGGAAGGCAATCTCTTGGCCTCATTGGACAGGGCGGTCAGCAGTAAGGTGCATATTACCGCTGACTCATGGTCCAGCAGCTGACAGCTGGGAAGGATGCAGAACAGGGTTCAATATTGTTGGAGTTTGTTCCGCCACCACGCCTCCAAAATGCTAGTGGTGATTCTGCCACAGCTCTCATCGACCCCCTCCTCTTCTTCTTCCTCTATGGCCTCTTCCTCTGCAGATTTCTCTTCTGAACCAGCGGTACTCCGTAGGCATTCAAGGGGCTACGCAAGCACTCGGGCAAAAAGGTGCCATGCAGTGCTTGAGTTGGTCTGCTTAGGGGACAGGAGCCACACTGGGGCAGAGATTCTGTCAGCTCTGCAGGGGTAGGCTCAGGTGGTTGACGCCACGCCAGCTTCAGCCAGGAATGGTTGTATGGGACAATGGCACCAACCTCCTCTCCGCCCTCTGACAGGGACACTTGACACGTGTTCCCTGTTTGGCACACATCCTGAATTTGGTGGTGCAGCGGTTCTTGAGCAGGTACCCGGGCTTACAGGATCTCCTGAGGCAGGCCAGGAAAGTCTGTGGTCATTTCCGCCGGTCATATAATGCCAGTGCTCGGCTGGCTGACATTCAAAGAGAATGCAACCTGCCCAAGAACCGCCTCATTTGTGACATGCCCACCAGGTGGAACTCAACGTTGGCAATGCTGCAGTGGCTGCACACGCAGCAGAGGGACATCAATGAATACCTGTGTGAGTATGGCACCAGGAAAGGGTCAGGGAGCTTGGCTTTTTTTCGCCACGCCAGCGGCTACTGATCAAGGATGCATGCACTGTCCTGTCACCATTTGAGGAGGCCACAAGGATGGTGAGCAGTGACAGTGCATGCATCAGTGATACTGTCCCTCTTGTCTTCCTGTTGGAGCACACGCTTTGTGGAAAAATGAACAGGGCACTTGAGGCAGAACAGCGGGAGAAGAGGAGGACTTCCTTACCTCTCAAGGCCCCCTTTATCCAGATACTAGTATTCCTGCAGATCCGCCGATCACACAGGAAGAAGAGGAGGAGGAGGAAGATTGTGTCAGCATGGAAGTGGAGGATAACAATCAGCATAAGTCTTCAAGGGATCGTTTGCAGTCCTCAGAAACCCATGGAGTTGTACGTGGCTGGGAGGAGGTGGTTGAGGACCATGTGATCCTTAGTGACCCAGAGGACTCAGGATCGAATGCTTCTGCAAACCTATGCTGCATGGTCTCCCTGATCCTGCAAAGCCTGCGAAAGGACCCTAGGATTTGTGGTATCAAAGAGAGGGATCATTACTGGCTGGCAACCCTTCTTGATCCACGTTACAAGGGTAAGGTTGCAGAACTTATCCAACCTTCGCAGAGGGAGCAGAGGATGAAACATCTTCGGGAGGCCTTGCAGAAAGGTTTGTGCACTGCGTTTACGTGTTGCTGAGGCTTCGTTTAGTCAAAGAAAGAGCGGTGGAGAAGGTGGCCGGCTGACCGATGCCTTCAGGCAATTCTTCAGTCCTCAGCGCCCAGGTCTGATCGGTTCCAGCAACCATCACCAACGTCTGAATTACATGGTGCAGGAATATCTAGGGGCAAGATCAGACTTGGAGAGCTTTCCACCAGAACATCCACTAGGTTACTGGGTCTTGAGGATGGACCACTGGCCAGAGCTTGCTCAAAATGCAATTGAGCTACTGGCATGTCCTGCATCCAGCGTTCTTTCTGAACGCACATTCAGTGCTGCTGGAGGTTTTGTAACCAAACACAGAGTGCGCCTGTCCACAGGCTCTGTTGATTGGCTCACATTTATAAAAATGAATCAGTCTTGGATCACCAACTACCAAGCACCTGATGCTTATGTAACCGATTGATTTTTCTGTGGATGTGGGATCCCTTGAAGAATGCATATGCTGAGTGACTATCCTATTATGCTGAGTGACTATCCTATTCCTCATCAATTTTCATGATGATAGCTTCTAAGAATATTTTCAGTTCAGGACACCAGCACCACTACCTAAGGCACAATTTTTCTGCCCCAGTTTAACAGGGGCGCGCAATTACAATTTTTTAGCAAATATTTAACAGCAGGGCTTGTTTCTGCGCTCAACAACAGTATCTGTGAGGGGTTGCAGTGTTGTGGCACCACCACCACTGCCTGAGGCCCAATTTTTCTGCCCCTGTTTAACAAGGGCGTGTAATTACAATTTTTGATCATATATTTAACAGCAGGGCTCGTTCCTGCGCTCAACAAGAGTATCTGTGAGGCTTTACAGTGTTGTGCCACCACCACCCCCACCACCGCCTAAGGCCCAATTTTTCTGCCCCTGTTTAACAGGGGTATGCAATTACAATTCTTGATATAATATTTCACAGCAGGGCCCGTTCCAGCACCCACCAAGAGTAACTGTGAGGGCTTACAGTGTTCTGGTACCACCAACACCTAAGGCCCAATTTTCCACAGAGTGTATAGGGCAGACTGTATAGTATATAAAGGCGGTCCCCTATTTTTAAAAATACGACTTACAAACGACTCCTACTTACAAATGGAGGGAGACAACAGGAAGTGAGAGGAAATCTACCCCTAGAAAGGGAAATTCTCTCCTGTAAGAGTTAATAAGGGAAAAAGGTGTCTCCCCACTGATGCTTTATTACCAATCCTTGTTTCCCTAATAACCCAAAATTTTCAAAATCCAATTGTCATTGGGACGGAAAGTGTGGTGAAATCTGCTGAACAGGGGCACAGACAGCAAAACAAATGTTACAGGGGTGATGATAACCCTTTCCTATGTTATCCAAAAAGCTTAAAAATAGATTTTTTGGCTGGAGCTACACTTACAAAATGTACCTTTTCCAAATTACAAACAGATTAAACTTAAGAACAAACCTACAGTCCCTATCTTGTTTGTAACCCGGGGACCGCCTGTATGCTGCTGCTGTTCAGAGTATATAGGGCCTGGGGGCCCCACACCTTTTTTTAAAAAAATTTGGGTGTGGGGTTCAGCTTAATATCCATACAAGACTCAAAGGGCCTGGTAATGGGCTGGGGGGGGGGGGGGGGGGCAACATTACTTTACAGCCGCAAGCAGTTTTAAATGACTTTTATTCCTTTAGAAATGTCATTTTGTGAAGGGACGTTTCTAAACACGGGAAAAATGCACCACTTTACAGGGATACTATATACACCCCCCAGGTACGATATTTAACCACTAAGCCACCGCCCACCGTCATATGACGGCGGGACAAGGCTTCTGTTGTTCTGGGCGGACGTCATATGACGCGATTGCCCTCCGGAGCCACTAGGGGGCGCGCGCGTCGCTCGGGACCCGATGCGCGTGCCCGGCAGCCGCGATGTCCGCCGGGCACCCGCGATTGCCGGGTAACAGAGCAGGACCGTGGATGTGTGTGTGTAAACACACACATCCACGTCCTGTCAGAGGAGAGGAGACCGATGGTGTGTCCCTTGTACATAGGGACACTGATCGGTCTCCTCCCCTAGTGAGTCCCCTCCTACCACAGTTAGAATCACTTCCCTAGATCATACATTAACCCCTCGATCACCCCCTAGTGTTAACCCCTTATCTGCCAGTCACATTTACACAGTAATCAATGCATTTTTATCGCACGGATCGCTGTATAAATGTGGTCCCAAAAATGTGTCAAAAGTGTTTGATATGTCCCCTGCAATATCGCAGTCACAATAAAAATCGCAGATCGCCGCCATTACTAGTAAAAAATAAATAAATAAATAAAAATGCTATAAATCTATCCCCTATTTTGTAGACGCTATAACTTTTGCGCAAACCAATCAATATACGCTTATCGCAATTTTTTTAACCAAAAATATGTAGAAGAATACGTATCGACCTAAACTGAGGAAAAAATTTGTTAAAAAAAAAAAAAAATTGGATATTTATTATCGCAAAAAGTAAAAAATATTGTGTTTTTTTCAAAATTGTCCCTATTCTTTTTTTTTATAGCGCAATGAATAAAAACCACAGAGGTGATCAAATACCACCAAAAGAAAGCTCTATTTGTGGGGAAAAAAATGATAAAAATTTCATTAGGGTACAGCTTAACATGACCGCACAATTGTCATTCAAAGTGCGACAGTGCTGAAAACTGAAAAATGGCTTGGGCAGGAAGGGGGTGAAAGTGCCCTGTATTGAGGTGGTTAAAGGAATTTTTCACTTTAAGCATTATTAAAATCATTGCTCCCGAAAAAACGGCCCTTATAAAAACTTTTTTTTGCATTGATTCATGTTCCCTGGGGCAGGACCCGGGTCCCCAAACACTTTTTTATGACAATAATTTGCATATTAGCCTTTAAGATTAGCACTTTTGATTTTTCACGTTCGAGTCCCATAGACTTTAACGGGGTTCGTGTGTTCACACAAATTTTTGGTCTGTTCGCATGTTCTGCCGCGAACCGAACTGGGAGGTGTTCGGCTCATCCCTACTTGTTATCAATAAAAGCTACGTTTATTCAAAATACTACACAATCCAGACCCCCTCTCTTTTCTGATATTCCCCTTGCATCCACTGAGAGACAAAGACATTTCTAGCTCTACAGTGGCCCAGTACTATGGTAGAAGGAAAAAAATGAATCTTACAGATTTGTATACACATGCGGTTACCTTATTACCGCAAGGTAAGAGGCCATTGCAACCAGTGTGTGTTTTTGCATGAAGAGGAGTTTACTATTCCTTGGCACCTTGTGTTTGCACCTTGACGTCCTTTGCACACAGAAGAAAGGACTGTATTGCCCTTTTGCACTATTTGCACTCTGCACTGAGAGACGGTTTGCTGGTTTTTGCACAGTTCATTTTGCACATTTATATTTGCACTCATCGTATTTACAGAAGAAATATTTTAGTGTTTCAACATCATTTATTTTGAAAACAGTCACTTTACAACTCACTGTGGATATTGTTTACATTATTGATCTGTTTTTGTTCATTTATTTATTCATTTGCATGTGCACTGCTACCTTTAGCAGTACACTTTTTTTTTTTTTACTTATTTACAGAAGAATGATTGTTGTGTTTTGACATTATCTATTTTGCACTTTGTTACCAGTCACTTTACCACACACTGTGGTTATTATTTACACTGTTGATTTATTTGTACTGCTACCTTTGTTTTAATATTAGCTAACAATATTCACTGCTCAAGCCATGAAGAATGGGGATGCCTTTCCCCCAAAAAGGCATTGGCTGTATTTGATGATCTTAGACAACATACATTTCAAAAAGACTTTTAAGTGACATGAGCTTTTGTAACAGGCCCTTCTCAATACCTTCCCTGGAGTTTATTGTGCTGACATTGTCATATATTTATTTTATTAGCTGTCCAGCAATTATATTGGCAAAGCAATTGCGTTTATGCTTCTGTGTATTGTCATTATTCAAATTGTTCATTGTTATGCTGCCCTCTATGGTCACTGTTTATATTGCACTCATTTCTGTATCCTGCCCTTTATCTGTATGATGTAATTTTCTTTTACTCACATTGTGAGTCCCTGCTATCCTTCCTGCAAGACTTACACTGAAATTAGGGAAAAATGTCCATTTTAACAATTTCAAATACCAACATCTACATCATCATAAAGTTTACGTGAACCTTCTGTGTGCAATAAAAACAATTCAGGGATGCCAAGTGTTTGGTGGGTTCATCTATTTAATGAAGATTGTCTGCAGTGATTGTCTCTGCTCCATTCAACCCAGACATAGAGACCTCAGGGAGAGAAAAGTCACTATCATAACAATCGAAGTCGGAATATGTACACGTTTTGGATATAAAACTGTCCCAGAATATTATTGTCTCAGTCAGTCCTGTTATACTCACTGTAATTCCTTTATACAGCTTTCTTTTAGAGCTTCCATCAGATCCCTGAAATGGGGACCCTCCAGATTGTTCTTGGACAGGGTCAGTATCATCAGTGTCTTGTTATCTTTTATTCCAGATGCCAGGTGGGGGCAGGAACTGTGTGTCAGGTCATTGGAGGACAAACTATAGAAGAAGAGAAGAATGTTATAAGAAGAAAATTAATTTCTCCCCCAGGAATGAATGTAACTATTCTCTACATAAATGGAACTCATCTCTCTTTATTGGAATCATTTATAGTAGATCACTTTATAAAAAAGTTCAGTAAAAAGAATTTTAAAAGAAAAATGTTATAATGGAGTAGACCCCCCAGTATTGAACTCCATGTGTAGAGATGGTGATATCTCCATACACAGGATGACCACAGAATACCACTAACATGACTCCTATTGTGCTATAATCTCCTTGTGTATGGAGTATGAATGGTATCAGCAGACAGTGGGCTCAATTCACAAAGTGGTATCTTCATCTTTAACCCATTTCCGGCCAGGCTTTTTCTGGCATTTTTTGTTTGCAAGTTTAACCACTTTCTCGGCTGGCCTATAGTAAAATGACGGCCGGGCAGTGGTTCAGTTATCCTGACTGGACGTTAAATGATGCTCAGCAGGATAAGCCAGGATCGCACGCTGATCAGTGGTGCGGTGCATCAGTCTGACACACCGCATCACCAATCTTGGTAAAGAGCCTCTAATGGAGGCTCTTTACCACGTGATCAGGCATGTCCAATCACGGTAGATCACAGTGTAAAGAGGAAGAGTCGTTTATCAGCTTTTCCTCACTCGTGTCTGACAGACGCGAGTAGAGGAGAGCCAATCGCCGACTCTCCTGACAGGGGGGTCTGCGCTGATTGTGTATCAGCTCAGCCCCCGTGGATGCCCACCCAGGACCACCAGGAATGCCGCCAGGAGCACCAGGGATGCCCATAAAGGACGCCCACCAGGTATGCCACCCTGGACCACCAGGGATATGCCAATCAGTGCCCAGGCAGATTCCAATCTGAAGTACCGCCAGTACCAAAACACACTGTGGTCTATTGTGTATCACTCATGAGACATCAGGCAAAGGCAAGCATCAGCGTTCGCACCGCATGCGTTCCACGGGAACCGGAAGTAGCGTCACTGGTTCACTATACCGGAAATTACGTTGACACTTTTCACCCCTCCTCCAGGGCGTCATCAAGGACATCACTTCAGGTATCGTAGGAAGAAATTATATATGCTTTGAAGTCCCCACCTCCCAGCGTGATAGCCAATGGAGTGAGAAGAGCCTACTGGTGTAATAAAATAAATGATTCCCTCTGACATACATCACTTCCTGCCTTTGCCAAATGATGGCAAACTTTATTGACACATAACAATTTACATTAAAAATATAAAAAGATTCACAAATTAAATTAAAAATACAAATAGTTGATCAAATTTGAACAAGATCATTCAGAAAAGAATTGGTGGCCGCAAAAATAAAAGGAAAATAAAATTAAAAATAAAAACAACCATAAATAAAAATAGAAAAAAAAATAAACTAAATAAAATAAGATAAATAAAAATAAAATAAAAATAAAAATACAAATGAAAATTAAATACTCTCCCAGCCTAGAGAATAGCAAATCCACCTCACTCGCTATTCTCTAGGCTGGGAGAGTATTTGGATCAATTTTTGCAGCCGCTGGTCCCAAAATATCCAGCGTACCTTAGGGATAGCAGAGATCTTATTGCATTTTTTGAACCTCTAACAATGGATGATAGCTGTATTCTGGCGAGTGTGGACATTAACTCGCTGTATACAAATATACAGCAACATCATGCACTAGAAGCAGTCAAATGGGCTTTGGATGGCACCGACATCAAGTTGAAACAAAAAGATTTCTTTTTGGAATCCTTGAAATTAGCAATGAGCCATAATTTCTTCTGGCATGAGAAGAAATATTATAGGCAATAAAGGGGACTGGCCATGGGCGCAAAATATGCCCCGTCAGTGGCCAATCTTTTCATGAGTTGGTAGGAGTCCCAGGCAATTTATGGAAAAAATATACCACATTTAAGTTTTTATAAGCGGTATATAAATGACATTTTTATTATTTGGGCAGGATTTCTTTTATGATTTTTAGAATCAAAATGGTAACAATCCGTATGGTATCTCCTTTTCAGAAGTCACTAACCAAGATACAGTGAATTTCCTAGATCTGGTTATATTCAAAGAGAGTGGGAAGTTGTGCACTCGCACTTTCTTTAAGGAAGTAGATCGCACATGTTGACATTAGGCATGGGATCAGGAGGGAAATCCCCATTTTGACTGTCAATTTGTGTGCATCTTCAAAATTTGGCTTTCACAGGGGTGACATCACCCCATCTGATGAAGGCAATATCAACACAGTTTACTAATGTCTGATATTGCCTTCACTTTGTCAAAGTTGAACTTTGGAAGTTCCTGAGTTGTGTATTGTTTTATGGTTTTAAACATGCCTGTTTTAACCGCTACAGAACCGGGCCATTGCCAAATGACGGCAACAGCGCGGATCTAAATTGCCGGGACTACGTCTATTGATGTCGTGCCATGCACAAGTAGCCTGCGCGCCCCCTGCAGGGCACGCGCGGCGCGCTCGGTGATCAGCGAGTCTATGAGACTCGCCTGATCACAGATCAGAGTAAGGGGTTGGTCCCGACCCCTTACCACATGATCAGCTGTCAGCCAATGAGAGCTGATCATGTGATGTAAACAGAGCCAGTAATTGGCTATTTTTCCTCCTCGCGCTGACAGCGTGAGGAGGAAAAAAAAACCCAAACACCGGCGGCCGTGATCGGGACATCAGTCCCGATCACGGCGATCTTCTAACACAAAGCAATAGGCAGCAGTGCTGCCTACCAGTGCCCACCAGCGTCACCCAACAGTGCCCACAGTGCCACCAATCAGTGCCACCCATCAGTGCCCACAGTGCCACCCATCAGTGCCACCCATCAGCACCCACATCAGTGCCACCCATCATCACCCACATCAGTGCAACCTATTAGTGCCCATCAGTGCCGCCCATCACTGCCCATCAGTGCTACCCATCAGTGCCCCCCATCAGTGCTGCCCATCAGTGCCCCCCATCAGTGCCGCCCATCAGTGCCCATCCGTGCCACCCATCCGTGCCACCCATCCGTGCCGCCCATCCGTGGCCATCAGTGCCGCCTTATCTGTGCCCATCAGTACCACCTTATCTGTCCCCATCAGTGCCGCCTTAACTGTGCCTATCAGTGCCGCCTTAACTGTGCCTATCAGTGCCGCCTTATCTGTGCCTATCCGTGCCCATCAGTGCAGCCTACCAGTGCCGCCTCATCAGCACATATCAATGAAGGAGAAAATTACCTGTTTGCAAAATTTTATAACAAACTATTAAACATGATTTTTTTTTTTTTTTCAAAAATTTCCATCTTTTATTGTTTGTTCAGCAAAAAATAAAACCCCCAGCTGTGATTAAATGCCACCAAAAGAAAGCTCTATTTGTGGGAAAAAAATGATAAAATTTCATTTGGGTACAGTGTTGTATGACCGCGCAATTGTCATTCAAAGTGCGACAGCGCTGAAAGCTCAAAATTGGTCTGGGCAGGAGGGGGGTTTAAGTGCCCAGTAAGCAAGTGGTTAAACACAAAAAAGGCTATTTGTACTGTCCAAAAAAAAAAAAAAAATGTTCTTACTAAAATATGTTGGTTGTTTCAAAAACCCTTTTCTAATGCACATGTGAATGTGCACAAAGTAAAAAGTTTTCTACTCAACAATGTGTGACTTCTTCTTTCAATGCTCAATATCATTTTTACTATTTATTTAGGTTGTTTACTAAAGGCAAATACACTTTGCACTACAAGTGCGCTTTCAGTTCAGTTTCAAGTGCAGTTTCATGTGCACTTTTGCAGTGCACTTGGAGTGATAAGTGAATTTTCCTTTAGTAAATAACTCCTAGGGTGCTTTATAATTTGCCACAATCATGCCATTTTCATGACTCCCCAAAACTCATTCATGGTGCTGAATATTAATATTTTTCTCAGTAATGCATTACATACATTAACAACAAAAACAAGGTGTGTGTAGCAGACCCACAACATAATAATATTTCGCTGAAGAAGAGATTGTCACCCCATGTATCAAATAAATTACATTTGCACTATTGATGAAAATGACCAAAAAGAAAAGCCCATTGGAGAACCTAGGAGACAGCTAAAAGAAACCCATGCAGTAAATCAAAGGAAATCTTCTTTCAGTTTAAGTAAAAACATTTTTGATAAAATGTTTCTTAAACAGTTTCTGCCATATCAATGGCCCCCCTACCCGCAAAGTACTCAACATACTTCTGTCTTACTTTGCGGGCGCTTTGGGGGGGCAAGCTAGGACGGCCAGCTTCAAGCGCCATCACAGTTGCTTCTTAAAGTCCGGCCTCAGGCCCAACTGAAGCAACATAGTTCATTGAATTTCTCCTTAAAAAGTTGTGTAGAATGCAGCATGCAAGGATTAGATGGTTACGTTTATATTCCGCCATGTTGATTGGCGTAAGGAATAGGCGGAACCGGCTGGCCATTATTCCAAAAGTGTTCTCCCCCACTCTTCCGGCTCTGGCCAGACAGTAGTTATAAACCCTCTGGTCCGAGGTTAGGGTCCTCATGGCTTCAAAACGGTCGGCTGGTCAGAACGAACTAAAAGAAAGCACTGAAAAACAGAAAGGCTGGAGCTGAAAATCAGAAACGAGCAGACAAGAACGCACTGCAAATCAAATATGTAATATAAATACGAACCCACATGCACAAGCTGAAGAACAGTACTGATCGGAAAAGCATGAGGCTGAAAAGCGCGAATCGTTTCTCACCAAACTTCTACTAACATGAGATTAGCAGAGGGAGCCCAAAGGGTGGCGCACTGGCTATTGAACTTCCTCTTTCTAGTGTTGTCGGACGTGTTGTACGTCACCGTTGTACGTCACTGCATTCTTGACGTTTGGAATTTCCGACAACATTGTGTGACCGTGTGTATGCAAGATGATCAGAATGTGCGATCGTGGGTACGTGGCATTAGTCAATTCCTACGTCTAAGACATAACTGTATCATGTTGGAAGCTTTCCAAGAAGAGGCAGATGAACTAAGTAAGAGATTATTATCTAGGGGATATACCGAAGCCTCCCTCAAGAAAGCCTTTAATCGAGTCAAAGATCAGGATAGACATGAGTTGATCTTTAAAACCAAAAAGAAGAAAAATGATGATAGTACAATAATTATATTGCGATACTCAAACGAACACGTAAGGGTGAGAAAAATCATCACCAAACATTGATCCATTCTCACCGATGACCCTATCCTCAAGGGCTTGGTTACATCTCGTCCACAGGTTACCTTCAGAAGGGCAAGATCTATCAGTGGTAGGTTCACCCAGAGCCAATATAGAGGCAGTTTAAGACATGATCCCTGCAAAGTCTGGGGTACTTACCGCTGTGGGTCCTGTTCTTTTTGTGAGGTAATCAATAAGAAAACTTTTTTCTCTTTGCCTAATGGAGACCGTCTCCATATGAAACACTTTGCGAATTGCAAAACTCAGGGTGTTGTCTATCTCATGCAGTGCCAGTGCGGAGCCTTCTATGTTGGGAAGACTCGACAGGAATTGGGACAATGAGTTAGTAAACACCTTTACAGTATGCGGATCGGCAACCTCTATCTGCCTCTCAGCAGACATGTGGCCAGGAGACATGGCTATAGAATGCTAACTGTCAACTTTACGGTTTTGGACCGGGTACATATTCCAACTAAAAGGGGGGGATTGGAATATAATTTTATTACAGTGCGAAATGCGCTGGATTAGACGTTTGGATGCTACCACCCCACCTGGCCTCAATGAGGCGTAAAGTTTTAGGCCCTTTTTAGAGGGTTTCAGCTCGGGTAAAACAGACTAGGGCCCTAGTGGTATGCCATATTTGAATATGGATTTTCATTGATCTCTACTATCCTTGTTCTCCTTGATTGTTGGCTCTATGATGTTTTTTTATTCTTTTTTTCTATGTCTGAGGATGTTAAGATGTTCCTTCCTACTGGGGTTTTTTTCTAATATAGTAAGTGTATATATATATATATATATTTTTTTTTTTTCAATATCATCTATTTTGTAATGGTCCTGGTTTTCCCTCTGTTCCCGTATCATCCCAGTTTGCAGCCAGCATCACGCAACCAGCACACCTAGGCCCTCCGGCAATTGCTTGCTTGTGGGCTAAGTTTTCTGCTTGTCCATGAGTGGTCTTATTCCTGAGTGCCATCTCGGGGACATGCAGAAGTGTTCTGTGTCGGGGGGTTTTTGTCTTCCTTTCAGGGGATTTTTTGCCCCCAGTTTGGGATGTGCATCTCCCAGGTTCAGATTGGGCCCCCCCATGGTTGTCCGGATTTTCGGGCACTTCTGTCCCCTTTCAGTTGTTGGGGAACTGAAGGGAAGAACACAAATTCCCTCTGTGCGCTCTACAGTGAAATTAGATATTGTGTTTTTTTTCATCTGGTGATCCATGATTGGAGTCGCTCTACATGTAACCTTCATGGAGAGCGACAATACGCTGGATCAACCGTGTCATTGGTTGATATTCCCGACTCACGGTGAGACTTGGTGTGGCTCCATCCATTGTTTGGATTGCGGAGCTTTACGTCATGCTGGGTTATGGCCGGATCTTTTCCATCTGACACTGGGCGTGGCCGCGTCAGCCTTTATGCATGGCGTGCCTACATCAGTGTCCCGTGGGGATGCAGCCGCCTACCCGTGTGATCATCGGGGTTGCATCCCTATGTCACGCCGGGACCCTGGGATGCCGCCGTGCACGTGGTGACGCTCCTCCCATTTTGGCGGCAAATGCCTTGGAGGGAATACGAGGAGATGATGTGGCTTAGCTCCCATCTAGCATCATCTCTTGGCCCGCCACACTCCGTTCTGGCGCCAGGTTTTTGGCGCCAGTGCGAGGAGTTCATTCTTCTTTAGGCGCCTCCTTTTGACCTACCACGGATCATCTTGGGGTTTATAAGGAAGATGCCAGGGGCCATAAGTAGGGGTGCGCATCTTCACTGGCCTCACGATTCGATTACGATTATCCGGTCCACGATTCACGATGCATCAGGATTACTGCGCATGTTTTTTATCCAAAAATTTGAAGTAGTCAGAACAACTCCATTTCTTAAATTTTATCTGTTCTTAAAAAAAAGACAACACTCTCTGCATGTAGCAAAGTATAAACACAGCGGACAACTTAAATAGGAGCTCCAAACTGCCTCTAAATGACTACAGAAGATGGTCAGAGACTGCAGACATGATACAGGAGAGGGTCAGAGACTGGACATGATACAGGAGAGGGTCAGAGACTGCAGACATGATACAGGAGAGGGTCAGAGACTGCAGACATGATACAGGAGAGGGTCAGAGACTGCAGACATGATACAAGAGATGGCCAGAGACTGCAGACATGATACAAGAGATGGTCAGAGACTGCAGACCTGCTGGACGTGGTAAGGGAAGTGCCAGACTGTCCTATCCAAGATGACCAATACACCACCCCCCTCACCACTAACCTGTCATCATATAATACTATTACCATAGCGCTCCCCTGCCCAGTGTCACCACGGACCAATTCCCATCCTTCTCGACCAGCATCCACACAGTCCTCTGCTCTTCCCCCACCTCTACACAGTGAGCGTGCAGATAGGGCAATAAAACAAAAGATTGTGTGCAGTGCTTTGTGGTGATAATAAATGCACAGAAGAGTCTTTTTAAGTAGTGAATAAATATAGCCCTGAAATATACAATCTGTGATCTGATTAAAAGAAAACTTTTGTGTATTCAAAGTAACTCCAGTGCTGAGTGTGCTCTGCTGTGTTCAAATCATTTACCAGAAATCAAGAATGATTTGAACACAGCAGAGCACACTCAGCACTGGAAGTACTTTGAATACACAAAAGATTTCTTTTAATCAGATCACAGATTATATATTTCAGGGCTATATTTATTCATTACTTAATAAGACTTTTTTATGCATATATCACCACAAAGCACTGCACACAATTTTTTGTTTTATTGCCCTATCTGCATGCTCACTGTGTAGAGGTGAGGGAAGAGCAGAGGTGTCCTCCACGCGGCCCCCTCCCCTGGCTTGATAAGCTGCGGCTCCACTCTCCTCCTCGGAGCTCCGTGCTCCACAAGCCAGCCAACGCCACTCTTAGCAGCAGCAGCTCCAGTCACCGGCACTCCATGTCCTCGCCAACGTGCACACAGCGTCGCTCCTCGATGCAGGGCAGCAGGGGGATGACGTCAGTCAGGGGCAGCAAGCGGGAAAAGCCGGCGTGGCTTACTCCCGCGGCTCTAAGGTGGCTTTCGGCTCCGTTCGGTCGCGGAGGCGGGGCATAACGCGGCGTGAGGATGACGTCATCCAAACATCGATTACTCCGGTCATAACATCGATGCCATATCGTGACCCTTTTTTTTAACCACTTCCCCGGCCGGCCTATAGCGGATTGACATCCGGGAAGTGGTTCCGTTATCCTGACTGGGCGTCATATGACGTCCAGCAGGATAACATGCTGCCATGCGCCCACGAGGGCGCGCATCGCGGCGATCGGTGGAGCGGTGTGTCAGTCTGACACACCGCTGCACCGATCTTGGTAAAGAGCCTCCAGTGGAGGCTCTTTACCACGTGATCAGCCGTGTCCAATCACGGCTGATCACGATGTCAATAGGAAGAGCCGTTGACAGACGCGAGTAGAGGAGAGCCGATCGGCGGCTTTCCTGACAGAGGGGTCTGCGCTGATTGTTTATCAGCGCAGCCCCCCCTCAGATCACCACACTGGACCACCAGGGATCGCCACTAGGATCACCAGGGAAGGGGCAACATGTGGATGGCCAGGTATGTACCCCATGGCAATTCACATGTTCCCAATGTGCCCAGTCAGTGCCCAATCTGTGCCAATCAGTGCCCACAAATGGGCACTGATTGGCACCATAATATTGCCTAGATGCCCAGCAATGCCACCCTTAGGAGCATCAGTGCCACCAGTGTCATCAGTGCCACCCATCAGTGTCCATCGGTGCCACCTGTCAGTGCCAATCTGTGCCCATCAGTGCCTACCTATCAGTGCCCATCAGTGCCCATCTGTGCCACCTATCAGTGCCACCCATAAGTACCCAACAATGCCACCTACGAGTGCCCATCGGTGCCATCTATGAGTGCCCATCGGTCCTGCATACCAGTGCCACCTATCAGTGCCACCTATCAGTGCCCATCATCAGTGCCCGTCAGTGCCACCTCATTGATGCCACCTCATCGGTGCCCATCAGTGCCACTGTATCAGTGCCCGTCAGTGCAGCCATATCAGTGCCCATCATTGAAGAAGAAAATGTACTTATTTACAAAAATTTTTAACAGAAATAAAGAAAAACTTGTTTTTTTTCAAAATTTTCAGTCTTTTTTTATTTGTTGCACAAAAAAAAAAAAAAAAAAAAAGAGGTGATCAAATACCACCAAAAGAAAGCTCTATTTGTGGGAACAAAATGATAAAAAAATTGTTTAAGTACAGTGTAGCACGACCGCGCAATTGTCCTTCAAATTGTGACAGCGCTGAAAGCTGAAAATTGGCCTGGGCGGGAAGGTCTCTAAGTGCCTGATATTAAAGTGGTTTAAAGGACAGTGTTAATAATAAAAATAAAGTAAAATAAATAAGAAAAAACTAAAATTTAAAGCGTCCCGTCCCGCTGAGCTCATGCGCAGAAGCGAACGCATATGAAAACGGTGTTCAAACCACACATATGAGGTATCATCACGATTGTTGGAGCGAGAGCAATAATTCTAGCCCTAGACCTCCTCTGTAACTCAAAACTGGTAACCTGTAGAAATTTTAAATGTCACCTATGAAGATTTTTAAGAGTAAAAGTTTGTCACCATTCCACAAGCGGGCGCAATTTTGAAGCGTGACATGTTGGGTATCAATTTATTCGGCGTAACATTATCTTTCACAATACAAAAAAATTGGGCTAACTTTACTGTTGTCTTACTTTTTAATAAAAAAAATGTAATTTTTCCCAAAAAATTATTCTTGTAAGACCGCTGCGCAAATTCGGTGTGACAAAAAGTATTGCAACGACCGCCATTTTATTCTCTAGGGTGTCAGAGAAAAATATATATAATATTTGGGGGTTCTAAGTAATTTTCTAGCAAAAATAAATGATTTAAACTTGTAAACACAGAGTCTGAAAAATATGCCCGGTCCTTAAGAAGTTAAGGGGGCAAAAAAGATCGCTAACAACTCTCTGTCCCCAATCTCGTAATTGCACTCTGCAGGTAACAATTTCTTGGAAAAGTAGCCACTAGGATGCATAGCGCTCTCAGAGGCAGGACGTTGAGACAGAAGAGTGCCAATCCAGTCTCAGATGCATAAACCTCAAGGATAAAGGGAAACGTAGGATCAAGATGTGCTAACACAAGAGCAGAAACAAAGGCAGCCTTGAGACTCTCAAAGACCTTAATGGAATCTGGAGACCAATTCTGTGGGGTTACCCTCCTTTCTGGTCATATCAGTCAGGGGTTTGACCAGAGACGGAAAGTTACGAATAAACCTCCGAAAATTGGCAAAGCCAAGAAAACATTGCAGTGGACGTAAACCCACGGGTTGGGGGCCACTGTAGGACTGCCGAAAGTTTCTCTGGGTCCATCCAAAATCCAGCAGTGGAAATGACATAATCCAGGAATTTAACCTGTTCATGATGGAACTCGCACTTCTCCAATTTACAATACAGGTTATTTTCTCTAAGCCTCTGAAGCACATGACAGACACCTGCGTGGTGGCTCTCTAGGGAATTGGAAAAATATGAGGATATCGTCGAGATAAACCACCACACATAGCTGAAACAAATCTTGGAGGATATCATTGATAAAATTACTGAAAAACTGCTGGAGCGTTGCAAAGGCCAAATGGCATTAAGAGGTATTCGTACCCTGTTTGATGGACATGAGGCTTTTGGCAGCAGAAGTGGAGCGTGCGGGAAAGTCAAATACCATTTTAAAAGGAAGCCACAAACTCTGGGTAACTCAGGAAGACGGGTTTTTGCGTCTCCCATAGAGGGTTTGCCAAGGCCAAGGCTCTCTCAGAAAGCAAATGCTACTTATCTTCTGTCTGTGGGAAACGCCTGGGGCAGCATCCCAAAGTATATCTTAACCTGGTTGAGAAACCCTCTGCATTGAACTAGATCACCCCAAATTGCTGGTGAAGCGGTGTGGAACCAGACATACCTCTTATAAAGGTAATACTCCAGGCGGGTGCCTGCACAGAGACCAGAGCAGCAGCAGGGATGGCCTGCAACACAGGTTGCACCAGAGCAGCCTCAGCGGGAGGATCCAGGTAAACAGTGCGCATCAGGAGCATCCATAACGCTATGGCAAACTGATCCATGTGGCAATCCTGCTCATCTAACCTGGAAAAAATATTACTAACAAGTGGATTGCCTGCATCTTCTGAATTCATGACCTTCGCCTACTGTCAGGAACCATGAATCAGACTGAGATAGAAGTGTAGTAAAAAACACACTTTAATAAAATGGTAAAATGGTACAAACAGTGCAAACATACTCCAAACATAGCCAGGGTTCGGTAACCAGAGTGGTTAGTCAAAATAAGTCAGTTAAACAGGAGTCCAGAGATCAGCATAGTCAGAGGCAGCAAACAGGATCAGGAACCAGAAGATAAGTCAGCCAAGCAAAAGTCTTTAACAGGTAAACACAGCAGAGAGTATCCAGATATGTTGACCAAGGTGAAGGCACAGGAGATCTGATCCAAGCAGCTTAAATAGCCAGCAGGCTAATTGATGAGCAGGATATGATCATCAGATGAGTCACTGTGGAATGATGACTCTTGGCAATCAACCGACAGCTGAGCAGCCTGAGCTCTCAGAGCTCAGCCCTGACAGTGTGTCAGCGGGAGGAATTCCAGGGTCAGAACTGCAACTACCAGCTACATGCTGTTCCGATCATGGTTGTGTCTGCAAAAGAAACAGATTAGCTGTGTTCAGTGTGGAAAAGAGCTGATTAGCTGCATTTCCTGTGTCAAATCTGCAAGCAGAACCTGTACAGGTGCTCACCAAAATTGTGGGCGGGCGAAACATGTCAACCAAGGGATGCACCACACATGGCCTCTGAAGCACTATGTTTTACAGTGAGAGGGTGAAGGGAAAAGCAGCTCTAGGAACCAACAAGACAGTTAAAGGAGCAGAAACTGAGCCTGTGAACACACTGGACCAGTGAGAACCAGTGGGGAACCGAGTGATCTTGGAACACAGTGCTGACAGGCAGCTCTAATAGCCAGGAAGATCTTTTGAGATCGGCTGTAGCTCCTCTCCAACCCGTGGACATTTAACGAACTGTAAGTTGGCTAACGCCACACACTGCCATAAACAGATGTCTCTGTGCCTGCCACAGACCCCCTGCCCAACCCCACACGGCACAATCACTGTATGAGCCAGCCAACAGAGGACACATCCACACAGGATTCAGCTCTTTAAGAGCAAGTACAGGCAATTACTGAACTCTTGGCTCCAGCAACTTACGAATCACCCATCGAACGCCTTGTTCCAACCTTTACCCCTAGAGCTCCTGCTACACGCTTCATGTCATTGACAGATAAGTGCTCCTTCACCTGATACCACTCAAAGGGGGAACAGTCTGGAGCTTTTCAATATACATTTGTGTTATTTAAATACAACATCCACCAGACCCCCGTAACTAGTTTGTATGGAATGGGTTTGTCACTATTACTTGAGGATGCAATCCGGTCTATAGCTGAGCAATACACCTGTTTGACATCCCTTCTTGAATAGAGGACAAATTTACCTGTGCAATACATGTTGTGCCCATGGGCCGTGTGTGCAATTTTAAACAATAACAACGTTGTTATTTTGGTGCTAGGTGGAGGGTTGCAACATTTCTTCGTTTTGTTAATGATTTTTTGAGTCCAATAAAAAAATTATACTTTAATACAGCATACTGTCTAGGGTCATTTTATACAGACTATCTCTGGGAACTCTTCCCACTACTTAAATGTATGTAATCTCCTTGGTATGTAATAATGACGATATTTTCCAGCACTCCATGGATCGACAATTAGCGTCCAAATGGATTTTTTTAAAGCACTACCTGATATGTGATGTGATCAAGCTTCAATAAAAAGTCAGTTTGGACGCTACTTGTTGGTCCATTGTGTGCTGGCAAATATCCTCATTGTGACTTTCTGAACCAGTTTTCAGCTGATGGTTGCTGCAGCACCCAAATCTTTTACAGCTTTATCCAGGAACATGTGTGATGGGACTGTGGAGTACTCCTTGGTATGTAGACCCACCCTTATTAGTAGGGGAATGACAGATGTTTAAATAAGTTGCACATCGATCCCCTGAACCAAAGGTGAGTCTGTTCCGGTTCACTGCCAATTTCATGTACATCTCCCATGGTCCTTTGAGCCTCTGTAGCTTCAGGGCAGGCTATGGGGGTCACTTTTTGCAATTCTGGGAGTTGATGTGGGTGGGTCCTAGGGTTATTGTAAGTGTTTCTGGGCCTTCATGTGGGTGGTGAAAGGTGTAAATGAGTCAAACACCCTCCTGTGTCATTCCTGTCTTGCAGCATGCCAAAGAATAATGATTACTGCAAGACTACGGAGGAAGAGCTATGGGAGGTTGTTATGAAGGCGTTTCCTTCATATATAAATGAATCACTTCACAGAGAGCAGGGCTCTGGTACAGGCGGGATCTGAGGGGCGGGATTGTGCCTATTCACCCTGGTTGACATATTTAACTGGGCAAAATTTAATTCTAATTGTAATACATTCAATCCTGCCCAGCAGCAGCACAGCCAGCTTTCAGAACAGGCTGTGTATGAAGGTGTTTCCTTCTTGAATTAGGCCCCTTTCGCATGGGGTTGATCCATTTTGATGGACTCCGCTGAGCAGGTGGATGACAGGTCCATCTCCGCTCACTGTGCTGAGACAGACCTGTCAGAGCCCCGCTGTCCTCTATGGGGAGATTGGATGAAAATGGACCGTCTGGACAGATGGCGAATGTATAGCCATACATCTCTTTTCAGCAGATCGTGTCAGATCGGATGCCAGGCAGGAGTCAGCGGACACACATATCCGCTGACATCAGCCTCCTCATAGAAGTCAGTGGGGGGCCCGATCGGATCTGCCTGAAAAAAGGGGATCGTGTGAAAGGGGCCTAATGCTGTGATGGGAGTCGGGACTTGGGAGGTTTGGACTTGTCCTGTAGGTGTGACTGTGTGGGACTGAATGCTAATTAGGATGTATGCAATCCCACCCACCATCAGAGCTGTGAAGGAACTTACATTGTTTGCAGAGTTTGAAAGACTACAAATGGGGGTGTACAGACTCTGATCACTACAGGAAGGGACTGTGGAAGGGACAGAGTCTATCAGCAGGATATACAGAGTGTCACATGACAAAAAAACAGCTAATCCCAGAATATCAGGTTCTGCAACATGGTACAGAGGTATGATCTATGATGGGATTGATCATGTCATTCAGTTCTAGTGAAAAAAAAGTTGTAATTCAGCTTTAAATCAGCTTTTCTCAGCCTTTTAAACACAGAGGAACCCTTGAAATAACTTTCCAGTCTCAGGAAATCTCTGGTAACCTCTGGGGGATCCCTTGGATTCCATTGGACCCTGGTTGAGAAACCCGGCTTTAAAGTCATTTATGCTGTGATATTTGGTGGTCATTGCTATATCTTTGGATGGGTCTGTTTTGTCTTGTTAGAGAATAGCCATTGTCATTATCTGATGTTCTTGAAAGTGTCACTCTGGTATCTATCTATCAAACCTTGACATTGATGACCCCCTCTCCTAACAGATCAAGTTCCACACCTTTGTAAGAATACTTGTCTATTCCTAATCCACTTCTGTCTTACGAATATCTGAGCCAAAGATATTAAAAAAAATTGTGAATAAGCAAAAAGTTCCCAGCACTATATATGACATACATTATAATGTCAAAAGTATTGGAACGCCTGCCACGCACATCAACTTTAATAACATTTCAGTCTTATGCCCCGTACACACGGTCGGACTTTGTTCGGACATTCCGACAACAAAATCCTAGGATTTTTTCCAACGGATGTTGGCTCAAACTTGTCTTGCATACACACGGTCACACAAAGTTGTCAGAAAATCCGATCATTCTGAACGCGGTGACGTAAAACACGTACGTCGGGACTATAAACGGGGCAGTGGCCAATAGCTTTCATCTCTTTTTTTTTTTTCTGAGCATGCGTGGCACTTTGTCCGTCGGATTTGTGTACACACGATCGGAATTTCCGACAACGGATTTTGTTGTCGGAAAATTTTATATCCTGCTCTCAAACTTTGTGTGTCGGAAAATCCGATGGAAAATGTGTGATGGAGCCTACACACGGTCGGAATTTCCGTCAACAAGGTCCTATCACACATTTTCCGTCGGAAAATCTGACCGTGTGTACGGGGCATTAGTCCGTAGGGTTCAATATTAAGTTGGCCCACCCTTTGCAGCTATAACAGCTTCAACTCTTCTGGGAAGGTTGTCCACAAGGTTTAGGAGTGTGTCTATGGGAATGTTTGACCATTCTTCCAGAAGTCCATTTGTGAGGTTACCCAAAGGTAAAGGGAACTCTTAAGGCGTCGGCATACCAAGACATTTTGGACAATTTCATATTCCCAACTTTGTGGGAACAGTTTGGGGATGGCCCCTTCCTGTTCTAACATGACTGCACACCAGTGCACAAAGCAAGGTCCATAAAGACATGGATGAGCGAGTTTGGTGGTTCTTGGTGGTGGTTGACTGCCATTCCAATTTTGGAAATATACAAGCATAGGAGTTTCGATCACCACCAAGAACCACCTGTGATTAAAAAACACATGCTGTTATCCCACAGCCTTGAGGTAAGAGGCCATCCATCATCACAGTGCACAGCACGGAAGGGTGTTACCAGTAAAGAAAAGCACACTGCACTTTATATGGTGTTTGCATAGAAGAAAGGAAGCCACTTTATCTGTTATTTTTTGTTTACTTCACGGAGCACTTTACTATCTAGTATTTTTTTTTTTTGGAAGATTGCGAATCACTCTTCAGGACTGTGAATCGCTTTTCAGAGGATTTTGCCATTTTTATTTTTTTCACTTTTTTGTTTTTTACTAATTGTTTACAAGTATAGAACATTAACACATTATTAATTCATTTATATATGGTATATGTGTGGCACATATTGATTATTAGTCTTTGTCCATGTGGATATATTAGGTAATTTACCACATATTATTCACAGTATATTATCACTCTAACAGCTCAGCACTATGTTTCATTGTTAATTTTCCTTGTGGTTATGGTATGACCTCTCAGTGCTTTGCAGCAGTTATTTAGTTGTAGGTTTTTTTTTTTTTTGATACAGCGCGGGAATACTTACTTAATAATACATCATCCATTCATGTGGAAGCAAAAATGCCGTTTTTAAATTTTCCATACATGTGATTACAGAGAATAGACAAAGTTAAGCTCTGGAGCAACTTGCAAATTGCAGTCTATTTGCCTTAAAGTATAACTAACTATAGGCACTTTTTTAAAATTTTGGATACAATACGGGAGGGTTATAACCCCTGTCAGTTTTTTGCCATATGTGACCCATTGGGGAGATTTCCTTTCACTTCCTGTCCCGCAGCTAAAACAGGAAGTGAGAGGGAATTTCTACAAATTAAAGGAATACCTTAGGACCCCCGGGTTACCAGAACCAGTGTCCCCATTGGAAGATTCCCCTCCATTACTTTTCTGGGGACAACCCGAAATGTGGGATTTTCTTTTACTTTCAATGATAATGGTAAACAGGAAAAAAAGAGAGGGTGAATCTACTAATTGGGACACTGACATCAATAAAAACCCAACAGAGGTTCTAATCCATCTCCACTCTATCCACACAAAAAATGTTTGCCTTTAGTTATCTTTTAATCACTTGCCGACCAGCGCACACTGATTTACATCGGTAGAATGGCACTGATGGGCAAAAGGGCATACAGGTACATCCCCTTTAAACCCACCGTGTTCTCCATGACCGTGACCATGGGTCTACCGTGTCCCTGCGATCGTGTCACGGAGAGGTAGAACAGGGAGATGCTTTTGTAAACAAAATTGTCATTGGGGGCAGTGATCACTGTCCTGTGTGTTGTAGCCCATCCCCACCACAGTTAAAATCACTCCATAGGTTACATGTAACCCCTTCACTGCCCCCTAGTGGTTAACCCCTTCCCTGCCAGTGTCATTTATACAGTAATCAATGCATTTTTATAGCACTGATCGCTGTATAAATGACAATGGTCCCAAAAGAGTGCCAAAAATGTCCGATGTGTCCGCCATAATGTCGCCGTCCTGATAAAAATCGCAGATCGCCGCCATTTCTAATAATACAAAAAAAATAATAATAATAAAAATGCCCTAAAACTATCCCCTATTTTGTAGACGCTATAAATTTTGTGAAAACCAATCAATATACGCTTATTGCGATTTTTTTTTTACCAAAAATATGTAGAAGAATACATATTGGCCTAAACTGAGGAAAAAAATAGTTTTTTTTATATATTTCTGGGGGATATTTATTATAGCAAAAAGTAAAAAATATTGCTTTTTTTTTCAAAATTGACGCTCTTTTTTTTGTTTATAGCGCAAAAAATAAAAACCGCAGAGGTGATCAAATACCACCAAAAGAAATCTCTATTTGTGGGAAAAAAGGACATCAATTTTGTTTGGTACAAGGTCACACGATCGCGCAATTGTCAGTTAAAGCGACGCAGTGCCGCATCGCAAAAAGTGCTCTGGTCAGGAAGGGGGTAAAATCTTCTGGGGCTGAAGCGGTTAAAGTGGATGTAAAACCACTCCCATCATTGCCTCCTGCATGTATCCTTACCTGTCAAATATCTCCCCTTTTTTTGTTTGGAGCCCTGCAAAACTCTGGATTCTGTGGGTGGGTCTGTTGTCTGGAGCTCGGTGGGCGGAGTTGTGAGGTCAATAGACTCCCCGCCCACCTCTATACTCCCCTTAGCAACAAATATTTTCTCCTATGTATTTCTTACACTGAACTTCTGCTGTTCTCGTGGATTATGCCCCATGATCAATAACATCCAGTCAAAACCCAGGAAAGTCACAACATGACTTCAGAATGCCCAATCATGCTGAGGTGTGGAGCAGCCAATCCTGGGAGAGCTGGAGAAGAAAGAAGGGGGATGTGAAGTACACAGAATGCCTCATTCATGCTCGTGCATGAGATAAGGAAATCACCTGTCACTCACAGCAAGGGGGAAGAACAGACACCTATTTCTCTGTGTGTCCCTGTTTATCTTACTCTAAAAAGATAAGAGGACTGCTCAGAGCCAGATTAACTCTTCGTGGCAAGATTGGGCACAGATGATATGCCACGCTCTACTCTACAAGGTACAAGTCTTAACTAAAAAAATTTTTGAGTTTACATCCATTTAAAATAAATCAAACCCAATGATTCAGTGTTTTTCCATATTTAGGTTTCTATACATTATTGTGGAGAGAACGGATCCAAAAAGATAGTCTATTACAAATTGGCTATTTTTAAATTCCTTACATACCTCATGCTTGGACCATTACTTATATATCTCATGTGTTTATCTATTTAATTTTGTGAACTGACTTTAACACCGTTTTATGCAGTATTTACAGAGCGTTTTGAGGTAAATTTCGCGAAACAGAATAGCAAATTGACATTTTCAGCATTGCATGCGATATTTATGAAAAACATGTCCGGTCGCCTAAATACAATGTGATGTGCTTTAGTGTATGGTGCCCAGTGTGAGGCCGGAATCAGCATTGCTAGTGATTGGATGGGATGATTTGTATCTGATATTTTATTTATCTCTGCTAATAAGAGCTCTGTACTCATAGGGAGTAATGGGGAGAGATCTGACAATAAATAGGAATTGTTCAGTAATGGGGAGATTTTCCAACACTGAATATCGGACGGTCTATTTGTATCCAATCAGGCAAGCTTGCGCACTACATAGCTGACTGTAGATATAAAGAAGATTGTATAAGCAGACTACTGTGTGTGGTGAGCTTTAGAAGCAGTCTAATTTATAGATAACAGAGTTAGATAAGATTTCTAGATTCCCCAATCAACAAAGTCAGTGTTGATTGGGGAACCCCTCCCACTGCGCTATTGTGTTCTGCTGGTGGGGAGCCTTCCCTGCTGGCAGAACACAATGACTAGTGTGGTCAGCTATAGCCAGCAGCACCAACCTTGGGAAAAACCTGACAGGCTGGGTGTACTCAAGTCGATTGATAGATCAACTTGTGTACAACTTGCCAATCCTTACATGGATCCAAATTCAGCCGGTCCCTGCTGAACTGGCCGAATTTTAATCCATGTATGGTCAGCTTTAGAAAACTGAATGTTACACTGTCCCAGAATATTATTGTGTCAGTCCGGTTATACTCACTTTAATTTATCTATCCGGCTTGTTTTCAGAGCTTCCATCAGATCCTTGAAATGAGGACCCCACAGATTGTTCTTTGCCAAGTTCAGTGTCCTCAGTGTCTGGTTATCTTTTATTCCAGATGCCAGGTAGGGGCAGGAACTGTCTGTCAGGTGATTACCTTCCAATCTGTAGAAGAGAAGAATGTTACCAGAAGGAAATACATTTCTCCCCCAGGAATGAATGTAATTATTCTCTACATGAAAGGAACTCATTTCTCTTTATTGGAATAATTTATATTAGATCACTTTATAAAACTCCAGGAAATAGAATTTTATAAGAAAATTTTTATAAGTAGACCCCAATATTGTCCTCCATGTGTAGAGACAGTGATATCTTCATACACAGGATGAGCACAGAATACCACTGACATGACTCGTATTGTGCTATAATCTCCTTGTGTATGGAGCATGAATGGTATCAGCAGACAGTGTGAGGCTGGAATCAGCATTGCTAGAGATTGGACGTGATGATTTTTATCTGATATTTTTGACAAATGAATTGGTGCTGCACTGCTGACTACAACAAGTAATGAGAACCTAGCAATAAACACCCTACAGGGGTGATAACCCCAGGGGAAAAACAATCAGTGAACACAATAAAGCTATGGATGAGTAATCAGGGGCAAATAGTTCATGTAAACACAAAAATCTGACCATATATTAATAGTTACTATACAAAAAAGCAAAATAACCTCAAGATGTAACCCCACCAAATGAAACATGCAGCAGAAATATAATAATCAAAAGTGTGTACAAGTGTATGGCAATAAAAGGAACAATAAATATATATATATATATACACACACACACACGCACATATATATAGAAATTACATACAACCTATAAACCAAAAAAATACAAAATGATAAAAAATAATATGCAACATGCAAAATAAAGTACAAGTGCTCCGTGTGATTTTCATATAACGTCCAAAGATAAATGCAAGTGCTCCGTATATTGCACCATATATTGCACACAATACTTAATGGTATATTATGGCAAACAATAATAGTCCATTATAGCAGCATAAAATGTGGGTGATGATTAGGGATGAGCCGAACACCCCCCGGTTCGGTTCGCACCAGAACCTGCGAATGGACCGAAAGTTCTAGTAAACTTTAGAACCCCATTAAAGTCTATGGGGCTCGAACGTTCGAAATCAAAAGTGCTAATTTTAAAGGCTAATATGCAAGTTATTGCCCTAAAAAGGGTTTGGGGACCCGGGTCCTGCCCCAGGGGACATGTATCAATGCAAAAACAGTTTTAAAAACGGCTGTTTTTTTGGGAGCAGTGATTGTCAATGATGCTTAAAGTGAAAAAAAAAGTGAAATATTCCTTTAAATATCGTACCTGGGGGGTGTCTATAGTATGCCTGTAAAGTGGCACGTGTTTCCTGTGCTTAGAACAGTCCCTGCACAAAATGACATTTTTAAAGGAATAAAAGTCATTTATAACTGCTTGTGGCTTTAATGTAATGTCGGGTCCAAGCAATATGGATGAAAATCAGTGAGACAAACGGCATGGGTACCCCCCAGTCCATTACCAGGCCCTTTGGGTCTTGTATGGATATTTAGGGGAACCCCGCACCCAGATTAAAAAAAGGAAAGGCGTGGGGCCCCCAGGCCCTATATACTCTGAACAGCAGTATACAGGCGGTGCAAACAAGACAGGGACTGTGGGTTTGTTGTTAAGTAGAATCTGTTTGTAATTTTGAACTGGTACATTTTTAAATTGTAGCACCAGCCAAAAAATCTATTTTTAAGCTTTTTAAAAAACATAGGGAAGCGTTATCACCCCTGTAACATTTGTTTTGTTGTCTGTGTACCTCTTCAGAAGATTTCACCTCACTTTCTGTCCCAATGACAAATGTTTTTTGAAAATTTGGGGTTTTTAGTGAAACAAGGATTGGTGATAAAGCATCAATGGAGAGCAGACACGTTTTTCCCCTATTAACTCTTACAGGAGAGAATTTCCCTTCCTAGGGGTAGATTTCATCTCACTTCCTGTTGTCTCCTTCCGTTTGCAAGTAGGAGTCGTTTGCAAGTTGGATGTTTGAAAGTAGGGGCCTGCCCTATATACTCTGCAGAAATTGGGGCCTTAGGTGTTGGTGTTGCCACAACACTGTAAGCCCTCACAGTTACTCTTGGTGGGCGCAGGAACGGGCCGTGCTGTGAAATATTAGATCAAGAATTGTAATTACATGCCATTGTTGAACAGTGGTAGAAAAATTGGGCCTTTAGTGGTGGTGGATCTGGTGCCACAACACTGTAAGTCCTCACAATTACTCTTGGTGGGCGCTGAAACGGGCCCTGCTGTGAAAAATTATATCAAGAATTGTAATTAAATGCACCTGTTGAACAGGGGCAGAAAAATTGGGCCTTTGGTGGTGGTGGTCATATTGCCACAACACTGTAAGCACTCACAGTTACTCTTGGTGGGCATAGGAATAGGCCCTGCTGTGAAATATTAGATCAAGAATTGTAATTACATGTCCCTGTTGAACAGGGGCAGAAAAACTGTACCTTAGGCACTGGTGCCACAACACTGCAACCCCTCACAGATGCTATAGATGGAGTGCAGGAATGAGCCCTGCTGCAAAGTATTGCATCAAAAATTGTAATTATACGCCCCTGTTAAACATGGGCTGAAAAATTGGGCCTTGGGCACTGGTGCTGGTGCCACAACACTGCAACCCCTCACAGATACTATAGTTGCAGCGCAGGAATGAGCCCTGCTGCAAAGTATTACATCAAAAATTGTAATTATACACCCCTTTTAAACAGGGGCTGAAAAATTGGGCCTTGGGCACTGGTGGGGGTGCCCAGAACCAAAAATGTTCTTACAAGCTATCAGCATGAAAATTTAGGAGGAAGAGGATTGTGACTTAGCATAACAGGATAGTCACTCAGCATCAGCATAGGCAGTCTTGAAGGGATCTCACTTTAAAAAAAAATGCATCGATTACATCAGCATCAGGTGCTTGGTAGCTGGTGATCCAAGACTGATTCATTTTTTGAAGGTCAGCCGATCAACCGATTCGGTGGACAGGCACACCCTGTGATCGGTTACAAAGCCTCCAGCAGCACTGAATGTGTGTTCCGAAAGAACGCTGGATGCAGGACAGGCCAGTAGATCAATTGCATACTGTGCAAGCTCTGGCCAGTGATCCATCCTCAAGACCCAGTAACCCAGAGGATTTTCGGTGGGAAAGGTGCCCAAGTCTGATCTTGCACCTAGGTAATCCTGCACCATGTGAATCAGACGCTGGCGATGGTTGCTGGAACCGATCAGACCTTGGGGCTGTGGACTAAAAAATTGTCTGATCGCATCGGTCAGATGGCCACCTTCTCCAACGCTCCTTCTGTTACTGACTGAAGCCTCAGCAACACGTTGTCCAGGAGGACCAGGAAATTGTAACCTCCCAGGCTCTGGAAACAAACCTTTCTGCAAGGCCTCCTGAAGATGTTTCATCCTCTGCTCCCTCTGTGACAGCAAGATAAGGTCTGCAACCTTACCCTTGTAACATGGATCAAGGAGGGTTGCCAGCCAGTAATCATCCCTCCCCTTGATACCACGAATACGCAGGCTTTGCAGGATCAGGGAGGCCATGCAGTGTAGGTTTGCTGAGGCATTCGGTCCAGAGTCCTCTGGGTCACTAAGGATGACATGATCTGCAGCCACCTCCTCCCAGTGTCAGGAGGCACAAGCCGCCTCCGTCCGCCGGGCTCCAGGGCGCATGCGCGGAGGTCTCACGCTACGCCGTACACCTGTTCGCGGCCCGATGGTGCGGCGCGCGCGGGTGCACGGCGGTCCCCGTGTGCGCGCCGTGGCCGTGCGGGTGCCCGGCAGCGCGTCACGCTGACGCGCTCGCCGGAGGGCTACTTCTGACGGCTCCAGCACCCAGTCGGGTTGCTGGTTTATCGTCAGCTGTGCCCTGTTCCCTATACCTGCTACTTCCTGTATTTCCTAGTTACTCTGTGCTGAACCCTGCCTGATCAACGGACTACTCTTGCTTGCCTGATACCCCTGACCTCTGCCTGATCAACGGACTACTCTTGCTTGCCTGATACCCCTGACCTCTGCCTGATTCACGGATTACTCTTGCTTGCCTGATACCCCTGACCTCTGCCTGATTTACGGATTACTCTGCCTGCCGGATACCCTTGACCCCTGCTTGATTAAACGGACTCTGCTTTGCTTGATACCCCGGTTCTGACCTCTGCTTGAATTACGGACTTTGCTCTGCCTGGTACCCCGATCCGGATCTAACCACTTGTTTGCAGTTCCTCAGTACCCAACGGCTACCCGGACCTCCTTCCGGCCCTTCGGGAATCCTGCCACCACCGGAAGCCCGTGCCTCCACGTGCCCCCAATTCCCTGTATCACTTCCAGGGATCGGGTGCGCGTGGTCGTAAGGGCGAGCCGCTCTCGGCATCTTGGCCTCGGTGAGTATAGTCTTGACAGTACAAACCAGCCAGATGTCCGAGGCCGACAGAGCGCGCTCTCCTTTGGAGATCCTGTGTCAGCAGGTCTCCACTCTGGCCGACTCAGTTCAGAAACTACAGGAGGGGTATACTCAGATTGACAACCGCCTCCAAGAAATTACTGGGGTACTCCCTCCTGCTGCTGCAGCTCCCGCACCCAGCAATGAAGGTTCGCTTCCCCAGGCCACCAACAACCCTACAGTTGTCATGGCGCTTCCTGAACCTAGGGTCCCTACACCTGAACGGTTCTCAGGGGACCGTAAAAAATTCAGAGCTTTTAAGAACGCATGCTCTCTGTACTTTGCCCTTCAGCCCCGGACCTTCGCATCAGAGATCGTCAAAGTAGGATTCGCAATCTCACTGCTGTCAGAAGAACCTCAGGCTTGGGCCCACGGCTTAATGGAACAGGGAAGTCCTGTGTTAAACTCTATAGATACCTTCTTCGAGAGTATGTCCAAACTCTATGACGACCCTCAGCGGAAGGCTACAGCTGAAGCCATCTTACACCACCTGTCCCAAGGGAGGAGACCAATTGAAGACTATACGGTAGAATTCCGTAAATGGGCAGCCGACACGGATTGGAACGAGCCGGCTCTGCGCTACCAGTACCGTCAAGGCTTGTCCGAACTCCTCAAAGATGAGCTGGCCAGAATGGAGACTCCCAATTCCTTGGAAGAGCTAATTCAGGCAGCCACGAAATTGGACAGGCGCCTGCGGGAGCGTCACTCAGAGCGGTTCCAGGGTCCACGCCCTACGTGGACGCCATTCAGAGCCTCACCTATGCCGTCACCATCTCCTACAACACCTCCTGAAGCTGAGCCCATGCAGCTAGGCCTGGTCCGGGCCCCACTAACTTCAGAAGAGAGGCAACGCAGACGGCAGTCCAACTTGTGTCTTTATTGCGGGGGAGCTGGACACTTCCTGCGCAGCTGTCCAATAAGGCCCAGTAAGTTTCTTCAGCCAAGATTGATGAATTACCAAGATAATAATGCTCCAAAGTCTTATGTGATGTTGTTTGTTTCCCTGCAGCTACCGGAAGGGGAGTCTCGCCTACCCTCCATCATTGATTCGGGAGCTTGTAGCTGCTTCATGGATGCAGCCCTGGCCCGCAGCCTCCGTATTCCCTTGCAAACGAAAGCTCAAGGTCTATAGGTGCATCTGGCTGATGGGTCTCTTCCTAGTTCGGGTCCAATCACCCAGGAGACCCGGCCTATTCTGGTAACAACCGACTCCTTGCATCAGGAGCTCCTACGGCTTGACCTCATCCATTCTCCCATTTTTCCCGTCATCCTAGGCCTGCCCTGGTTACAGGCTCATGATCCGCAGATCCAATGGAGCACTAAGGTGGTATCCTTCTCCTCTCCATATTGCTCTGAGCATTGCCTCCCTTCAACTCCAAAGGTTTGTGCTACGGTTACTATTCCGGCGGATAAACTTCAGCAGATTCCCTCCGAATATCTTGAGTTCCAAGAGGTCTTTAATAAACAAATGGCCGACCGCCTACCACCTCATCGGCCTTATGACTGTCCGATCGATCTGCTGCCGGGGTCAGTGATTCCGTTCGGTCGTATATTTCCCCTCTCAGAGACTGAACTGGAGGCTCTCAAACAATACATCAATGAGAACTTGGAAAAGGGGTTTATACGTCCCTCATCTTCACCTGCCGGAGCAGGGATATTCTTTGTTGGGAAAAAAGATGGATCCATTAGACCTTGTGTGGACTACCGGCAGCTTAATAATATCACCATCAAGAACAGGTATCCACTGCCGCTTATTCCAGAGCTGTTCCAACGATTCCGATCTGCCAAGGTCTTTTCCAAATTAGACCTCCGGGGTCCCTATAACCTTGTTAGAATCAGAGCCGGGGATGAATGGAAGACAGCATTCCGGTCCAGGTTTGGACACTTCGAGTACTTGGTGATGCCATTCGGGCTGTGTAATGCTCCAGCCACTTTTCAGCACCTCGTCAACGATATATTCCGAGAATACCTGGATGACTTTCTTGTTGTCTATCTAGACGACATACTCATTTTCTCCTCCACGATTGAGCTACACAAGGGGCATGTCAAAAGGGTTCTTTCTATATTGAAGCAGCACAAGCTTTATCTGAAGGTGGAGAAGTGCGAATTCGAGAGATCAGTGGTACAATTCCTGGGGTTTATCATATCAGCCGATGGAATCGCAATGGATCCCCAAAAGATACAAGCCATTCAGGAGTGGCCAGCTCCGTCCGATAAAAAAGGGGTCCAACGGTTCATAGGATTCGCCAACTTTTACCGGAAATTCATTATCGGATTCTCGGCCATTGTGGCACCCATCACCCAGCTAACCCGCCAGCACGGTTCCTTCCGGTGGACCAAAGCCGCACAAGAGGCCTTTCTGAAATTAAAAAACCTGTTTAGTTCGGCTCCAATTCTTCGCCACCCCGATCCTTCTCAGCCATTTGTACTGGAGGTGGACGCCTCGGAAATTGCAACAGGAGCAATTCTTTCCCAAAGACAAGGGCCCAAAGCCATCCTTCATCCCGTTGCATTCGCATCCCGGAGACTCAGCCCGCCGGAATTAAACTACGACGTGGGTGACAGTAAGCTGCTGGCCATAAAATTCGCTCTAGAAGAATGGAGGTATCTGCTCGAAGGCGCATTACACCCAGTGTTGATCTTTACAGATCATAAGAACCTCGAGTACTTACGGACAGCAAAGCGACTAAAACCTAGACAGGCCCGTTGGGCTCTCTTTTTCTCTCGCTTCAACTTCCACATATCCTACAGACCTGGCACAAAGAATGAAAAGGCAGACGCACTCTCACGGATGTTCTCAGCAGATTCCCAAACTCCAGAACCTAGTACAATCCTCTCTTCTCAAAACTTCCTTGGGATGACACAGGTGGACTTGATGTCGTCCATTAAATCATCATTCAACTCTTGCATGGAACCAGAGGTACAATCCTTGAAGAGAAATGGGAGTTTTTTTTGGATCCGTGGGAAAATTTTTGTACCCCGGGAGACACGGTCGCTAACCCTTAAAATGTGCCATGACCATAAACTCGCAGGGCACTTTGGAATAAGAAAAACATCCGAGCTGGTCTCTCGTTCCTTTTGGTGACCTGGGTGGAGACGGGATTGCAAGGAATATGTGGCTTCTTGTCCTCTATGTCAGCGGAACAAAGGTCAAAACGCCAAGTCTTGGGGTTTACTAAAACCTCTGCCCATCCCAGAACGACCATGGTCAGACGTCTCCATGGATTTCATAGTGGACTTGCCAGCCTCGGGGGGTTTTACCACTATTTTTGTTGTGATTGACTGTCTCTCCAAGATGGCCCATTTTTTGCCCATGAAGGGCACCCCTTCGGCCTTAGAGACGGCCAATATTTTTCTGAAGGAAATCATCAGGCTCCATGGTGTACCAAAGAGTATTGTGTCAGACAGGGGTGTACAATTTACGTCCAAGTTCTGGAGGGAGCTCTGCAAAGCCCTAGATATCAAGGTCTGCCTCTCATCAGCCTACCATCCTCAGAGCAACGGCCAAACGGAGAGGACGAACCAGACCCTAGAGCAATACCTGCGGTGTTTCTGCTCAGGATCCCAGGATGATTGGGCAAGCCTTCTCCCATACGCGGAGTTCGCGTATAACAATTCTGTTCACGCTGCTACCAACCAAACGCCTTTCTGGGAAAATTGCGGATTCCATCCCACGTTTCTGTCCAACGATGTTCCTGAGATAGCAGTCCCTGCAGTGCATGACAGAATAACCTCTTTACAAGCGAATTTCCAGAGAATTCAAGACATGTTGCAAAAAGCTCAAGCGGATTACAAGGAGCAGTATGACCGGGGCAGGAGGGAGAATCCAACCTTTAATATAGGAGAGGAGGTCTGGTTGTCCACTACCAACCTTAAACTATCCGTGCCTTCTCGGAAACGGGTTCATTGGTCCTTTTCCCATCAAAAGGATTATCAACCCTGTGGCTATGGAGCTAGCGTTACCAAAGACATACAGGATCCATCCTGTCTTCCATGTGTCCTTGCTGAAGCCCGTGGTGGACAGCACTATTCCGGAAAGAAGGGAACTTCCTCCTCCACCAGTTAGGGTGGATGGGGAGAATGAGTTTGAGGTGGAGTCCATCCTTAACTGTAGGAAGAAGGGCAGACAACTGCAGTATTTGATCCAGTGGAAAGGATATCCACCTGAGGACAACTCTTGGGAACCAGCAAAGAATCTGCATGCACCATGTTTAATTCAAGCTTTCCATCGAGACCATCCGGAAGTGATGTCCAGCCTGGGCGTCCAGTGTCCGCCCTTAGGAGGGGGGCACTGTCAGGAGGCACAAGCCGCCTCCGTCCGCCGGGCTCCAGGGCGCATGCACGGAGGTCTCACGCTACGCCGTACACCCGTTCGCGGCCCGATGGTGCGGCGCATGCGGGTGCACGGCGGTCCCTGTGTGCGCGCCGTGGCCGTGCGGGTGCCCGGCAGTGCGTCACGCTGACGTGCTCGCCGGAGGGCTACTTCTGACGGCTCCAGCACCCAGTCGGGTTGCTGGTTTGTCGTCAGCTGTGCCCTGTCCCTATACCTGCTACTTCCTGTATTTCCTAGTGACTCTGTGCTGAACCCTGCCTGATCAACGGACTATTCTTGCTTGCCTGATACCCCTGACCTCTGCCTGATCAACGGACTACTCTTGCTTGCCTGATACCCCTGACCTCTGCCTGATTCACGGATTACTCTTGCTTGCCTGATACCCCTGACCTCTGCCTGATTTACGGATTACTCTGCCTGCCAGATACCCTTGACCTCTGCTTGATTAAACGGACTCTGCTTTGCTTGATACCCCGGTTCTGACCTCTGCTTGAATTACGGACTTTGCTCTGCCTGGTACCCCGATCCGGATCTAACCACTTGTTTGCAGTTCCTCAGTACCCAACGGCTACCCGGACCTCCTTCCGGCCCTTCGGGAATCCTGCCACCACCGGAAGCCCGTGCCTCCACGTGCCCCCAATTCCCTGTATCACTTCCAGGGATCGGGTGCGCATGGTCGTAAGGGCGAGCCGCTCTCGGCATCTTGGCCTCGGTGAGTATAGTCTTGACACCCAGCCACGTACAAGTCCATGGGTTTCTTCGGACTGTAAATGATCCCTTAAAGACTGCTGCTGATGCTGAGTGCCAGGCTCCACCTCCATGCTGACACAATCCTCCTCTTTCTCGTCCACTTCCTGTGTGATTGGCGGGCACGCAGGAACACTGTCTGGATAAAGGGGGCCTTGAGAGCTAAAGAAGTCCTCCTCTTTCTCCCTCTGTTCTGCCTCAAGTGCCCTGTCCATTATTCCACGCAGCGTGTGCTCCAGCAAGTGGACAAGAGGGACAGTGTCACTGATGCATGCACTGTCACTGCTCACCATCCTCGTGGCCTCCTAAAATGGTGACAGGACAGTGCATGCATCCCTGATCATAGCCCACTGGCGTGAGGGAAAAAAACAAGCTCCCCTGACCCTGTCCTGGTGCCATAGTCCCTGCAGAGCTGACAGAATCTCTGTCCCAGTGTGGCTCCTGTCCCCCAAGAACACCAGCTCAAGCACCGCATGGCATCTTTTTGCCTGCGTGCTTGCGTAGCCCCTTGAACGCCTACGGAGCACCGCTGGTTCTGAGGACAAATCAGCACAGGAAGAGGCCATGGAGGAAGAAGAAGAGGAGGGGGTGGAGGAAAGAGGTGTGGCAGAATCACCACTAGTAGAATTTTGGAGGCATGGTGGCGGAAAAACCTCCAACACTACTACACCCTGTCCTGCATCCTTCCCAGCTGCCAGAAGAGTCACCCAGTGCACGGTGAAAGATAGGTAACGTCCCTGTCCATGCCTGCTGGACCATGAGTCAGCGGTAATATGCAATTTACCGCTGACCGCCCTGTCCAGCGAGGCCAAGACATTGCCTTCCACATGCCGGTAGAGCCAGAATCACCTTCCTTGAGAAAAAGTGGCGTTTTTGAACCTGCCACTGAGGAACCGCACATTCCACAAACTCACAGAAGGGGGCAGAGTCTACCAACTGAAAAGGCAGCAGTTGAAGTGCTAGCAAATTAGCCAAGCTAGCATTCAACTGCTGGGCATGTGGATAGCTGGGAGCGAACTTCTTTCGGCGGTGCAGCAGCTGGGGCAGGGAAATTTGCCTGGTACAATCTGACCTCGGTGTACCGATAGCAGATTGTCCGCAAGTACTTGGTTGTGACACACCTAATTCTACACCTTCATTCCTCTCAGTGCAGGTTTCAGAGAAGACTGAAGCTATAGTGGGGTTGGAGATCCCAGCTGATGAGGAACAAGGAGAGGTCCGCTTTGTTCTTTGGTGTGGGTCTTTTAGGTACACTTGCCAACGAACTGCATGGCAGGTCGACATATGTCTGGTCAAGCATGTGGTGCCCAATTGGGTGATGTTTTGGCCACGCGAGATACGCTTGAGACATATGTTGCAAAAAGCAGCGGTGGGATCTGATGCACATATCTCCAAAAAGGCCCACACCAAGGAATTTTTTGAATAACGCGCAGAGACAGCAGTGCCCTGCACATGTGGAGCTCTGCGGTGTGATGCAGATGGTGTGCTGCCCTTAAGCTGGCCCCTAGAGGGCATCCTGCCTCGTTGGAGATGTGCCTCCTCCTCCTCTCTCCTATCAGGCACCCACGTGGAGTCAGTGACCTCATCATCCCCTCCCTCCTCATCACTGGAGAAAAGCTGGCAGTATGCTGCAGCTGGGGGGAGCATGACTGACAGATTGCTGTCCTTCTTGGGCACCAACTCTCTCTGGGCTCACATTATTGCCTTCCTCTAGCTAGGTACCATCATCGGAGGCTGCAAAATGCTGGGAATCCTCCTGGAGCATGTACCCAGCACTGTGGTCAAACATTTCGGGGACTGCTCAGGAGGACATGGTGGGGCTAGGGAAGGAGTAACTGATGCCATTGAGCTGAGAGAAGAGGTCGCGTTGGCAGCTGCTTTGCCAGACAAAGTACCCTGAGCCTGGGTGAGAAAGGATGAGGAAGATGAGGATGGTTTGGTCATCCACTCTACCAAGTCTTCCGCATGTTGCGGCTCAACGCGGCCAGCTGCCGAAAAAAAGGACAAGCGTGTCCCACAGCCACGTGCTGATGAGGATGCACCGTCTCCAGGACCAGCACTGTTGCCTCTAGACACAGAGCCAGCTTGCCCTCTTTTATTGGCTTGTGACTGTCTGCCTCTCCTTGTTGGCCTTCCAGACATACTAATGGCCTGTAGTGAGATGTAGCTGCACAAAGCTGGAATGTATATATATATACTGATACTGCAGCTAGCAGAATCAACTGCCTGCCTGTAATATTATTAGTATGAGAACACCAGACATTGTCTTCAGGTAGCTTTAGGTGCACACTGTGCAGAGGACACAGTACACTAACTGTAAATTTTGTAGCTGCCTGCCTTTAGTATTAATAGGATCAGAACAACAGCAATTGTCTTCAGGTAGCTTTAGGTGCACACTGTGCAAAGGACGCACTACACTAACTGTAAATACTGCAGCTGCCTGCGATACTAATAGGATCAGAAGAACATCACCAATTTTCTTCAGGTAGCTTTAGGTGCACACTGTGCAGAGGACGCACTACACTAACTGTAAATACTGTACCTAATAGAACTAATAGGATCAGAAGAACACCAGCAATGTTCTTCAGGTAGCTGTAAATACTGTAAAAACACCTGCGTGCCTGTCCTTAGTAAGAGAATAACAGGAACGGATCTAGCTAAACTGTATATATATATATATATATATATATATATATATATATATATATATACACATATACACACATATACACACGCACAACACCTAGGAGATATATATATATATATATATTTACACACAATATACTGTAAGTGTAGATAACTGACTCGCCTGCCTACTCTAACTTAAATCAAATGACACTGTCTCTCTGTCTATCTCTACGCTGCCGCAACCCACTACACAAGGCCGCCACGCATGCGGCCTTATATAGTGTGGGGCATGTACTAAACCCCCTGAGCCATAATTGGCCAAAGCCAGGGTGGCTTTGGACAATTACGGCTCTCTGTACAGACGGCGCTGTGATTAGCATGCGGGTCATAGTGCATGCTTGGCCAATCATCAGCCAGCAATGCACTGTGATGCCGCAGTGAATTATGGGCCGTGACGCGCCACTCTAATTTGGCGTGAACGGCCCATAATGTTCGAACATGGGTTTGACTCTTACTCGAAGCTCATCCCTAGTGATGATAGTGTCTTCATGCAATGTGCACCCTCCCCCCCACCAGGTGTACCCTCACCTTAAGGGCTTTATAAATAAGCCTGTGGTTAATATAATCAGCATGAAGATCCTCCTGTGTTTTCTTATTCTTATGGTGGCTTAATAACTCAAATACAGATCTCAGATCCTCTCCACTTCCTGGTAATATTGCAGATTAACAGCCACTACTTCCTCCTGGTGTTTCAATAACTTCCTCATATATATATCACATGCAGAAAACAGAGGTTTACAATAGTGTGATATCATTTTAAAAGGGTTTAATTACAACTTAGACTCCACATATATTAAACTCACATTTACATAATGAAAAACCGCGTTCGTGGTATACTGGGGGTGATAATAGCACCTGAAATCCAGATCTGCAGCCCCGGTTTTCGGTGTTCACCCTGTCCTGTATCAGCTCTCCAAAACACTTCCTGCTAACTTCCATGTCAGCTGATCAAGCTCCTCCTACCAGTTTCATCACAATCTCGTGACTTCCTCTGGGATATCTGATTGGCTGACATCCATCCCATACTATTTATAGCGGCAATCGCAGCCATTTTATCTTAGCCCGCAATTGTGATTAGATTGCGGCAACTGACTCACTTGTGTAAACATCCTGTGATATATATACACCATCTGGTCTCTCGTAGGCCGCAATTATAGTTAAACTGTGGTGAATTCCTAGTGTTATAATGTATATGCAAACACATAATCTATATTAAAAACAGACTACTATGTTTCCATATACAAGCCTATAGGATGGATGTCTGCCAATCAGAGTTCCCAGAGGAAGCCAAAAGATGGCTGCAGCGCAGACCTAATGTGCCGGGAGGGCATCCATAGACCTCCTTCCGTGCTCGAGTGGCCTGTGTGCCCCCTGCAGGGCACACGCTGCATGCTCTGTGTTCAGCGGTCTATGAGACTCGGCTGATCACAGATCTGAGTAAGGGGTCGATCCCGACCCCTTACCACATGATCAGCTGTCAGCCAATGACAGCGGATCATGTGACGTAAACAGAGCTGGTAATTGGCTATTTTTTCTCCTCACGTTGATAGCATGAGGAAAAAAAAAAAAAGGCGATTACCGGTGGCTGTGAGAGTGACATGGAGAGTCTCTGTAGAGGCTTCTGTGCCACCTACCAGTGTACAAGAGTGCCACCTACCAGTGCCCACCAGCGACACAGTACCAACCATCAGTGCCCACAGTACCACCCATCAGTGCCCACAGTGTCAACCATCAGTGCCCACAGTGCCTCATCACCAGTGCTGCCTATCAATACCACCTACCAGTGCCACCCATCAGTGCCACTCATCAGTGTCACCCATCAGGGCCCATCAGTGCCATCTTAACTGTGCCTATCAGTGTCGCCTTATCTGTGCCTATCAGTGCAGTCAATCAGTGCAGCCTCATCAGCGAATATCAATGAAGGAGAACAATTACCCATTTGCAAAATTTTATAACAAACTATGAAACATGATTTTTTTTTTTCAAAAATTTGTCTTTTTTTGTTTGTTTAGCAAAAAATAAAAACCCAAGTGGTGATTAAATACCACCAAAAGAAAGCTCCATTTGTGTGAAAAAAATGATAAAAATTTCATTTGAGTACAGTGTAGCATGACCGCGCAATTGTCATTCAAAGTGTGACAGCGCTACAAGCTAAAAATTGGTCTGGACAGGAGGGGGGTTTAAGTGCCCGGTAAGCAAGTGGTTAAACCATTTTTAAACAATATCACACTATTGTAAGCCTCTGCTTCCACATGTGATATATACGAGGAAGTTATTGAAACACCAGGAGGAAGTAGTGGCTGTTAATCTGCACTATTACCAGGAGGTGGAGAGTAGGGATGAGCTTCGAGTTCGAGTCAAACTCATGTTTGACTCGAAAATCGGCTGTTCGCCAGTTCGCCGAACAGCGAACAATTTGGGGTGTTTGCGGCAAATTCGAAAGCCGCGGAACATCCTTTAAAAGTCTATGGGAGAAATCAAAAGTGCTAATTTTAAAGGCTTATATGCATGGTATTGTCATAAAAAGTGTTTGGGGACCTGGGTCCTGCCCCAGGGGACATGGATCAATGCAAAAAAAGTTTTAAAAATGGCTGTTTTTTCAGGAGCAGTGATTTTAATAATTCTTAAAGTAAAACAATAAAAGTGTAATATTCCTTTAAATTTCGTACCTGGGGGGTGTCTATAGTATGCCTGTAAAGGGGCGCATGTTTCCCGTGTTTAGAACAGTCTGACAGCAAAATGACATTTTAAAGGAAAAAAAACTGCTCGCGGCTATTAATGAATTATCGGTCCGACAATACACATAAAAGTTCATTGATAAAAACGGCATGGGATTTCCCCAGAGGGGAACCCTGAACCAAATTTTTTTTTAAAAATGGCGTGGGGGGTCCCCCTAAATTCCATACCAGGCCTTTCAGGTCTGTTATGGATATTAAGGGGAACCCCGCGCCAAAATTTTTTAAAAAATGGCGTAGGGTCCCCTCAAAAATCCATACCAGACCCTTATCTGAGCATGCAACTTGGCAGGCCGCAGGAAAAGAGGGGGGGAGATGAGAGAGCACCCCCCCTCCTGAACCGTACCAGGCCACATGCCCTCAACATTAGGAGGGTGCTTTGGGGTAGCCCCCATGTTGATGGGGACAAGGGCCTCATCCCCACAACCCTTGCCCAGTGGTTGTGGGGGTCTGCAGGCGGGGGCTTATCGGAATCTGGAAGCCCCCTTTAACAAGGGGACCCCCAGATCCCGCCCCCGTGTGAAATGGTAAGGGGGTACAAAAGTACCCCTACCATTTCACAAAAAAACTGTCAAAAATGTTAAAAATGACAAGAGACAGTTTTTGACAATTCCTTTATTTAAAGTCTTCTTTTTTCCATCTTCTATCTTCTTTCTTATATCTTCCTTTGGTTTCTTCCTCCATATTTTTCTTCTGGTTCTTCCTCCGGTGTTCTCGTCTGGGATCTTCCTCCGTGGGGTCTTCTTCCCTTCTTCTCGGGCCGCTACGCATCCATGATGGGAGGCTCCTGCTGTGTGATGCTTCTCGTCTTCTGACGGTTCTTAAATAACGGAGGGCGGGGCCACCCCGTGACGTCAGAAGGGGGCTGGGTCTCCCATTACGTAACAGGTGACCCCGCTCCCCTCTGACATCATGGGGAATGCCACAGGGAAGTCCCCGTCAAGTCCCCGTGCATCATCGGGTGGCCCAGCCCTCCGTTATTTAAGAACCGTCAGAAGACGAGAAGCGTTACACAGCGGGAGCCTCCTATCATGGATGGGGAGCAGCCCGAGAAGAAGAGGGGAAGAAGACGCCGCGGAGGAAGATGCCGGAGGAGCACACCGGAGGAAAAACCAGAAGAACCAGAAGAAGAAGAAGAAGATGGAGGAAGAAACCGAAGGAAGATAGAAGAAAGAAGATAGAAGAAAGAAGATGGAAAAAAGAAGACTTTAAATAAAGGAATTGTCAAAAACTGTCTCTTGTCATTTTTAACATTTTTGACAGTTTTTTTGTGAAATGGTAGGGGTACTTTTGTACCCCCTTACCATTTCACACGGGGGGCAGGATCTGGGGGTCCCCTTGTTAAGGGGGGCTTCCAGATTCCGATAAGCCCCCTGCCCACAGACCCCCACAACCACCGGGCAAAGGTTGTGGGGATGAGGCCCTTGTCCCCATCAACATGGGGACAAGGTGCTTTGGGGGGCTACCCCAAAGCACCCTTCCAATGTTGAAGGCATGTGGCCTGGTATGGTTCAGGAGGGGGGTGCTCTCTCATCCCCCCCTCTTTTCCTGCGGCCTGCCAGGTTGTCTGCTCAGATAAGGGTCTGGTATGGATTTTTGGGGGGACCCCACGCCATTTTTTTTATTTTGGCACGGGGTTCCCCTTAAAATCCATACCAGACCTGAAGGGTCTGGTATAGATTTTGAGGGGGACCCCCACGCCATTTATTTTTTTTTAATTTTGGCCGGGGTTCCCCTTAATATGCAGACCTGAAGGGCCTGGTATGGAATTTAGGTGGACCCCTCATGCCATTTTTAAAAAAAATTTTGGTTCGGGGTTCCCCTGTGGGGAATTCCCATGCTGTTTTTATCAATGAACTGTTATGTGCATTGTCAGACCGACAATTCATTAATAGCCGCGAGTAATTTTAAATGACTTTTTTTCCTTTGAAATGAAAGGCATACTATAGACACCCCCAGGTACGAAATTTAAAGAAATATTACCCTTTGATTGTTTCACTTTAAGCATTGTAAAATCACTGCTCCTGAAAAAACGTCAGTTTTTCAAACTTTTTTTAGCATTGATCCATGTCCCCTGGGGCAGGACCCAGGTCCCCAAACACTTTTTATGACAATAACTTGCATATAAGCCTTTAAAATTAGCACTTTTGATTATTCATGTTCGAGTCCCATAGACTTTAACGATGTTTGCGTGTTCAAGCAAATTTTTGCCTGTTCGCATGTTCTGGTGGGAACCGAACAGGGGGGTATTCGGCTCATCCCTAGTGGAGAGTAGGGATGAGCTTCGTATTCGAATCGAACGCATGTTCGACTCGAACATTGCCTGTTCGGTCGTTCGCGCCAAATTCGAGTGGCACGTCACGGCCCATAATTCACTGTGGCATCGCAGTGCATTGCTGGCTGATGATTGGCCAAGCATGCACTATGACCCGCATGCTTGGCCAATCACAGTGCCGTCTGCACAGAGAGCCGTAATTATGGCTCGGGGGTTTAGTACACGCCCCACACTATATAAGGCCGCCTGCACGGCGGCCCTGTGTAGTGTGTTCCGGCGTTGAGAGAGAGATAGATAGACAGAGAGACAGTGTCATTTGATGTAAGTTAGAGTAGGCAGGCGAGTCAGTTAGCTGCACTTACAGTGTACATATATACATCCTAGGTGTTGTGTGTGTGTGTGTATATATATATATATATATATATATATATATATATATATACACTGTATTCAGTTTAGCTACAGTAGATCCGTTCCTGTTATCCTACTACTGACAGGCAGGTGTTTTTACAGTATTTACAACTACCTGAAGAAAATTGCTGGTGTTCTTGTGACCCTTTTAGTCCCATTAGCTACAGTATTTACAGTTAGTGTAGTGTGTCCTCTGCACAGTGTGCACTTAAAGCTACCTGAAGAAAATTAGTGGTGTTCTTCTGATCCTACTAGTACAGTACCACAGGCAGCTGTAGTATTTACAAGTTAGTGTAGTGCGTCCTTTGCACAGTGTGCACCTAAAGCTACCTTTAGAAAATTATTGGTGTTCTTCTGATCCTATTAATACAGTACAGCAGGCAGCTGCAGTATTTACAATTTAGTTTAGTGGGTCCCCTGCACACTGTGCACCTAAAGCTACCTGAAGAAAATTAGTGGTGTTCTTCTGATCCTATTAATACCACAGACAGGCAGCTACAGCATTTACAGTTAGTGTAGTGCGTCCTCTGCACTGTGTGCACCTAAAGCTACCTGAAGAAAATTAGTAGTATTCTTCTAATCCTATTAATACCACAGGCAGACAGCTACAGTATTTACAGTTAGTGCACTGTGTCCTCTGCACAGTGTGCACCTAAAGCTACCTGGAGACAATTGCTGTTGTTCTGCTCCTATTAATACCACAGGCAGGCAGCTACAGCATTTACAGTTAGTGCACTGTGTCCTCTGCACAGTGTGCACCTAAAGCTACCTGAAGAAAATTAGTGGTGTTCTTCTGATCCTATTAATACCACAGGCAGGCAACTACAGCATTTACAGTTAGTGTAGTGCGACCTCTGCACAGTGTGCACCTAAAGCTACCTGGAGACAATTGCTGTTGTTCTGCTCCTAATAATAACACAGGCAGGCAGCTACAGTATTTACAGTTAGTGCACTGTGCCTCTGCACAGTGTGCACCTAAAGCTACCTGAAGAAAATTTGTGGTGTTCTTCTAATCCTATTAATACCACAGGCAGGCAGCTACAGCATTTACAGTTAGTGCAGTGCGTCCTCTGCACAGTGTGCACCTAAAGCTACCTGAAGACAATCGCTGGTGTTCTCATACTAATAATACTATAGACAGGCAGTTGATTCTGCTAGCTGCAGTATCAGTATATATATACATCCCAGCTTTGTGCAGCTACATCTCACTGCAGGCCATTAGTATGTCTGGAAGGCCAACAAGGAGAGGCAGACAGTCACAAGCCAATAAAAGAGGGCAAACAGGCTATGTGTCTAGAGGCAACAGTGCTGGTCGTGGAGACGGTGCATCCTCAGCACGTGGCCGTGGGACACGCTTGTCCTTTTTTCGGCAGCTGGCCGTGTTGAGCCGCAACATTCGGAAGACTTGGTAGAGTGGATGACCAAGCTGTCCTCATCCTCCTCATCCTCTCTCACCCAAGCTCAGGGTACTTTGTCTGGCAAAGCAGCTGCCAACGCAGCCTCTTCCCTCGGCTCAATGGCATCAGTCACTCCTTCCCTAGCCCCACCATGTCCTCCTGAGGAGTCCCCTGAACTATTTGACCACAGTGTTGGGTACATGCTCCAGGAGGATTCCCAGTGTTTTGAAGGCTCTGATGATGGTACCCAGCTAGAGGAAGGCAGTAACGTGAGCCCAGAGAGAGGGGGTGCCCAAGAAGGACAGCAATCTGGCAGTCATGTTCCGCCAGCTGCAGCATACTGCCAGCTTTGCTCCAGTGAAGAGGTGAAGAGGAGGGAGGGAATGACGAGGTCACTGACTCCACGTGGGTGCCTGATAGGAGAGAGGAGGAGGAGGCACATCACCAACAAGGCAGGATGCCCTCCAGGGCCAGCTTAAGGGCAGCACACCGACTGCATCACACCACAGAGCTTCGCATGTGCAGGGTGCTGCTGTCTATGTGCGTTATTCCAAAAGTTCTTTGGTGTGGGCCTTTCTTGAGAAGAGTGCATCAAATCCCACCACTGCTATTTGCAACATATGTCTCAAGCGTATCTCCCGTGGCCAAAACAACTCCCGCTTGGGCACCACATGCTTGACCAGACATATGTTGACCTGCCATGCAGTTCATTGGCAAGCGTACCTAAAAGACCTACACCAAAGAACAAAGAGGACCTCTCCTTGCTCCTCATCAGCTGGGATCTCCAACCCCACTATACCTTCAGTCCTCTCTGAGACTTGCACTGAGAGGAATGAAGGTGTAGAATTAGGTGTGTCACAGCCAAGTACTTGGGGGCAATCTGCTATTGGTACACCAGCGTCAGATTGTACCAGGCAAATTTCCCTGCCCCAGCTGCTGCACTGCCAAAAAAAGTTCGCTCCCAGCCATCCACATGTCCAGCGGTTGAATGCTAGCTTGGCTAAATTGCTAGCACTTCAACTGCTGCCTTTTCAGTTGGTAGACTCTGTCTCCTTCCCTGAGTTTGTGAAATATGCGGTTCCTCAGTGGCAGGTTCCCAAACGCCACTTTTTCTCTAGGAAGGCGATTCCGGCTCTCTACTGGCATGTGGAAGGCAATGTCTTGGCCTCGCTGGACAGGGCGGTCAGCGGTAAGGTGCATATTACCACTGACTCATGGTCCAGCAGGCATGGACAGGGACGTTACCCATCTTTCACCGCGCACTGGATGACTCTTCTGGCAGCTGGGAAGGATGCAGGACAAGGTGCAGTAGTGTTGGAGGTTGTTCTGTCACCACGCTTCCAAAATACTGCTAGTGGTGATTCTGCCACACCTCTCTCCTCCACCCCCTCCTATTCCTCCATGGCCTCTTCCTGTGATTTGACTTCGGAACCAGCGGTGCTCCGTAGGCGTTCAAGGGGCTACGCAAGCACGCAGGCCAAAAGATGCCATGCGGTGATTGAGCTGGTGTGCTTGGGGGACAGGAGCCACACTGAGGCAAGAGTTTCTATTAGCTCTGCAGGGGCAGGTTCAGAGGTGGTTGACGCCACGCCAGCTTAGGGCAGGTATGGTGGTTTGCGACTTTGGCACCAACCTCCTCTTTGCCCTCTGACAGGGACAACTGACCAATGTGCCCTGTTTGGCTCACGTCCTTAACTTGGTGGTGCAGCGGTTCTTGGGCAGGTACCTGGGCTTACAGGATGTCCTGAGGCAGGCCAGGAAAGTCTGTGTGCCTTTCCGCAGGTCATTGGTGCCAGTGCTCTGCTGGCTGACATCCAAAAGGAATTTAACCTGCCAAAGAAACGCCTAATCTGTGACATGCTCACCTAGTGGAACTCAACGATGGCCATGCTGCAGCAGCTGCACACGCAGCAGAGGGCCATCAGTGAGTACCTGTGCGACTATGGCACCAGGACATGGTCAGGGGAGCTTGTTTTTTTTCCCCACATCAGTGGGCCATGATCAGGGATGCATGCACTGTCCTGTCACCATTTGAGGAGGCCCCGAGGATGGTGAGCAGTGACAGTGCATCATCAGTGACACTGTCCCCCTTGTCCACCTGTTGGAGCACACGCTACGTGGAATAATGCACAAGGCACTTGAGGCAGAACAGAGGCAGGAAGAGGACTTCCTTAGCTCTCAAGGCCCCCTTTATCCAGTGTTCCTGTGTGCCCGATCACACAGGAAGTGGACGAGAAGGAGGTGGAAGAGGAGGATTGTGTCAGCATGGAGGTGGAGCCTGGCACTCAGCATCAGCAGCAGTCTTTAAAGGGATCATTTACAGTCCCAAGAAACCCATGGACTTGTACGTGGCTGGGAGGATGTGGCTGCCGATCATGTCGTCCTTAGTGACCCAGAGGACTCCGGACCAAATGCCTCAGCAAACCTACACTGCATGGCCTCCCTGATCCTGCAAAGCCTGCGGAAGGATCTTCGTATTCGTGGTATCAAGGAGAGGGATCAATACTGGCTGGCAACCCTCCTTGATCCATGTTGCAAGGGTAAGGTTGCGGACCTTATTTTGCCGTCGCAGAGGATGAAACATCTTCGGGAGGCCTCGTAGAACGGTCTGTGCAACGCGTTCCCAGAGACTGGGAGGTTACAAACCTCAATGATCATGCTGATAGCTTGTAAGAATATTTTTGGTTCTGGGCGCCGCCACTAGTGGCTAAGGCCCAATTTTTCAGCCCCTGTTTAACAGGGGCATGTAATTACAATTTTTGATGCAATATTTTGCAAGGAGGGTTCATTGCTGCACTCAACTAGAGTATTTGTGAGGGGTTGCAGTGTTGTGGCACCAGCACCAGTGCCTAAGGCCCAATTTTTCAGCCCCTGTTTAACAGGGACGTGTAATTACAATTTTTGCAGCCGGGCTTGTTCCTGCACTCCAACTAGAGTATCTGTGAGGGGTTGCACCCAAGGCCGCAATTTCTGCAAAGTATATAGGGCAGGCCCCTACTTTCAAACATCCAACTTACAAACGACTCCTACTTGCAAACGGAAGGAGACAACAGGAAGTGAGATGAAATCTACACCTAGGAAGGGAAATTCTCTCCTGTAAAAGTTAATATGGGAAAAACGTGTCTCCTCTCCACTGATGCTTCATCACCAATCCTTGTTTTACTAAAAACCCCAAATTGTCAAAAAACATTTGTCATTGGGACAGAAAGTGAAGTAAAATCTTCTGAACAGGTGCACAGACAGCAAAACAAATGTCACAGGGGTGATAACACTTCCCTATGTTTTCCAAACAGCTTAAAAATAGATTTTTTGGCTGGAGCTACACTTTAGAAATGTACCAGTTCAAAATTACAAACAGATTCTACCTAACAACAAACCTACAGTCCCTGTTGCACCACCTGTATACTGCTGTTCAGAGGGCCTGGGGCCCCACCCCTTTCCTTATTTTAATTTGGGTGCGGGGTTCCCCTAAATATCCATACATGACCCAAAGGGCCTGGTAATGGACTGGGGGGTACCCATTTGTCTCACTGATTTTCATCCATATAATCGGGACCGGACATTACATTAAAGCCGTAAGCAGTTTTAAATGACTTTTATTACTTTAAAAATGTCATTTTGTGCAGGGACTGTTCTAAGCACGGGAAAGGCGAGTCACTTTACAGGCAAACTATAGACACCCCTCAGGTACGATATTTAAAGGAATATTTCACTTTTTTTTCACTTTAAGCATCATTAAAATCACTGCTCCCGAAAAAACTGCCATTTTAAAAGTTTTTTTTGCATTGATACATGTCCCCTGGGGTAGGACCCGGGTCCCCAAACCCTTTTTAGGACAATACCATGCAAATTATGCTTTAAAATGAGCACTTTTGATTTTGAACGTTAAGAGTCCCATAGACTTCAATGGGGTTCTAACGTTCGTGCAAATTTTCGGTTCGTTCACAGGTTCTGGTGCGAACCAAACCGGGGGGTGTTCGGCTCATCCCTAGTGGAGAGGATCTGAGATCTGTATTTGAGTTATTAAGCCACCATAAGAATAAGGAAACACAGGAGGATCTTTCATGCTGATGATATTAACCACAGGCTTATTTATAAAGCCCTTAAAGCTGAGCTCCACCCACTTTTTGAAGTCCTCGGCATCCCAAGCCGCTGTGTACACCGAAAGCGATTTGGCATATCTTTTTATTTTAAACTTCAAAATCTTCAATTCCTGTCTGCAATGCCTCCTGGGAGATGTGTGTCATCAATGGGCATTGCTGGGCCGTAGCATCGCTTTATTTGCAAACCGAAAATGATGCGATGCAAGGAGGCAGCCATTTTTAAACCAGGCTTTTATTGCCATGGTTACCAATGCTTCTTATATACGCAGTGATGGGCGGTGGGGGAGGCGGCTGGAACATCTCAGCTCTGATTACATACAGAGCCCGGGGGAGGGGACAGACACACCATTACTAATTATTTATAATAGAGGAATATGATGGGGGGCTGTATGATGGGGCAATTTTAATGGGGCAGTTTTGATGGGGGCAGTATGCTGGGGCAATTTGATGGGGGCAAATTGATGGGGCAGTTTGATGGGGCCAATTTTGATGGGGACAATTTTGATGGGGCAAATTTTGATGGGGCAGTATGAAGGGGCAGGTTTGATGGGGGCAATTTTGATGGTGGCAATTTTGATGGGGCAGTATGATGGGGCAGTATAATGGGGGCAATATGATGGGGCAGTATGATGGGGCAGTATGATGGGGCAGTATGATGGTGCAGTTTTGATTGGGGAAATTTTGATGGGGCAGTTTTGATGGGGGCAGTATGATGGGGAAATTTTGATGGGGGCAGTTTTGATGGGACAGTATGATGGGCCAGTTTTGATGGGGCAGTGTGACGGGGCAATTTGATGGGGAAGTTTTGATGGGGGCAATTTTGATTTAGCAGTATGATGGGGCAATTTTGATGGGGCAGTATGATGGGACAATTTGATGGGGCAAATTTGATGGGCAATTTTGAGGGGGGCAGTTTTGATGAGGCAGAATGTTGGGGGCAATTTTTGGGGGAGTTTTGATGGTTGCAGTATGATGGGGGAAATTTGATGGGGGAAATTTGATGGGGGCAGTATAATGGGGGCAATTTTGAGGGGGCAGTATGACAGGGCAATTTTGATGAGGCAGTATGATGGGGCAATTTTGATGGGGCAATTTTGATGGGGCAATTTGATATGGGCAGTATGCTTGGGCAATTTGATGGGGCAATTTGATAGGGGCAGTATGCTTGGGCAATTTGATGGGGGCAATTTTGATGAGGCAGTATGCTGGGGCAATTTGATGGGGGCAATTTGATATGGGCAGTATGCTTGGGCAATTTGATGGGGCAATTTGATAGGGGCAGTATGCCGGGGCAATTTGATGGGGGCAATTTTGATGGGGGCAGTTTTGATGGGGCAATGTGATAGGGGCAGTATGCTGGGGCAATTTGATGGGGCAATTTTGATGGGGCAGTATGATGGGTCAATTTTGATGGGGCAGTTTTGATGGGGGCAGTTCGATGGGGCAATTTTGATGGGACACTATGATGGGGCAGTTTTAATGAGGGCAATTTTGATTGGGGAGTATGATAGGGGCAATTTGATGGGGCAGTATGATGGGGGCAATTTTTATGGGGCAGTATGATGGGGGCAATTTTGATGGGGCAGTTTTGATGGAGTAATTTTGATGGGGCAATTTTGATGGGGCAGTATGATGGGGCAGTATGATGGGGCAATTTTGATGAGGCAATTTTGATGAGGCAGTATGATGGGGCAATTTTGATGGGGGCAAAATGAATTTGATGGGGGCAATTTTGATGGGGCAATTTGATGGGGGCAGTTTTGATGGTGGCAGCATGATGGGGCAATTTGATGGGGGCAATTTTGATAAGGCAGTATTATGAGGCAATTTTGATGGGGCAATTTTGATGCTGGCAATATGATGGGACAGTTTTGATGGGGCAATATTGATGGGGCAGTGTGATGGGGCAATTTGATAGGGACAGTTTAGATGGGGCAATTTTGATAGGGCAGTATGATGGGGCAATTTTGATGGGGCAGTATGATGGGGGCAAATTTAAAGGGGCAGTATGATAGGGGCAATTTTGATGGGGCAATTTGATGGGGCAATTTTGATGAGGCAGTATGTCGGGGGCAATTTGACGGGGCAGTTTTGATGGGGGCAGTATGATAGGGCAATTTTAATGGGGCAGTTTTGATGGGGGCAACTTTGATGGGGCAGTATGATGGGGCACTTTTGATGAGGCAGTATGATGGGGGCAAGTTTGATGGGGGCAGTATGATGGGGCAATATGATAGGGGCAGTATGCTGGGGCAATCTTGATGGGGCACATTTTGATGGGGCAGTATGATGGGGGCAATTTTGATGGGGGCAATTTGATGGGGCAGTATGATTGTGCAGTTTTGATGGGGTAATTTTGATGGTGGCAGTATGATGGGGCAATTTTGATGGGGGCAATTTGATGGGCCAATTTTGATGGACCAATTTTGATGGGGGCAAGTATGATGGGGCCAATATGATGGGGGCAGTATGATGGGGCAATTTGATGGGGACAGTTTTGATGGGGACAGTTTTGATGGGGACAGTTTTGATGGGGTAATTGTGATGGGGCAGTTTTGATGGGGGCAGTTTTTATGAAGGCAATTTGATGGGGCAATTTTGATGGGGCAGTATGATGGGGCAATTTTGATGGGGTAATTTTGATGGGGTAATTTTGATGGTGGCAGTTTTGATGGGGGTAAATTTCATAGGGCAATTTGGAAGGGGTAGTATGATGGGGCCAAGTATGATGGGGCCAATATGATGGGGCAATTTTGATGGGGGCAGTTTTGATGGGGGCAGTATGATGGGGCAATTTGATGGGGCAGTTTAGATGGGGACAGTTTAGATGGGGACAGTTTTGATGGGGACAGTTTTGATGGGGAGAGTTTTGATGGGGACAGTTTTGATGGAGGCAGTATGATGGGGTAATTTTGATGGGGCAGTTTTGATGGGGGCAGTTTTTATGAAGACAATTTTGATGGGGCAATTTTGATGGGGCAGTATGATGGGGCAATTTTGATGAGGGCAATTATGATGGGGCAATTTTAATGAGGGCAATTATGATGGGGCAATTTTAATGAGGGCAATTATGATGGGGCAATTTTGATGGTGGCAGTATGATGGGGCAGTTTTGATGGGGGTAAATTTGATAGGGCAATTTGGAAGGGGTAGTTTGATGGGGCAATTTGAGGCAGCTCCTGCAAAAGGTAATTACATTTTTAAAAGATGCCAATTGTAAATGATATCCCTTGTTTCTGTGCAAAATTATATATATATATATATATATATATATATATATATATATATATATATATATATATATATATATATATTATATATAAAATCTGCACAGGAGCAAGGGATATCATTTACAATTAGCATCTTTTAAAAAATAATTACCTTTTTCAGGAGCTTTTTATATTTCTAGATTTATAATTTTTGTAGATAAATGTAGATAAACTCCCTGGTTCCTGGAGGGGGAGGGGAGGTTTCCATAGCTAAGGGGTGTCAACTTCTGCTGACACTACTGTTGCTATGGAAATCTGACTTACAACCTATTACACTGCTCGTGCTGATCTGAGCATGTGCGAGATCTGGAGGTGCATGCTGGGTAACCACGGAATACGGGAAGAGATACAGTCTGGCTTCAGATGCCCACACATGAGATGGCCGCGGCCTGCTGGGACTTACAAAAGTAATCAATGGTGCAAAAATACAAAACGGACCGTAGTTTACAGCAAAGCCTTTACTAGAATACATTAAGCATGAGGATTATAGGGGGGTTTTTATCTAAAAATTAACATATTGGCAGGAACAACCGCTTTAAGGTGAGGGTACACCTAGTGGGGGAGGGTGCACATTGCATGAAGACACTATCAGCACCCATATTTTATGCTGCTATAATGAACTATTATTGTTTGCCATAATATACCATTAATTATTGTGTGCAATATACGGTGCAATATACTTTATTTTGGGGCGTTATATGAAAATCACATGGAGCACTTGCACTTTATTTTGGATGTTGCATATTTTTTATAATTTATATTTTTATGGTTTATACGTTCTGTGTAATTTCTATATATACACACCTCCCAACTTTTTGAGATGGGAATGAGGGACACCTATCAGCAAAAGTATGCAGGCATAGGACACACCCCCTGCCACGCCCCCTTAAAGGAGAATTGTAAAAAAAAATAAAAGATTGGTTCAACCCACAAGGGTTTTATTTACCACTACTCTTCCTTTATATTGGATTTTAGAATTTACAAATGTAGCAATTTAGAAATCAGATGAAAGGTTTAGCACTGGGAAACACGCTTTGATGGGTAAAAAGTGCATTTTATATACATCTATATAGAACAGACCAAAATGAGGGACAAATGAGGAGGAATGAGGGACAGAGGGATGTTGCTCCAAATCAGGGACAGTTGTGAGCTATGTATATATGTGCGTGTATATATATAGATATTCATTTAAATATTTGATACTAGTGCTGGCAGCTGTTTTGTAGTTTTAGTTTAGTTTAATTTTCACTTTTTCAGGTTTTGCAGCTCACAAGGTTTATTACATTTGCATTTATTGATTTTTATCATCCTTGTTTGAAGCAGCTCTGGAGGTCTTTTCATTTATGTATGGGAGGGAATTAAATACAGATGAATTATTTACCATTTCTGATATAGGTAATAGTGACACACATTCCTCATTTGGAGAAATGGGCCACCTGATGTTAAAAAAAATTAACCTTTGGTGGGACATTATCACCATTGAGCAGTATTTAAAAGAGGACATCCCAAGAAAATTCAGATGGGATATTCCCATTAATGATGGACTAACTGAGGATGAGGATACTAAAGAATGGTATGAATTATTTCATAGTAAAGGAAAGAAGCCCTAATATTTATTAAGAAAAGGAAGCAGAGGAAATTGTCTAAGATAGAGGTAAATATTAATCCCTTGCCCACCAGCGCACGCCGATTTACATCAGCAGAATGGCACTGGTGGGCAAAAGGGCGTTCAGGTACGTCCCCTTTAAGAAGCGCCACTGCACGCGCGGCCGCATTCTCCGTGACCGCGGACTCGATGTCCGCCAGGTGCCCGCGATCATGTCACGGAGAGGTAGAACGGGGAGATGCTTTTGTAAACAAGGCATTTCCCCGTTCTGCCTAGTGACAGGACATAGATCACTGCTCCCTGTCATCGTGAGCAGTGATCACTGTCATGTGTGTTGAAGCCCATCCCCCCCATAGTTAGAATCACTCCATAGGACACAGTTAACCCCTTCCCTGCCAGTGTCATTTATACAGTAATCAGTGCATTTTTATAACACTGATCGCTGTATAAATGACAGTGGTCCCAAAATAGTGTCAAAAATGTCCGATCTGTCCGCCGTAATGTCGCAGTCCCAATAACAAACAAAAAAAAAAATCTCAGACCGCCGGCATTACTAATAAAAAAAATGAATAATAAAAATGCCATAAAACTATCTCCTATTATGTAGACGCTATTACTTTTGCGCAAACCAATCAATATACGCTTATTGCGATTTTTTTTTTTACCAAAAATATGTAGAAGAATACATATCGGCCTAAACTGAGGAAAAAAAAAATTTTTTATATATTTTTGGGGGATATTTATTATAGCAAAAAGTAAAAAATAATGCGTTTTTTTTCAAAATTGTTGCTCATTTTTTGTTTATAGCGGTAAAAAATAAAAACCGCAGAGCTTGATCAAATACCACCAAAAGAAAGCTCTATTTGTGGGAAAAAAGGACATCAACTTTGTTTGGTTGCAACGTCGCACGACTGCGCAATTGTCAGTTAAATCGACGCAGTGCCAAATCGCAAAAAGTGCTCTGATTAGGAAGGGGGTAAAATCTTATGGGGCTGAAGCGGTTAAAAAGTTAAAAGATGACCTTAAACCTTAAAACAGTAGCTGAACAATTAAGCAAAAATATGATACAGAAAGATAAGGATAATAAACAAAAGAAAATTGGTAAATTCCAGAGAGACTGTAATGATTATAAAATGAAGAAAGTGTATAAATGGCAACAAATTACTTTGAATCAACCTAGTTCTACATACACCACTCCAAGAAGCCATAGGGATGTCCCTGTGCGTCAGAGGGGGGCGGGGTCACCCGGCAACATCACGTGTGGTCCCGTCCTCAGTTATAAAAGAACTGTCACCTGCGAGAACACGTCACATGGCATTGGACTAAGGAACTATGAAGGACATCTTGACCCCTAAGTTGAGTAACTGTTTAGTTTATTTACTGTGTACATATTGTACATGCTTATGTTTGTAGGCACATTTTGTAAGCTATAAGTTGTGTTGCATTGTGCATCCTACAGTTTGTATGTACAGATTTTTCCCTGTTTAGTAAAGCATTGATACACTTCAGAAGTCTAAGCTTCCTTGGTTTGACCACAAGAACTTAATAGATAGACGGAACGCATTACAGCGTGCCACTTTTTAGTCACTTGTTTGATTGTGGAATTGGCGCATGTGGCACCGTGCGATCTAATCGCTGGGGCTTCCCCCAACGGCTTGTAGAATCCCAGCTTAGACAGTGGGAGAGAGCCTGCCTGAGATGTAATAATTTGCTCGCAGTGAAGTGGAGGGATAATAGGAATGTTTTCGTTCTGTCCCCCTTCACGCAGATACGGCAGTCCAAATTCCAATGGCGACTGGTGTTGTTGAGAAACCCCTCTGTGTCCATGATTACAACCTTAATACGGGAGGGGTAGACTTCAACGACCAGTTGATGGCGCCGTAGGTAATTGCGCGTAAAGCCAGACGCTGGTACAAAAAAGTGTCTAAATACCTATTTCAATTGGCTCTGCTGAATGCTTATATACTGTACTTTACAAAGCGTCAGGACGAACTGGATCCTTCCTAAAATTGCAGGAAGAGATTGTCACAGCCCTTCTGTTTCCAGACGGTGCTGTGCCCCAACTTTCCAATCCAAATGCAGTGAGCCGGGTGCATGAGAAGCATTTTCCGGATGTCCTCCCTGGTACCCCTACCCAACAAACACCCCAAAGAAGATGTTGTTTCTGTAGCAAGCACGGATATAGGCATGACAGCCGCTATTATTGTCCCTCCTGTCCTAGCCAACCTGGTCTCTGCATCTGTGAATGTTTCCGTCGCTACCACACACTAGTGGAGTATTAGCGTAGGGTACAGCACTGCACAGTCTAGGGCACACTTTCACAGGGTCTCCAAAGATTCCATCGCATTTTGAGAGACCAGAACCTGGAACCGTTACAGTTACAAAAAAAGTGTAAAAAAACAAAAAAAGTTAAATAAATAAAATAAAAAAGCCAAAAATAGTTGTTTTAGTGTTCTCTCTCTCTAATGTTGTCTCTCTATTGTTCTGCTCTGTTTTACTGTATATTATGCTTAACTGCAATGTTTTATTGTTACTATGTTTCATCATGTTTGCTTTTCAGGTATGTAATTCTTTTATACTTTAGGATTTACTGTGTTTTATTGTTAACCATCATTTTCTTTTCAGGTACGCCATTCAGCTGCAGCACTGATTCATCTTGACAGCAACAGCGTTTGCTCTCACGATACGTAAATCAGCGACTCCAGTGCTGTAGGAGGTGATTTCACCACCACAGTTAAAAAAAGAGCATATATGCCGAAGCATGGGGGCAGGGGTGGAGGGACGATTTGCCCCTAACATTAGAAGCGGATTACTTTATGCTTCAGCATATATTTTTTACTCTTTTTTTGGCACAGTTTGTTGTTGTTTTATTAAGTTAATTTTTTTGTTACCATTGTTTGCTTTTTAGGTACCCCATTCAGCTACAGCATGGATTTATTTATTTTGAAAGCAATAGGGTTTTCACTCACGATAGTAAATCAGCGACTCCAGCACTGTAGGGGTGATTTCACCACCACAGTTAAAAAAAATGGTGCATGTATGCCCATCATTAGAAATGGGTGGATGTAGAGTGGTATTCTAATGGTGGGCATACCCACCGATTAATCTCTTTTTGTTCAGCTCACAGGCTGCATGAAAAGAAGAACATTACAATATATGCCCAACAAGTACCAGCGACGTACTGGTATTGAGTATGTATGAGTGGTTATACCGGAATGATGCCTGCAGGTTTAGGTATCATCTTGGGATCGTTTTTTTCAGCCGGCGGTCGGCTTTCATATAAAAGCAATCCTAGCGACTAATTGGCCACTAGACTGCTTTTACAAGCAATTCATTCAATAAGAAGCAGCGCTGTGACAACATTGGTATGTATGATAAAAACCAAATAAGATAAATGAATATTAAACCCAAAATTGGGATAAATTACAAAAGTTCATAATAAAGTTCATAGTAAACCCATAAAAATAAAAATAAAAATAAAAAGTCCTATCCAGAATCAATTCAGATAGTGGATAATGTGAGAAAACGTAGATGAGTAGGAATGCAAATAAATTCAGTATGTCCTTCACCGCACCACTGTGTTAATAATAGGAATGCGCGCTTACCAAACGACAAGCTTAGGAGAGCTTGCGACCTTAACCCGGTCGGGGCCTTTCAGGAATGGAAACACCAAAAAATACACCACCTCCGCTTGAAATAAACACGCTGTCCACCAAACATCCAGTATTCACTGTAGAGATATGACCCCCTAGCTAGGGGTAAATCAGCTTGTCTTTGGAGTGTTGGAGGAAACTGGAGTACCCAGAGGAAACCCACGCAGGCACAGGGAGAACATGCAAACTCCAGGCAGGTAGTGTTTTGAATAGACCCCAATTTTTTCAAAAAAAGAGTACCTGTCACTACCTCTTGCCCTCACAAGGGATCTTTACATTTAGTGTTCTCTCTCTAATGTTGTCTCTCTATTGTTCTGCTCTGTTTTACTGTTTATTCTGCTTAACTGCAATGTTTTATTGTTACTATGTTTTATCATGTTTGCTTTTCCTAGCGACTAATTGGCCACTAGACTGCTTTTACAAGCAGTAGGAGGGAACGTCCCCCCTCCCGCTGTCTTCCATGGTTCCACCAGCTGACCATGGAGCTGATCGGAGACCAGAATGGCTCCAATCATCTATGGCCTAAGAAACCGAAAGCTACAAGCGTTTCATGACTTTGGTTTCACTGGATATAAACAGCGCCATTAGGAAATTGGGAAAGCATCTTATCACAACGATCTTGGTGTGGTCAGATGCCTTGAGGGCAGAGGAGAGATCTAGCGTCTAATAGACCCCAATTTTTTCAAAAAAAGAGTACCTGTCACTACCTCTTGCCCTCACAAGGGATCTTTACATTTAGTGTTCTCTCTCTAATGTTGTCTCTCTATTGTTCTGCTCTGTTTTACTGTATATTATGCTTAACTGCAATGTTTTATTGTTACTATGTTTTATCATGTTTGCTTTTCCTAGCGACTAATTGGCCACTAGACTGCTTTTACAAGCAGTGGGAGGGAACGTCCCCCCTCCCGCTGTCTTCCATGGTTCCACCAGTTGACCATGGAGCTGATCGGAGACCAGAATGGCTCCAATCATCTATGGCCTAAGAAACCAAAAGCTACAAGCGTTTCATGACTTTGGTTTCACTGGATATAAACAGCGCCATTAGGAAATTGGGAAAGCATCTTATCACAACGATCTTGGTGTGGTCAGATGCCTTGAGGGCAGAGGAGAGATCTAGCGTCTAATAGACCCCAATTTTTTCAAAAAAAGAGTACCTGTCACTACATCTTGCCCTCACAAGGGATCTTTACATTTAGTGTTCTCTCTCTAATGTTGTCTCTCTACCTCTTGCCCTCACAAGGGATCTTTACATTACCTGTGATAACAATAAAAATAATGAATGATTACATTACCTGTGATAACAATAAAACATGATTAAAAAATGTAATTAAAGGAACAATGTAAAAATAAAATAGCAAAATAAATAATTTAAAAAATAAAATAACAATAAAGCACCCCTGTCCCCCCTGTGCTTACGCGCAAAGGCGAACGCAAGCGTCGGTCTCGTGTCGTATGTAAACAGCAATTGCACCATACATGTGAAGTATCACCATGAACATCAAATCAAGGGAAGTAATTCTAGCAGTAGACATCCTCTGTAAATTTAAGTGGTAACCTGTAAAGGCTTTTAAAATCTATTTACTTGGCACAAGATCATCTTTTATACTTTACAAAACATTTGGGCAATACAGTGTGTTTTAGTGCATTAAAATTCAAGAAAGTGTTTTTTTCTCCAAAAAATTGCATTAGAAAAATTGCTGCGCAAATACTGTGAAAAAAAAATGCAACACCCACCATTTTAATCTGTAGGGCCTTTGCTTAAAAAAAAAAAAATATATATATATATATATATATATTACAGGATGCCAAGGTTGGGTCCTGGATGGGTGCTATATTGCGCCAATATTTGGGGTATGGTCCCTTTAAGGGAAGTGCGGTAGTGTTCAGCGGGTCACCCAGAATGGGTGAGGAATTCCAGGAGTGGAGTCAATCAGGAGTGACTCGCAGTCCTCTCTGTCTTAATAGAGAGTTATTTGGGACCCAGAATTTGGGAGGCTCTGAAATAATATTCAGGTGGGAAAGAGCCTCCACCCCTGACCACAGGGATTCAGCACATAGGGGGTTAAAGGCCTCCAGGAAACAGCTCATAAAAGACAGGAAGTAGTGAAGAGGTGATGGTGAGGAGGAGTAGGTGATTACACCTGTCGTGAAGACCCGGCCACAAACTGTATGTGCCTTTTCTTTAATTTTCTTTGTGCTGAAGATAAGCGGACTTTGTTTTATATTTTTTGTGCTGCGTGCTGAATGAAGCTTTATTTTTGATTTACTTACAAATAAAAGCATTTTTGTTTAAAGTTTAAACGGTTTATGCATTTGGAGCTATTTGGAGCTGTATGTATGTATGTATGTATGTATGGGGGTTCAAAGTAATTTTCTAGCAAAAAAAAAAAAAAATTCTCATGTAAACAAAAAGTGTCAGAAAGGGCTTTGTCTTCAAGTGGTTAGGAGAGTGGGTGATGTGTGACATAAGCTTCTAATGATGTGCATATAGTGCCAGGACAGTTCAAACCCCCCCCCCAAATGACCCCTTTTTGTAAAGTAGACACCCCAAGCTACTTGCTGAGAGGCATATTGAGTCCATGGAATATTTTATATTTTGCCACAAATTTCAGGAAAATTACAATTTATTTTATTTTTTTTACACAAAGTTGTCACTAAATGATTTATTGCTCACACATGACATGGGTATATGTGGAATTACACCCCAAAATACATTCTGCTGCTTCTCCTGCATACGGGAATACCACATGTGTGGGACTGTTTGGGAGCCTAGCTGTGTACAGGACCCCGAAAACCAATCACCGCCTTCAGGATTTCTAAGGGCATAAAATGGTGATTTTACTCCTCATTACCTATCATAGTTTCGGAGGCCCTGAAATGTCCAGATAGCACAAAACTCCCCAAATTACCCCATTTTGGAAAGTAGGGGGGCTTCCAGATTCCGATAAGCCCCCTGCCCACAGACCCCCACAACCACCGGGCAAAGGTTGTGGGGATGAGGCCCTTGTCCCCATCAACATGGGGACAAGGTGCTTTGGGGGGCTACCCCAAAGCACCCTTCCAATGTTGAAGGCATGTGGCCTGGTATGGTTCAGGAGGGGGGGTGCTCTCTCATCCCCCCCTCTTTTCCTGCGGCCTGCCAGGTTGCCTGCTCAGATAAGGGTCTGGTATGGATTTTTGGGGGGACCCCACGCCATTTTTTTTATTTTGGCACGGGGTTCCCCTTAAAATCCATACCAGACCTGAAGGGTCTGGTATAGATTTTGAGGGGGACCCCCACGCCATTTATTTTTAATTTTGGCCGGGGTTCCCCTTAATATGCAGACCTGAAGGGCCTGGTATGGCATTTAGGTGGACCCCCCATGCCATTTTTAAAAAAAATTTTGGTTCGGGGTTCCCCTGTGGGGAATTCCCATGCCGTTTTTATCAATGAACTGTTATGTGCATTGTCAGACCGACAATTCATTAATAGCCGCGAGTAATTTTAAATGACTTTTTTTCCTTTGAAATGAAAGGCATACTATAGACACCCCCAGGTACGAAATTTAAAGAAATATTACCCTTTGATTGTTTCACTTTAAGCATTGTAAAATCACTGCTCCCGAAAAAACGTCAGTTTTTAAAACTTTTTTTAGCATTGATCCATGTCCCCTGGGGCAGGACCCAGGTCCCCAAACACTTTTTATGACAATAACTTGCATATAAGCCTTTAAAATTAGCACTTTTGATTATTCATGTTCGAGTCCCATAGACTTTAACGATGTTTGCGTGTTCAAGCAAATTTTTGCCTGTTCGCATGTTCTGGTGGGAACCGAACAGGGGGGTATTCGGCTCATCCCTAGTGGAGAGTAGGGATGAGCTTCGTATTCGAATCGAACGCATGTTCGACTCGAACATTGCCTGTTCGGTCGTTCGCGCCAAATTCGAGTGGCACGTCACGGCCCATAATTCACTGTGGCATCGCAGTGCATTGCTGGCTGATGATTGGCCAAGCATGCACTATGACCCGCATGCTTGGCCAATCACAGTGCCGTCTGCACAGAGAGCCGTAATTATGGCTCAAGGGGTTTAGTACACGCCCCACACTATATAAGGCCGCCTGCACGGCGGCCCTGTGTAGTGTGTTCCGGCGTTGAGAGAGAGATAGATAGACAGAGAGACAGTGTCATTTGATGTAAGTTAGAGTAGGCAGGCGAGTCAGTTAGCTGCACTTACAGTGTACATATATACATTCCTAGGTGTTGTGTGTGTGTATATGTATGTATATATATATATATATACACTGTATTCAGTTTAGCTACAGTAGATCCGTTCCTGTTATCCTACTACTGACAGGCAGGTGTTTTTACAGTATTTACAACTACCTGAAGAAAATTGCTGGTGTTCTTGTGACCCTTTTAGTCCCATTAGCTACAGTATTTACAGTTAGTGTAGTGTGTCCTCTGCACAGTGTGCACTTAAAGCTACCTGAAGAAAATTAGTGGTGTTCTTCTGATCCTACTAGTACAGTACCACAGGCAGCTGTAGTATTTACAAGTTAGTGTAGTGCGTCCTTTGCACAGTGTGCACCTAAAGCTACCTTTAGAAAATTATTGGTGTTCTTCTGATCCTATTAATACAGTACAGCAGGCAGCTGCAGTATTTACAATTTAGTTTAGTGGATCCCCTGCACACTGTGCACCTAAAGCTACCTGAAGAAAATTAGTGGTGTTCTTCTGATCCTATTAATACCACAGACAGGCAGCTACAGCATTTACAGTTAGTGTAGTGCGTCCTCTGCACTGTGTGCACCTAAAGCTACCTGAAGAAAATTAGTGGTATTCTTCTAATCCTATTAATACCACAGGCAGACAGCTACAGTATTTACAGTTAGTGCACTGTGTCCTCTGCACAGTGTGCACCTAAAGCTACCTGGAGACAATTGCTGTTGTTCTGCTCCTATTAATACCACAGGCAGGCAGCTACAGCATTTACAGTTAGTGTAGTGCGTCCTCTGCACTGTGTGCACCTAAAGCTACCTGGAGACAATTGCTGTTGTTCTGCTCCTATTAATACCACAGGCAGGCAGCTACAGCATTTACAGTTAGTGCACTGTGTCCTCTGCACAGTGTGCACCTAAAGCTACCTGAAGAAAATTAGTGGTGTTCTTCTGATCCTATTAATACCACAGGCAGGCAACTACAGCATTTACAGTTAGTGTAGTGCGACCTCTGCACAGTGTGCACCTAAAGCTACCTGGAGACAATTGCTGTTGTTCTGCTCCTAATAATAACACAGGCAGGCAGCTACAGTATTTACAGTTAGTGCACTGTGCCTCTGCACAGTGTGCACCTAAAGCTACCTGAAGAAAATTTGTGGTGTTCTTCTAATCCTATTAATACCACAGGCAGGCAGCTACAGCATTTACAGTTAGTGCAGTGCGTCCTCTGCACAGTGTGCACCTAAAGCTACCTGAAGACAATCGCTGGTGTTCTCATACTAATAATACTACAGACAGGCAGTTGATTCTGCTAGCTGCAGTATCAGTATATATATACATCCCAGCTTTGTGCAGCTACATCTCACTGCAGGCCATTAGTATGTCTGGAAGGCCAACAAGGAGAGGCAGACAGTCACAAGCCAATAAAAGAGGGCAAACAGGCTATGTGTCTAGAGGCAACAGTGCTGGTCGTGGAGACGGTGCATCCTCAGCACGTGGCCGTGGGACACGCTTGTCCTTTTTCGGCAGCTGGCCGTGTTGAGCCGCAACATTCGGAAGACTTGGTAGAGTGGATGACCAAGCTGTCCTCATCCTCCTCATCCTCTTTGTCTGGCAAAGCAGCTGCCAACGCAGCCTCTTCCCTCGGCTCAATGGCATCAGTCACTCCTTCCCTAGCCCCACCATGTCCTCCTGAGGAGTCCCCTGAACTATTTGACCACAGTGTTGGGTACATGCTCCAGGAGGATTCCCAGTGTTTTGAAGGCTCTGATGATGGTACCCAGCTAGAGGAAGGCAGTAACGTGAGCCCAGAGAGAGGGGGTGCCCAAGAAGGACAGCAATCTGGCAGTCATGTTCCGCCAGCTGCAGCATACTGCCAGCTTTGCTCCAGTGAAGAGGTGAAGAGGAGGGAGGGAATGACGAGGTCACTGACTCCACGTGGGTGCCTGATAGGAGAGAGGAGGAGGAGGCACATCACCAACAAGGAAGGATGCCCTCCAGGGCCAGCTTAAGGGCAGCACACCGACTGCATCACACCACAGAGCTTCACATGTGCAGGGTGCTGCTGTCTAGTTCTTTGGTGTGGGCCTTTCTTGAGAAGAGTGCATCAAATCCCACCACTGCTATTTGCAACATATGTCTCAAGCGTATCTCCCGTGGCCAAAACAACTCCCGCTTGGGCACCACATGCTTGACCAGACATATGTTGACCTGCCATGCAGTTCATTGGCAAGCGTACCTAAAAGACCTACACCAAAGAACAAAGAGGACCTCTCCTTGCTCCTCATCAGCTGGGATCTCCAACCCCACTATACCTTCAGTCCTCTCTGAGACTTGCACTGAGAGGAATGAAGGTGTAGAATTAGGTGTGTCACAGCCAAGTACTTGGGGGCAATCTGCTATTGGTACACCAGCGTCAGATTGTACCAGGCAAATTTCCCTGCCCCAGCTGCTGCACTGCTGAAAAAAGTTCGCTCCCAGCCATCCACATGTCCAGCGGTTGAATGCTAGCTTGGCTAAATTGCTAGCACTTCAACTGCTGCCTTTTCAGTTGGTAGACTCTGTCTCCTTCCCTGAGTTTGTGAAATATGCGGTTCCTCAGTGGCAGGTTCCCAAACGCCACTTTTTCTCTAGGAAGGCGATTCCGGCTCTCTACTGGCATGTGGAAGGCAATGTCTTGGCCTCGCTGGACAGGGCGGTCAGCGGTAAGGTGCATATTACCACTGACTCATGGTCCAGCAGGCATGGACAGGGATGTTACCCATCTTTCACCGCGCACTGGATGACTCTTCTGGCAGCTGGGAAGGATGCAGGACAAGGTGCAGTAGTGTTGGAGGTTGTTCTGTCACCACGCTTCCAAAATACTGCTAGTGGTGATTCTGCCACACCTCTCTCCTCCACCCCCTCCTATTCCTCCATGGCCTCTTCCTGTGATTTGACTTCGGAACCAGCGGTGCTCCGTAGGCGTTCAAGGGGCTACGCAAGCACGCAGGCCAAAAGATGCCATGCGGTGCTTGAGCTGGTGTGCTTGGGGGACAGGAGCCACACTGAGGCAAGAGTTTCTATTAGCTCTGCAGGGGCAGGTTCAGAGGTGGTTGATGCCACGCCAGCTTAGGGCAGGTATGGTGGTTTGCGACTTTGGCACCAACCTCCTCTTTGCCCTCTGACAGGGACAACTGACCAATGTGCCCTGTTTGGCTCACGTCCTTAACTTGGTGGTGCAGCGGTTCTTGGGCAGGTACCTGGGCTTACAGGATGTCCTGAGGCAGGCCAGGAAAGTCTGTGTGCCTTTCCGCAGGTCATTGGTGCCAGTGCTCTGCTGGCTGACATCCAAAAGGAATTTAACCTGCCAAAGAACCGCCTAATCTGTGACATGCTCACCTAGTGGAACTCAACGATGGCCATGCTGCAGCAGCTGCACACGCAGCAGAGGGCCATCAGTGAGTACCTGTGCGACTATGGCACCAGGACATGGTCAGGGGAGCTTGTTTTTTTTCCCCACATCAGTGGGCCATGATCAGGGATGCATGCACTGTCCTGTCACCATTTGAGGAGGCCCCGAGGATGGTGAGCAGTGACAGTGCATCATCAGTGACACTGTCCCCCTTGTCCACCTGTTGGAGCACACGCTACGTGGAATAATGCACAAGGCACTTGAGGCAGAACAGAGGCAGGAAGAGGACTTCCTTAGCTCTCAAGGCCCCCTTTATCCAGTGTTCCTGTGTGCCCGATCACACAGGAAGTGGACGAGAAGGAGGTGGAAGAGGAGGATTGTGTCAGCATGGAGGTGGAGCCTGGCACTCAGCATCAGCAGCAGTCTTTAAAGGGATCATTTACAGTCCCAAGAAACCCATGGACTTGTACGTGGCTGGGAGGATGTGGCTGCCGATCATGTCGTCCTTAGTGACCCAGAGGACTCCGGACCAAATGCCTAAGCAAACCTACACTGCATGGCCTCCCTGATCCTGCGGAAGGATCTTCGTATTCGTGGTATCAAGGAGAGGGATCAATACTGGCTGGCAACCCTCCTTGATCCATGTTGCAAGGGTAAGGTTGCGGACCTTATTTTGCCGTCGCAGAGGATGAAACATCTTCGGGAGGCCTCGTAGAACGGTCTGTGCAACGCGTTCCCAGAGACTGGGAGGTTACAAACTCTTGTTCCTGGACAACGTGTTGCTGAGGCTTCGGTCAGTCAAAGAAGGAGCGGCGGAGAAGGTGGACGTCTGACCGATGCGTTCAGGCAATTTTTTAGTCCGCAGCCCCAATGTATGATCAGTTCCAGCGTTTGTTTTACATGGTGCAGGAATACCTAGGGGCAAGATCTGACTTAGACACCTTTCCCACCGAAAATTCTCTGGGTTATTGAGTCATGAGGATGGATCACTGGCCAGAGCTTGCACAGTATGCAATTGAGCTACTGGCCTGTCCTGCATCCAGCGTTTTTTCAGAACGCACATTCACTGCTGGAGGCTTTGTAACCGATCACAGGGTGCGCCTGTCCACCGACTTGGTCGATCGACTGACCTTCATAAAAATGAATCAGTCTTGGATCACCACCAGCTACCAAGCACCTGATGCTGATCTAACCGAATATTTTTTTTTTGAAAAGTCAGATCCCTTCAAGACTGCCTATGCTGATGCTGAGTGACTATCCTCTTCCTCCTCAATGATCATGCTGATAGCTTGTAAGAATATTTTTGGTTCTGGGCGCCGCCACTAGTGGCTAAGGCCCAATTTTTCAGCCCCTGTTTAACAGGGGCATGTAATTACAATTTTTGATGCAATATTTTGCAAGGAGGGTTCATTGCTGCACTCAACTAGAGTATTTGTGAGGGGTTGCAGTGTTGTGGCACCAGCACCAGTGCCTAAGGCCCAATTTTTCAGCCCCTGTTTAACAGGGACGTGTAATTACAATTTTTGCAGCCGGGCTTGTTCCTGCACTCCAACTAGAGTATCTGTGAGGGGTTGCACCCAAGGCCGCAATTTCTGCAAAGTATATAGGGCAGGCCCCTACTTTCAAACATCCAACTTACAAACGACTCCTACTTGCAAACGGAAGGAGACAACAGGAAGTGAGATGAAATCTACACCTAGGAAGGGAAATTCTCTCCTGTAAAAGTTAATATGGGAAAAACGTGTCTCCTCTCCACTGATGCTTCATCACCAATCCTTGTTTTACTAAAAACCCCAAATTGTCAAAAAACATTTGTCATTGGGACAGAAAGTGAAGTAAAATCTTCTGAACAGGTGCACAGACAGCAAAACAAATGTCACAGGGGTGATAACACTTCCCTATGTTTTCCAAACAGCTTAAAAATAGATTTTTTGGCTGGAGCTACACTTTAGAAATGTACCAGTTCAAAATTACAAACAGATTCTACCTAACAACAAACCTACAGTCCCTGTTGCACCACCTGTATACTGCTGTTCAGAGGGCCTGGGGCCCCACCCCTTTCCTTATTTTAATTTGGGTGCGGGGTTCCCCTAAATATCCATACATGACCCAAAGGGCCTGGTAATGGACTGGGGGGTACCCATGCCATTTGTCTCACTGATTTTCATCCATATAATCGGGACCGGACATTACATTAAAGCCGTAAGCAGTTTTAAATGACTTTTATTACTTTAAAAATGTCATTTTGTGCAGGGACTGTTCTAAGCACGGGAAAGGCGAGCCACTTTACAGGCAAACTATAGACACCCCTCAGGTACGATATTTAAAGGAATATTTCACTTTTTTTTTCACTTTAAGCATCATTAAAATCACTGCTCCCGAAAAAACTGCCATTTTAAAAGTTTTTTTTGCATTGATACATGTCCCCTGGGGTAGGACCCGGGTCCCCAAACCCTTTTTAGGACAATACCATGCAAATTATGCTTTAAAATGAGCACTTTTGATTTTGAACGTTAAGAGTCCCATAGACTTCAATGGGGTTCTAACGTTCGTGCAAATTTTCGGTTCGTTCACAGGTTCTGGTGCGAACCGAACCGGGGGGTGTTCGGCTCATCCCTAGTGGAGAGGATCTGAGATCTGTATTTGAGTTATTAAGCCACCATAAGAATAAGGAAACACAGGAGGATCTTTCATGCTGATGATATTAACCACAGGCTTATTTATAAAGCCCTTAAAGCTAAGCTCCACCCACTTTTTGAAGTCCTCGGCATCCCAAGCCGCTGTGTACGCCAAAAGCGATTTGGCATATCTTTTTATTTTAAACTTCAAAATCTTCAATTCCTGTCTGCAATGCCTCCTGGGAGATGTGTGTCATCAATGGGCATTGCTGGGCCGTAGCATCGCTTTATTTGCAAACCGAAAATGATGCGATGCAAGGAGGCGGCCATTTTTAAAAAAGGGTAACCAGGCTTTTATTGCCATGGTTACCAATGCTTCTTATATACACAGTGATGGGCGGTGGGGGAGGCGGCTGGAACATCTCAGCTCTGATTACATACAGAGCCCGGGGGAGGGGACAGACACACCATTACTAATTATTTATAATAGAGGAATATGATGGGGGGCTGTATGATGGGGCAATTTTAATGGGGCAGTTTTGATGGGGGCAGTATGCTGGGGCAATTTGATGGGGGCAAATTGATGGGGCAGTTTGATGGGGCCAATTTTGATGGGGACAATTTTGATGGGGCAAATTTTGATGGGGCAGTATGAAGGGGCAGGTTTGATGGGGGCAATTTTGATGGTGGCAATTTTGATGGGGCAGTATGATGGGGCAGTATAATGGGGGCAATATGATGGGGCAGTATGATGGTGCAGTTTTGATTGGGGAAATTTTGATGGGGCAGTTTTGATGGGGGCAGTATGATGGGCCAGTTTTGATGGGGCAGTGTGACGGGGCAATTTGATGAGGAAGTTTTGATGGGGGCAATTTTGATTTAGCAGTATGATGGGGCAATTTTGATGGGGCAGTATGATGGGACAATTTGATGGGGCAAATTTGATGGGCAATTTTGAGGGGGGCAGTTTTGATGAGGCAGAATGTTGGGGGCAATTTTTGGGGGAGTTTTGATGGTTGCAGTATGATGGGGGAAATTTGATGGGGGCAGTATAATGGGGGCAATTTTGAGGGGGCAGTATGACAGGGCAATTTTGATGAGGCAGTATGATGGGGCAATTTTGATGGGGCAATTTGATATGGGCAGTATGCTTGGGCAATTTGATGGGGCAATTTGATAGGGGCAGTATGCTTGGGCAATTTGATGGGGGCAATTTTGATGAGGCAGTATGCTGGGGCAATTTGATGGGGGCAATTTGATATGGGCAGTATGCTTGGGCAATTTGATGGGGCAATTTGATAGGGGCAGTATGCCGGGGCAATTTGATGGGGGCAATTTTGATGGGGGCAGTTTTGATGGGGCAATGTGATAGGGGCAGTATGCTGGGGCAATTTGATGGGGCAATTTTGATGGGGCAGTATGATGGGTCAATTTTGATGGGGGCAGTTTTGATGGGGGCAGTTCGATGGGGCAATTTTGATGGGACACTATGATGGGGCAGTTTTAATGAGGGCAATTTTGATTGGGGAGTATGATAGGGGCAATTTGATGGGGCAGTATGATGGGGGCAATTTTTATGGGGCAGTATGATGGGGGCAATTTTGATGGGGCAGTTTTGATGGAGTAATTTTGATGGGGCAATTTTGATGGGGCAGTATGATGGGGCAGTATGATGGGGCAATTTTGATGAGGCAATTTTGATGAGGCAGTATGATGGGGCAATTTTGATGGGGGCAATATGAATTTGATGGGGGCAATTTTGATGGGGCAATTTGATGGGGGCAGTTTTGATGGTGGCAGCATGATGGGGCAATTTGATGGGGGCAATTTTGATAAGGCAGTATTATGGGGGCAATTTTGATGGGGCAATTTTGATGCTGGCAATATGATGGGACAGTTTTGATGGGGCAATATTGATGGGGCAGTGTGATGGGGCAATTTGATAGGGACAGTTTAGATGGGGCAATTTTGATAGGGCAGTATGATGGGGCAATTTTGATGGGGCAGTATGATGGGGGCAAATTTAAAGGGGCAGTATGATAGGGGCAATTTTGATGGGGCAATTTGATGGGGCAATTTTGATGAGGCAGTATGTGGGGGGCAATTTGACGGGGCAGTTTTGATGGGGGCAGTATGATAGGGCAATTTTAATGGGGCAGTTTTGATGGGGGCAACTTTGATGGGGCAGTATGATGGGGCACTTTTGATGAGGCAGTATGATGGGGGCAATTTTGATGAGGCAGTATGATGGGGGCAAGTTTGATGGGGGCAGTATGATGGGGCAATATGATAGGGGCAGTATGCTGGGGCAATCTTGATGGGGCACATTTTGATGGGGCAGTATGATGGGGGCAATTTTGATGGGGGCAATTTGATGGGGCAGTATGATTGTGCAGGTTTGATGGGGCAATTTTGATGGGGGCAATTTGATGGGCCAATTTTGATGGACCAATTTTGATGGGGGCAAGTATGATGGGGCCAATATGATGGGGGCAGTATGATGGGGCAATTTGATGGGGACAGTTTTGATGGGGACAGTTTTGATGGGGACAGTTTTGATGGGGTAATTGTGATGGGGCAGTTTTGATGGGGTAATTTTGATGGTGGCAGTTTTGATGGGGGTAAATTTCATAGGGCAATTTGGAAGGGGTAGTATGATGGGGCCAAGTATGATGGGGCCAATATGATGGGGCAATTTTGATGGGGGCAGTATGATGGGGCAGTTTAGATGGGGACAGTTTAGATGGGGACAGTTTAGATGGGGACAGTTTTGATGGGGAGAGTTTTGATGGGGACAGTTTTGATGGAGGCAGTATGATGGGGTAATTTTGATGGGGCAGTTTTGATGGGGGCAGTTTTTATGAAGACAATTTTGATGGGGCAATTTTGATGGGGCAGTATGATGGGGCAATTTTGATGAGGGCAATTATGATGGGGCAATTTTAATGAGGGCAATTATGATGGGGCAATTTTGGTGGTGGCAGTATGATGGGGCAGTTTTGATGGGGGTAAATTTGATAGGGCAATTTGGAAGGGGTAGTTTGATGGGGCAATTTGAGGCAGCTCCTGCAAAAGGTAATTACATTTTTAAAAGATGCCAATTGTAAATGATATCCCTTGTTTCTGTGCAAAATTATATATATATATATATATATATATATATATATATATATATATATATATATATATATATATATATATATATATATATATATATATTATATATAAAATCTGCACAGGAGCAAGGGATATCATTTACAATTAGCATCTTTTAAAAAAATAATTACCTTTTTCAGGAGCTTTTTATATTTCTAGATTTATAATTTATGTAGATAAACTCCCTGGTTCCTGGAGGGGGAGGGGAGGTTTCCATAGCTAAGGGGTGTCAACTTCTGCTGACACTACTGTTGCTATGGAAATCTGACTTACAACCTATTACACTGCTCGTGCTGATCTGAGCATGTGCGAGATCTGGAGGTGCATGCTGGGTAACCACGGAATACGGGAAGAGATACAGTCTGGCTTCAGATGCCCACACATGAGATGGCCGCGGCCTGCTGGGACTTACAAAAGTAATCAATGGTGCAAAAATACAAAACGGACCGTAGTTTACAGCAAAGCCTTTACTAGAATACATTAAGCATGAGGATTATAGGGGGGTTTTTATCTAAAAATTAACATATTGGCAGGAACAACCGCTTTAAGGTGAGGGTACACCTAGTGGGGGAGGGTGCACATTGCATGAAGACACTATCAGCACCCATATTTTATGCTGATATAATGAACTATTATTGTTTGCCATAATATACCATTAAGTATTGTGTGCAATATACGGTGCAATATACTTTATTTTTGGACGTTATATGAAAATCACATGGAGCACTTGCACTTTATTTTGGATGTTGCATATTTTTTATAATTTATATTTTTATGGTTTATACGTTCTGTGTAATTTCTATATATACACACCTCCCAACTTTTTGAGATGGGAATGAGGGACACCTATCAGCAAAAGTATGCAGGCATAGGACACACCCCCTGCCACGCCCCCTTAAAGGAGAATTGTAAAAAAAAATAAAAGATTGGTTCAACCCACAAGGGTTTTATTTACCACTACTCTTCCTTTATATTGGCTTTTAGAATTTACAAATGTAGCAATTTAGAAATCAGATGAAAGGTTTAGCACTGGGAAACACGCTTTGATGGGTAAAAAGTGCATTTTATATACATCTATATAGAACAGACCAAAATGAGGGACAAATGAGGAGGAATGAGGGACAGAGGGATGTTGCTCCAAATCAGGGACAGTTGTGAGCTATGTATATATGTGCGTGTATATATATATAGATATTCATTTAAATATTTGATACTAGTGCTGGCAGCTGTTTTGTAGTTTTAGTTTAGTTTAATTTTCACTTTTTCAGGTTTTGCAGCTCACAAGGTTTATTACATTTGCATTTATTGATTTTTATCATCCTTGTTTGAAGCAGCTCTGGAGGTCTTTTCATTTATGTATGGGAGGGAATTAAATACAGATGAATTATTTACCATTTCTGATATAGGTAATAGTGACACACATTCCTCATTTGGAGAAATGGGCCACCTGATGTTAAAAAAAATTAACCTTTGGTGGGACATTATCACCATTGAGCAGTATTTAAAAGAGGACATCCCAAGAAAATTCAGATGGGATATTCCCATTAATGATGGACTAACTGAGGATGAGGATACTAAAGAATGGTATGAATTATTTCATAGTAAAGGAAAGAAGCCCTAATATTTATTAAGAAAAGGAAGCAGAGGAAATTGTCTAAGATAGAGGTAAATATTAATCCCTTGCCCACCAGCGCACGACGATTTACATCAGCAGAATGGCACTGGTGGGCAAAAGGGCGTTCAGGTACGTCCCCTTTAAGAAGCGCCACTGCACGCGCGGCCGCATTCTCCGTGACCGCGGATTCGATGTCCGCCAGGTGCCCGCGATCATGTCACGGAGAGGTAGAACGGGGAGATGCTTTTGTAAAGAAGGCATTTCCCCGTTCTGCCTAGTGACAGGACATAGATCACTGCTCCCTGTCATCGTGAGCAGTGATCACTGTCATGTGTGTTGAAGCCCATCCCCCCCCATAGTTAGAATCACTCAATAGGACACAGTTAACCCCTTCCCTGCCAGTGTCATTTATACAGTAATCAGTGCATTTTTATAACACTGATCGCTGTATAAATGACAGTGGTCCCAAAATAGTGTCAAAAATGTCCGATCTGTCCGCCGTAATGTCGCAGTCCCAATAACAAACAAAAAAAAAATCTCAGACCGCCAGCATTACTAATAAAAAAAATGAATAATAAAAATGCCATAAAACTATCTCCTATTATGTAGACGCTATTACTTTTGCGCAAACCAATCAATATACGCTTATTGCGATTTTTTTTTTTACCAAAAATATGTAGAAGAATACATATCGGCCTAAACTGAGGAAAAAAAAAATTTTTTATATATTTTTGGGGGATATTTATTATAGCAAAAAGTAAAAAATTATGCGTTTTTTTTCAAAATTGTTGCTCATTTTTTGTTTATAGTGGTAAAAAATAAAAACCGCAGAGCTTGATCAAATACCACCAAAAGAAAGCTCTATTTGTGGGAAAAAAGGACATCAACTTTGTTTGGGTGCAACGTCGCACGACTGCGCAATTGTCAGTTAAATCGACGCAGTGCCAAATCGCAAAAAGTGCTCTGATTAGGAAGGGGGTAAAATCTTATGGGGCTGAAGCGGTTAAAAAGTTAAAAGATGACCTTAAACCTTAAAACAGTAGCTGAACAATTAAGCAAAAATATGATACAGAAAGATAAGGATAATAAACAAAAGAAAATTGGTAAATTCCAGAGAGACTGTAATGATTATAAAATGAAGAAAGTGTATAAATGGCAACAAATTACTTTGAATCAACCTAGTTCTACATACACCACTCCAAGAAGCCATAGGGATGTCCCTGTGCGTCAGAGGGGGGCGGGGTCACCCGGCAACATCACGTGTGGTCCCGTCCTCAGTTATAAAAGAACTGTCACCTGCGAGAACACGTCACATGGCATTGGACTAAGGAACTATGAAGGACATCTTGACCCCTAAGTTGAGTAACTGTTTAGTTTATTTACTGTGTACATATTGTACATGCTTATGTTTGTAGGCATATTTTGTAAGCTATAAGTTGTGTTGCATTGTGCATCCTACAGTTTGTATGTACAGATTTTTCCCTGTTTAGTAAAGCATTGATACACTTCAGAAGTCTAAGCTTCCTTGGTTTGACCACAAGAACTTAATAGATAGACGGAACGCATTACAGCGTGCCACTTTTTAGTCACTTGTTTGATTGTGGAATTGGCGCATGTGGCACCGTGCGATCTAATCACTGGGGCTTCCCCCAACGGCTTGTAGAATCCCAGCTTAGACAGTGGGAGAGAGCCTGCCTGAGATGTAATAATTTGCTCGCAGTGAAGTGGAGGGATAATAGGAATGTTTTCGTTCTGTCCCCCTTCACGCAGATACGGCAGTCCAAATTCCAATGGTGACTGGTGTTGTTGAGAAACCCCTCTGTGTCCATGATTACAACCTTAATACGGGAGGGGTAGACTTCAACGACCAGTTGATGGCGCCGTAGGTAATTGCGCGTAAAGCCAGACGCTGGTACAAAAAAGTGTCTAAATACCTATTTCAATTGGCTCTGCTGAATGCTTATATACTGTACTTTACAAAGCGTCAGGACGAACTGGATCCTTCCTAAAATTGCAGGAAGAGATTGTCACAGCCCTTCTGTTTCCAGACGGTGCTGTGCCCCAACTTTCCAATCCAAATGCAGTGAGCCGGGTGCATGAGAAGCATTTTCCGGATGTCCTCCCTGGTACCCTTACCCAACAAACACCCCAAAGAAGATGTTGTTTCTGTAGCAAGCACGGATATAGGCATGACAGCCGCTATTATTGTCCCTCCTGTCCTAGCCAACCTGGTCTCTGCATCGGTGAATGTTTCCGTCGCTACCACACACTAGTGGAGTATTAGCGTAGGGTACAGCACTGCACAGTCTAGGGCACACTTTCACAGGGTCTCCAAAGATTCCATCGCATTTTGAGAGACCAGAACCTGGAACCGTTACAGTTACAAAAAAAGTGTAAAAAAACAAAAAAAGTTAAATAAATAAAATAAAAAAGCCAAAAATAGTTGTTTTAGTGTTCTCTCTCTCTAATGTTGTCTCTCTATTGTTCTGCTCTGTTTTACTGTATATTATGCTTAACTGCAATGTTTTATTGTTACTATGTTTCATCATGTTTGCTTTTCAGGTATGTAATTCTTTTATACTTTAGGATTTACTGTGTTTTATTGTTAACCATCATTTTCTTTTCAGGTACGCCATTCAGCTGCAGCACTGATTCATCTTGACAGCAACAGCGTTTGCTCTCACGATACGTAAATCAGCGACTCCAGTGCTGTAGGAGGTGATTTCACCACCACAGTTAAAAAAAGAGCATATATGCCGAAGCATGGGGGCAGGGGTGGAGGGACGATTTGCCCCTAACATTAGAAGCGGATTACTTTATGCTTCAGCATATATTTTTTACTCTTTTTTTGGCACAGTTTGTTGTTGTTTTATTAAGTAAATTTTTTTGTTACCATTGTTTGCTTTTTAGGTACCCCATTCAGCTACAGCATGGATTTATTTATTTTGAAAGCAATAGGGTTTTCACTCACGATAGTAAATCAGCGACTCCAGCACTGTAGGGGTGATTTCACCACCACAGTTAAAAAAAATGGTGCATGTATGCCCATCATTAGAAATGGGTGGATGTAGAGTGGTATTCTAATGGTGGGCATACCCACCGATTAATCTCTTTTTGTTCAGCTCACAGGCTGCATGAAAAGTAGGGATGAGCCGAACACCCCCCGGTTCGGTTCGCACCAGAACCCGCGAACGGACCGAAAGTTCGCACGAACGTTAGAACCCCATTGACGTCTATGGGACTCGAACGTTCGAAATCAAAAGTGCTCATTTTAAAGGCTAATTTGCATGGTATTGTCCTAAAAAGGGTTTGGGGACCCGGGTCCTACCCCAGGGGACATGTATCAATGCAAAAAAAACTTTTAAAAACGGCCGTTTTTTCGGGAGCAGTGATTTTAATGATGCTTAAAGTAAAAAAAAAAAAGTGAAATATTCCTTTAAATATCGTACCTGGGGGGTGTCTATAGTATGCCTGTAAAGTGACGCGTGTTTCCCATGTTTAGAACAGTCCCTGCACCAAATGTCATTTTTAAAGGAAAAAATCTCATTTAAAACTGCTTGCGGGTTTAATGTCATGTCGGGTCATGGCAATATGGATGAAAATCAGTGAGACAAACGGCATGGGTACCCCCCAGTCCATTACCAGGCCCTTTGGGTCTTGTATGGATATTAAGGGGAACCCCGCACCCAAATTAAAATAAGGAAAGGTGTGGGGCCACCAGGCCCTATATACTCTGAACAGCAGTATACAGGCGGTGCAAACAAGACAGGGACTGTAGGTTTGTTGTTAAGTAGAATCTGTTTGTAATTTTGAACATTTTTAACGTGTTTAGCTCCAGCCAAAAAATCTTTTCTAAGCTTTTTGGAAAACATAGGGAAGGGTTATCACCCCTGTGACATTTGTTTTGCTGTCTTTCCTCCTCTTCAGAAGATTTCACCTCACTTTTTTGTCCCAATGAAAAATGTTTTTTGAAAATTTGGGTTTTTTTGTGGAACAAGGATTGGAAAGCATCAGTGGAAAGGAGAAATTGTTTTCCCATATTAACTCTTACAGGAGAGAATTTCCCTTCCTAGGGGTAGATTTCATCTCACTTCCTGTTGTCTCCTTCCGTTTGCAAGTAGGAGTCGTTTGTAAGTTAGATGTTTGAAAGTAGGGTCCTGCCCTATATACTCAGCAGAAATTTGGGCCTTAGGTGTTGCTGTGGCCACAACACTGTAAGCCCTCACAGGGCCCTGCTGTGAAATATTAGATCAAGAATTGTAATTACATGCCCCTGTTGAACAGGAGCTGAAAAATTAGGCCTTAGGCACTGGTGCTGGTGCCACAACACTGCAACCCCTCACAGACACTCTAGTTGGAACGCAGGAACGAGCCCTGCTGCAAATTATTGCTTCAAAAATTGTAATTACACGCCCCTGTTAGACAGGGGCAGAAAAATTGGGCCTTAGGCACTGGTGCTGGTGCCACAACACTGCAACCCCTCACAGACTAGTTGGAACGCAGGAACGAGCCCTGCTGCAAAGTATTGCATCAAAAATTGTAATTACACGCCCCTGTTAGACAGGGGCAGAAAAATTGGGCCTTAGGCACTGGTGCTGGTGCCACAACACTGCAACCCCTCACAGACACTCTAGTTGGAACGCAGGAACGAGCCCTGCTGCAAAGTATTGCATCAAAAATTGTAATTACACGCCCCTGTTAGACAGGGGCAGAAAAATTGGGCCCTAGGCACTGGTGCTGGTGCCACAACACTGCAACCCCTCACAGACACTCTAGTTGGAATGCAGGAACGAGCCCTGCTGCAAAGTATTACATCAAAAATTGTAATTACACGCCCCTGTTAAACAGGGGCTGAAAAATTGTGCCTTAGGCACTGGTGGTGGCGCCCAGAACCAAAAATGTTCTTACAAGCTATCAGCGTGATGATTGAGGAGGAAGAGGATAATTACTCAGGGATAGTCACTCAGCATCAGCATAGGCAGTCTTTGAAGGGATCTGAGATTTCAAAAAAAATTATTCGTTTACATCAGCATCAGGTGCTTGGTAGCTGGTGGTGATCCAAGACTCATTCATTTTTATGAAGGTCAGCCGATCGACCGAGTCGGTGGACAGACGCACCCTGTGATCGGTTACCACGCCTCCAGCAGCACTGAATGTGCGTTCCGAAAGAACGCTGGATGCAGGACAGGCCAGTAGCTCAATTGCATACTGTGCAAGCTCTGGCCAGTGATCCATCCTCAAGACCCAGTAACCCAGAGGATTTTCGGTGGGAAAGGTGTCCAAGTCTGATCTTGCCCCTAGGTATTCCTGCACCATGTAAAACAGACGCTGGCGATGGTTGCTGGAACCAATCATACCTTGGGGCTGCGGACCAAAAAATTGTCTGAACGCATCGGTCAGACGGCCACCTTCTCCACCGCTCCTTCTTTGACTGACCGAAGCCTCAGCAACACGTTGTCCAGAAACAGGAGTTTGTAACCTCCCAGTCTCTGGGAACGCGTTGCACAGACCTTTCTGCAAGGCCTCCCGAAGATGTTTCATCCTCTGCTCCCTCTGCGATGGCAAGATAAGGTCCGCAACCTTACCCTTGTAACGTGGATCAAGGAGGGTTGCCAGCCAGTATTGGTCCTTCTCCTTGATACCACGAATACGAGGATCCTTACGCAGGCTTTGCAGGATCAGGGAGGCCATGCAGCGTAGGTTTGCTGAGGCATTCGGTCCGGAGTCCTCTGGGTCACTAAGAACGACATGGTCCGCAGCCACCTCCTCCCAGCCACGTACAAGTCCATGTGTTTCTTGGGACTGATCCCTTAAAGACTGCTGCTGATGCTGAGTGCCAGGCTCCACCTCCATACTGACACAATCTTCCTCCTCCTCCTCTTCCTCCTCGTCCTCTTCCTGTGTGATCGGCGGGCACGCAGGAACACTGTCTGGATAAAGGGGGCCTTGAGAGCTAAGGAAGTCCTCCTCTTCCTGCCTCTGTTCTGCCTCAAGTGCCCTGTCCATTATTCCACGCAGCGTGTGCTCCAACAGGTGGACAAGGGGGACAGTGTCACTGATGCATGCACTGTCACTGCTCACCATCCTCGTGGCCTCCTCGAATGGTGACAGGACAGTGCATGCATCCCTGATCATGGCCCACTGGCGTGGGCAAAAAAAAACAAGCTCCCCTGACCCTGTCCTGGTGCCATAGTCGCACAGGTACTCATTGATGGCCCTCTGCTGCGTGTGCAGCCGCTGCAGCATGGCCAACGTTGAGTTCCACCTGGTGGGCATGTCACAGATTAGGCGGTTCTTGGGCAGGTTAAACTCCTTTTGGAGGTCCGTCAGCCGAGCACTGGCATTATATGACCGGCGGAAATGCACACAGACTTTCCTGGCCTGCCTCAGGACATCCTGTAAGCCCGGGTACCTGCCCAAGAACCGCTGCACCACCAAGTTAAGGACGTGAGCCAAACAGGGCACATGGGTCATTTGTCCCTGTCGGAGGGCAGAGAGGAGGTTGGTGCCATTGTCGCAAACCACCATTCCTGCCTTAAGTTGGCGTGGCGTCAACCACCTCTGAACCTGCCCCTGCAGAGCTGACAGAACCTCTGCCCCAGTGTGGCTCCTGTCCCCCAAGCACACCAGCTCAAGCACCGCATGGCATCTTTTGGCCTGCGTACTTGCGTAGCCCCTTGAACGCCTACGGAGCACCGCTGGTTCCGAGGAAGAGGCCATGGAGGAAGAAGAAGAGGAGGGGTGGAGGAGAGAGGTGTGTCACAATCAGCATTTTGGAGGCGTGGTGGCGGAACAACCTCCAACACTACTGCACCTTGTCCTGCATCCTTCCCAGCTGCCAGCAGAGTCACCCAATGCGCCGTGAAACTTAGGTAACGTCCCTGTCCATGCCTGCTGGACCATGAGTCAGCGGTAATATGCACCTTACCGCTGACCGCCCTGTCCAGCGAGGCATGGACATTGCCTTCCACATGCCGGTAGAGAGCCGGAATCGCCTTCCGTGAGAAAAAGTGGCGTTTGGGTACCTGCCACTGAGGAACCGCACATTCCACAAACTCACGGAAGGGGGCAGAGTCTACCAACTGAAAAGGCAGCAGTTGAAGTGCTAGCAATTTTGCCAAGCTAGCATTCAACCGCTGGGCATGTGGATGGCTGGGAGCAAACTTCTTTCGGCGGTGCAGCAGCTGGGGCAGGGAAATCTGCCTGGTACAATCTGACGTCGGTGTACCAAAAGCAGATTGCCCACAAGTACTTGGCTGTGACACACCTAATTCTACACCTTCATTCCTCTCACTGCAGGTCTCAGAGAGGACTGAAGGTCTAGTGGGGTTGGAAATCTCAGCTGATGAGGAGCAAGGAGAGATCCTCTTTGTTCTTTGGTGTGGGTCTTTTAGATACGCTTGCCAACGAACTGCATGGCAGGTCAACATATGTCTGGTCAAGCATGTGGTACCCAAGCGGGAGATATTTTGGCCACGCGAGATACGCTTGAGACATATGTTGCAAATAGCAGCGGTGCGATCTGATGCACTCGTCTCAAAAAAGGCCCACACCAAAGAACTTTTTGAATAACGCGCAGAGACTGCAGCGCCCTGCACATGTGGAGCTTTGGGGTGTGATGCAGTCAATGTGCTGCCCTTAGGCTGGCCCCTGGAGGGCATCCTGCCTCGTTGGTGATGTGCTGCCGCCTCCTCCTCCTCCTCCTCCTCCTCCTCCTCCTCCTCCTCTCTCCTATCAGGCACCCACGTTGAGTCAGTGACCTCATCATCCCCTCCCTCCTCATCACTGGAGCAAACCTGGCAGTATGCTGCAGCAGGGGGAGCATGACTGCCAGATTGCTGTCCTTCTTGGGCACCCCCTCTGTCCGCGCTCATGTTACTGCCTTCATCGAGCTCAGTATCGTCATCAGAGCCTTCCAAACGCTGGGCATCCTCCTGGAGCATGTACCCAACACTGTGGTCAAACAGTTCGAGGGAATCCTCATGAGGACATGGTGGAGCTAGGGAAGGAGTCACTGATGACATTGAGCTGAGGGAAGAGGCCGCTGCTTTGCCAGACAAAGCACCCTGGGCATGGGTGAGAGAGGATGAGGAGGATGAGGACGGCTTGGTCATCCACTCGACCAAGTCTTCCGCATGTTGCGGCTCAACATAGCCAGCTGCCGAAAAAAAGGCCAAGCGTGTCCCATGGCCACGTGCTGATGAGGATGCACCGTCTCCACGACCAGCACTAGACACAGAGCCTGCTTGCCCTCTCTTATTGGCTTGTGACTGTCTGCCTCTCCTTCCTGGCCTTCCAGACATACTAATGGCCTGTAGCTGCACTAAGCTGGGATAGAACACCTGTAATTTTCTTCAAGTAGCTTTATATACTGTAACCAGACAAGCCTGCCTGTCAGTAGGAAGATAACAGGAACGGATCTAGCTGAACACTGTGAGCAGGACGCACTGTACTAAATGTAAATAGTCTAGCTGCCTGACCGTGGTACTAATAGGATCAAATAGAACACCTGTAATTTTCTTCAGGTAGCTTTATATACTGTAACCAGACAAGCCTGCCTGTCAGTAGGAAGATAACAGGAACGGATCTAGCTGTACACTGTGAGCAGGACGCACTGTACTAAATGTAAATAGTCTAGCTGCCTGACCGTGGTACTAATAGGATCAAATAGAACACCTGTAATTTTCTTCAGGTAGCTTTATATACTGTAACCAGACAAGCCTGCCGGTCAGTAGGAATTTAACAGGAACGGATCTAGCTGAACACTGTGAGCAGGACGCACTGCACTAAATGTAAATAGCAGGAACGGATCTAGCTGAACACTGTGAGCAGGACGCACTGCACTAAATGTAAATAGCAGGAACGGATCTAGCTGAACACTGTGAGCAGGACGCACTGCACTAAATGTAAATAGCAGGAACGGATCTAGCTGAACACTGTGAGCAGGACGCACTGCACTAAATGTAAATAGCAGGAACGGATCTAGCTGAACACTGTGAGCAGGACGCACTGCACTAAATGTAAATTGCAGGAACGGATCTAGCTGAACACTGTGAGCAGGACGCACTGCACTAAATGTAAATAGTCTAGAAGATAACAGGAACGGATCTAGCTGAACACTGTGAGCAGGACGCACTGCACTAAATGTAAATAGCAGGAACGGATCTAGCTGAACACTGTGAGCAGGACGCACTGCACTAAATGTAAATAGCAGGAACGGATCTAGCTGAACACTGTGAGCAGGACGCACTGCACTAAATGTAAATAGCAGGAACGGATCTAGCTGAACACTGTGAGCAGGACGCACTGCACTAAATGTAAATTGCAGGAACGGATCTAGCTGAACACTGTGAGCAGGACGCACTGCACTAAATGTAAATAGCAGGAACGGATCTAGCTGAACACTGTGAGCAGGACGCACTGCACTAAATGTAAATAGCAGGAACGGATCTAGCTGAACACTGTGAGCAGGACGCACTGCACTAAATGTAAATAGCAGGAACGGATCTAGCTGAACACTGTGAACAGGACGCACTGCACTAAATGTAAATAGCAGGAACGGATCTAGCTGAACACTGTGAGCAGGACGCACTGCACTAAATGTAAATAGTCTAGAAGATAACAGGAACGGATCTAGCTGAACACTGTGAGCAGGACGCACTGCACTAAATGTAAATAGTCTAGAAGATAACAGGAACGGATCTAGCTGAACACTGTGAGCAGGACGCACTGCACTAAATGTAAATAGCAGGAACGGATCTAGCTGAACACTGTGAGCAGGACGCACTGCATTAAATGTAAATAGTCTAGATAGAAGATAACAGGAACGGATCTAGCTAAACTGAATACAGTGTATATATATATATGCAACACCTGGGATGCATATATATACACAATACACTGTAAGTGCAGCTAACTGACTGACTGTTCTGCCTAATCTATCTAACTCAAATCAAATGACACTGTCTCTCTCTCTCTCTCTCTCTATCTCTCAGCACACCGGAACACACACTACACAGGGCCGCCGTGCAGGCGGCCTTATATAGTGTGGGGTGTGTACTAAATCCCCTGAGCCATAATTGGCCAAAGCCACCCTGGCTTTGGCCAATTACAGCTCTCTCTACTGACGGCGCTGTGATTGGCCAAGCATGCGGGTCATAGTGCATGCTTGGCCAATCATCAGCCAGCAATGCACTGCGATGCCGCAGTGAATTATGGGCCGTGACGCGCCACACGAATTTAGCGCGAACGGCCCATAACGTTCGCAATTTGGCGAACGATCGAACAGCCGATGTTCGAGTCGAACATGGGTTCGACTCGAACACGAAGCTCATCCCTAATGAAAAGAAGAACATTACAATATATGCCCAACAAGTACCAGCGACGTACTGGTATTGAGTATGTATGAGTGGTTATACCGGAATGATGCCTGCAGGTTTAGGTATCATCTTGGGATCGTTTTTTTCAGCCGGCGGTCGGCTTTCATATAAAAGCAATCCTAGCGACTAATTGGCCACTAGACTGCTTTTACAAGCAATTCATTCAATAAGAAGCAGCGCTGTGACAACATTGGTATGTATGATAAAAACCAAATAAGATAAATGAATATTAAACCCAAAATTGGGATAAATTACAAAAGTTCATAATAAAGTTCATAGTAAACCCATAAAAATAAAAATAAAAATAAAAAGTCCTATCCAGAATCAATTCAGATAGTGGATAATGTGAGAAAACGTAGATGAGTAGGAATGCAAATAAATTCAGTATGTCCTTCACCGCACCACTGTGTTAATAATAGGAATGCGCGCTTACCAAACGACAAGCTTAGGAGAGCTTGCGACCTTAACCCGGTCGGGGCCTTTCAGGAATGGAAACACCAAAAAATACACCACCTCCGCTTGAAATAAACACGCTGTCCACCAAACATCCAGTATTCACTGTAGAGATATGACCCCCTAGCTAGGGGTAAATCAGCTTGTCTTTGGAGTGTTGGAGGAAACTGGAGTACCCAGAGGAAACCCACGCAGGCACAGGGAGAACATGCAAACTCCAGGCAGGTAGTGTTTTGAATAGACCCCAATTTTTTCAAAAAAAGAGTACCTGTCACTACCTCTTGCCCTCACAAGGGATCTTTACATTTAGTGTTCTCTCTCTAATGTTGTCTCTCTATTGTTCTGCTCTGTTTTACTGTTTATTCTGCTTAACTGCAATGTTTTATTGTTACTATGTTTTATCATGTTTGCTTTTCCTAGCGACTAATTGGCCACTAGACTGCTTTTACAAGCAGTAGGAGGGAACGTCCCCCCTCCCGCTGTCTTCCATGGTTCCACCAGCTGACCATGGAGCTGATCGGAGACCAGAATGGCTCCAATCATCTATGGCCTAAGAAACCGAAAGCTACAAGCGTTTCATGACTTTGGTTTCACTGGATATAAACAGCGCCATTAGGAAATTGGGAAAGCATCTTATCACAACGATCTTGGTGTGGTCAGATGCCTTGAGGGCAGAGGAGAGATCTAGCGTCTAATAGACCCCAATTTTTTCAAAAAAAGAGTACCTGTCACTACCTCTTGCCCTCACAAGGGATCTTTACATTTAGTGTTCTCTCTCTAATGTTGTCTCTCTATTGTTCTGCTCTGTTTTACTGTATATTATGCTTAACTGCAATGTTTTATTGTTACTATGTTTTATCATGTTTGCTTTTCCTAGCGACTAATTGGCCACTAGACTGCTTTTACAAGCAGTGGGAGGGAACGTCCCCCCTCCCGCTGTCTTCCATGGTTCCACCAGCTGACCATGGAGCTGATCGGAGACCAGAATGGCTCCAATCATCTATGGCCTAAGAAACCAAAAGCTACAAGCGTTTCATGACTTTGGTTTCACTGGATATAAACAGCGCCATTAGGAAATTGGGAAAGCATCTTATCACAACGATCTTGGTGTGGTCAGATGCCTTGAGGGCAGAGGAGAGATCTAGCGTCTAATAGACCCCAATTTTTTCAAAAAAAGAGTACCTGTCACTACATCTTGCCCTCACAAGGGATCTTTACATTTAGTGTTCTCTCTCTAATGTTGTCTCTCTACCTCTTGCCCTCACAAGGGATCTTTACATTACCTGTGATAACAATAAAAATAATGAATGATTACATTACCTATGATAACAATAAAACATGATTAAAAAATGTAATTAAAGGAACAATGTAAAAATAAAATAGCAAAATAAATAATTTAAAAAATAAAATAACAATAAAGCACCCCTGTCCCCCCTGTGCTTACGCGCAAAGGCGAACGCAAGCGTCGGTCTCGTGTCGTATGTAAACAGCAATTGCACCATACATGTGAAGTATCACCATGAACATCAAATCAAGGGAAGTAATTCTAGCAGTAGACATCCTCTGTAAATTTAAGTGGTAACCTGTAAAGGCTTTTAAAATCTATTTACTTGGCACAAGATCATCTTTTATACTTTACAAAACATTTGGGCAATACAGTGTGTTTTAGTGCATTAAAATTCAAGAAAGTGTTTTTTTCTCCAAAAAATTGCATTAGAAAAATTGCTGCGCAAATACTGTGAAAAAAAAATGCAACACCCACCATTTTAATCTGTAGGGCCTTTGCTTAAAAAAAAAAAATATATATATATATATATATATATATATATATATATATATATATATATATATATATATTACAGAATGCCAAGGTTGGGTCCTGGATGGGTGCTATATTGCGCCAATATTTGGGGTATGGTCCCTTTAAGGGAAGTGCGGTAGTGTTCAGCGGGTCACCCAAAATGGGTGAGGAATTCCAGGAGTGGAGTCAATCAGGAGTGACTCGCAGTCCTCTCTGTCTTAATAGAGAGTTATTTGGGACCCAGAATTTGGGAGGCTCTGAAATAATATTCAGGTGGGAAAGAGCCTCCACCCCTGACCACAGGGATTCAGCACATAGGGGGTTAAAGGCCTCCAGGAAACAGCTCATAAAAGACAGGAAGTAGTGAAGAGGTGATGGTGAGGAGGAGTAGGTGATTACACCTGTCGTGATGAGCTGTGTATCTGTTTGGAGCTGCTAAAGATTCAACAAGGACTCTTAAAACTCTGGGGTGAAGACCCGGCCACAAACTGTATGTGCCTTTTCTTTAATTTTCTTTGTGCTGAAGATAAGCGGACTTTGTTTTATATTTTTTGTGCTGCGTGCTGAATGAAGCTTTATTTTTGATTTACTTACAAATAAAAGCATTTTTGTTTAAAGTTTAAACGGTTTATGCATTTGGAGCTATTTGGAGCTGTATGTATGTATGTATGTATGTATGTATGGGGGTTCAAAGTAATTTTCTAGCAAAAAAAAAAAAAAATTCTCATGTAAACAAAAAGTGTCAGAAAGGGCTTTGTCTTCAAGTGGTTAGGAGAGTGGGTGATGTGTGACATAAGCTTCTAATGATGTGCATATAGTGCCAGGACAGTTCAACCCCCCCCCCCAAATGACCCCTTTTTGTAAAGTAGACACCCCAAGCTACTTGCTGAGAGGCATATTGAGTCCATGGAATATTTTATATTTTGCCACAAATTTCAGGAAAATTACAATTTATTTTATTTTTTTTTACACAAAGTTGTCACTAAATGATTTATTGCTCACACATGACATGGGTATATGTGGAATTACACCCCAAAATACATTCTGCTGCTTCTCCTGCATACGGGAATACCACATGTGTGGGACTGTTTGGGAGCCTAGCTGTGTACAGGACCCCGAAAACCAATCACCGCCTTCAGGATTTCTAAGGGCATAAAATGGTGATTTTACTCCTCATTACCTATCATAGTTTCGGAGGCCCTGAAATGTCCAGATAGCACAAAACTCCCCAAATTACCCCATTTTGGAAAGTAGACACCCCAAGGTATTTGCTAGGAGGCATGGTGAGTGCTTTGGAAAATTAAGAAAGAAAAGGAATTTTTTTTTTCTTTTTCAATTTTCAAAACTTTGTGACAAAAAGCGAGGTCTGCTAAATACTTAACATGCCTCTCAGCAAATAACTTTGGATGTCCACTTTCCAAAATGGGGTAATTTTGGGAGGATTTGTGCTATTTTGGCATTTCATGGCCTTCAAAAATGTGATAGGTAGTGAGGAGTGAAGTCACAATTTTACGCCCTTAGAAAGCCTGAAGGTGGTGCTTGGTTTTCGGGGTCCTGTCCGCAGCTAGAATGCCAAAAAGCAGCAGAATGTATTTTGGGGTGTAATTCCACATATACCCATGCCATGTGTGAGAAATATATAATTTCAGTGACAACTTTGTGTATTTTTTTTTTTTTGTCATTTTTTTTAATCACAAAATGACAATGCCTCTCAGAAAATTCTTTGGGGTGTCTACTTTCCAAAACAGGGTAATTTGGGAGGGTTTTGTACTGCCTTTCCATTATAGCACCTCAAGAAATGAGATAGGCAGTCATAAACTAAAAGCTGCGTAAATTCCAGAAAATGTACCCTAGTTTGTAGACGCTATAACTTTTGCACAAACCAATAAATATACACCTAATGAATTTTTTATTTACCCGAGACATGTGGCTGAATGCATTTTGGTCTAAATGGGTGACTAAAATGGAGTTCATTGCATTTTATTTATAACAAAAAGTAGAAAATAAAATATCATTTTTTTTTCTCAAAAATTTTCATTTAGATCACAAATTAAAACCAAAGAGGTGATCAAATACCACCAAAAGAAAGCTCTATTTGTGGGAAAAAAGGACACAAATTTTGTCTGCGTACAGCATTGCATGACCACGCAATTATCAGTTAAAGCAGCGCAGTGCCAAATTGTAAAAAGTATTCTGGTCAGAAAGGGTGTAAATACTTCCAGGAAGTGGTTAAACACATTGCTAATAGCGCTGGCTACACGTTTATAGTTTAAATATTTTATATCTGCACTGTTTAGCACTGAAAAAGGCCATTTTAGGTACTTTTTTTGCAGTGGCAGTAAAAAAATTTGGCTGTCAGTAAATTTCATGATTTGTCAGCAAAAAATTGGTGGCATTCATAAATTTTGGCGTCCTGCCAGTAAATTTCACTTTGGGGGGTTGGCAACACTGACACTGAGCTGGTGTGAACTATGCCATTGGAACCCATATAACCTACTTTCCATGCTTTTTGATGCAGAAAAAAATTCACTGCCGTGCATGTGGTGTGATCTGTCCCAGAATATTATTGTCTCACTCAGTCCTGTTATACTCACTGTAATTCCTCTATCTGGCTTGTTGTCAGAGCTTCCATCAGATCCCTGAAATGAGGACCCTCCAGATTGTTCGCAGTCAGGTTCAGTATCTTCAGTCTCTGGTTTTTTCTTATTCCAGATGCCAGGTGGGGGCAGGAACTGTCTGTCAGGTGATTATTATCCAATCTGTAGAAGAAGAGAAGAATGTTACCAGAAGAAAATTAATTTCTCCCCCAGGACTGAATGTAACTATTCTCTACATGAATGGAACTCATTTATCTTTATTGGAATCGTTTATATAAGATCACTTTATAAAACTCCAGGAAATAGAATTTTAGAAGAAAAATGTTATAATGGAGTTATCCTCCATGTGTAGAGACAGTGTTATCTCCATACACAGGATTAGCACAGAATACCACTGACATGACTCGTATTGTGCTACAATCTCCTTGTGTATGGAGCATGAATTGTATCAGCAGACAGTGTGAGGCCGGAATCAGCATTGCTAGTGATTGGATGGGAGGATTTTTATGATATATTTCACAAATGAATTGATGCTGCACTGCTGACTACAACAAATAATAAGATCCTAGCAATAAACACTCTGCAGGGGTAATAACCCCTGGGGAAAAACAACAATCGGTGAACACACATCTATGGATGAGTAATCAGGGACAAATAGTTCATGTAAACACAAATCAGTGCATATATTAGGTACTATACAAGAAAGCAAAAAAGCCTCCAGAGATGTAACCCCACCAAATGAAACATGAAGCAAAAATATAATCAAAAGTGTCTACAAGTGTATGGCAATAAAAGAAACATTTAACACCCTCCAGGGGTGTGATCTCTGTAAGGAAAATGGCTGCACTTTGGTTCACTGTATACTTTAGATAAGGAGCCTGAACTTTTGATACAAGCTTTATGAAATGCTATCGCAAGCCTTTTATAATGTCAAATGGAAATTGACTAGTAGGCTAGCTGCAAAGGTGCAAAACAGGAAAGTATTTGCAGTGGTAACCTTTGAATAGATATACGGGAACTAGCTAATTCATCTCACCGCACACCTGGGCCTGAAGCCAATGGTCTATGACTGAGAGTATCTTGAAAGGTTATTTCCATATTATTCAGCTTCTCTGAATTCAAGCTAATAAGGTATATTTAGGCAAGGGACTTTTAGGTACTTTTTAGGCATGTCACTGGGCAGAATACTATGCAAATATATATATGTCATATAACATGTAACTTGTGATACTTGTACTCTTGTGATTGGATAAACTAGGGGACTGCCACTTAGTCTGCCCCTACTGATGTATAATGTTGTTGCCCTATATAACATGTGAAATGCCATAATACATTTGTACTCTTGATAACCAACTCGGTGTATGGTGTCTTGATTACCCAATCGATTGAAAGATCTTCTTGGTGTCCTAGCCCAGCTCGAGCAAGGCAAAGGTTTGGGGGCGCACTTGACCAGTTGACCAATGACCCTTTCAATCTCCAAAAGTAAACTCAAATAATAAAAATATTTTGAATATCAAAATGTGCAATAGTGCAAATTCAATCTCCAAACTATGAGTGTAATTTCATAGTAATAAAGCAAGTGTCCATTATAAAAAGTCCAAATGTGTACATGGTGTTACTTTGGGGTTGATTTTCTAAAGGAAATAGACTGAGCACTTTGCAAGTACAGCTGCTGCCATAACAACAATATCCACTGGCAAAGTTTTGACGTACATCGGCGCGCGGCGGTCCGGAAGTGGTTAAAGACTGGATGCTTATTTTAATATATTATATTATGCTAGGAAAATAGTGTTATCATGGAAAAAGCCCAATCCTCCAACTGTATCAGTGTGGAAGGGCGTGGTTAACAGGTCTGCACCTTTATATAAGGCTACATGCATTAGTAGGGGCATATCACAGAAATTTGACAAAGTGTGGGGCAGTTGGATGAATAGCGACACTACGATAGCGGATTGAGTGGCACTTAATAGAATACACTTGTAGTAGGATATAAAATGTATGTAATTGTCAGACATACTGTAACGTTCCATTGACTGTTACTAAAAATAGGTGGCCTTATGATCACTGTGTTGTTTTCCCGGTGGGTCTTGTGTATACTTGTTGTGTTAAAAGCAATAAATAAAACTTTTCAAAAAAAAAAAAACTGGATGCTTCCATCATGGCCTCAGTTGTAATGTTTCCTCCGCCATGGTGGAAGTGCTGCAGGGAACCAGGAGGTCCTACGCTTTTTCCAGGTGGGGAGAGTATGGGGCATACCGGTATTTTAGATTTTTTTTTTTTTTCTCCACAGACCAGCCCAGCTTCCTCCCTTACGTGAGGTGGATGCTCCGGCATCTCCTCCTCTTCATGCTCGGTGAGAGACAGGCTGCTGGAGGTCACCACTCCTATAGACCGGCGGCACAAGCTAAGGAGGAATGGCAGGTATTTGGCGTCTCCTCCATCCCCAAAGCCTCATGCCTTCTGGGTTCCGATGGTGAGTGCGTCATTCCGGCCGGGGGCAGGACTTCCGGCGGCGCGACGCGGCTTCCGGTTCCAGCCACTGGAACGCAGGAGGAGGGGGCGGTCTCTTTCGGCTGACATCATTTCCGGCCCTCGCAGCGGCGAGCGGACCGGGAAATATGAATAAAAGCATGCAAAGCCACTGTAGACCTCACAGCGATGGAGGAGGAACAAAAGGCGGTGGCAGGAGCAGGAGCCACTCAAGTCAGCCAGGCCCAGGTAAGCAGGGACAGTGGTCTCTGTATTTTACTCTATGGGCATGTATTATTTCCCTTCCTTAATTCTATGGGGAATTTGGGAGCCTGCAACACTCTTCCTGTGTGCTGTAATCAGGAAGAATGTATGATTATCTATTTGAAAAGTGAATCTGTGGGGGGATTCACTGGCTGTGGTATCAAAACACAGGAGTTCAAGTGTTAACTCCTCTATTTGGCAGCATGCTATGTTTTTTTTTCTATGATTGAAAAGACAACCTTAAATTGAGGAAATTGTTATTTTTTGGTGTATTTCAGAAAGTTAAAGGAAAGACCAAACATTCCTCCCCTCCTACTAAAAGGAAATGTCCGTCATGTAAAAATGTACTTAGAGAGTCCTGGACCAAGGTATTATGCAGGTCCTGCATTGCAGATTTAGTTAAGGAGGAAACCACTCCCGCTACACCTGCAACTCAGCAAGGAGAATTATTAAACTCCTTCCGGAAGGAACTGGCGGACACATTTGAGACATTCCGGTCCTATCTGGATAAACGCCCAGCTGCAAGTGGCAGCACAGTACCCTGTTCTCATTCATCTGTTTCTGCATCCAGAGGGGGCAGTGACTCAGAGGATGAAGAGCGTAGTGTTTCCTCAGACTCCGAGAAAGAAGCAGATGAAGAGAGAGTATCAGACTCCTACTTACCAGACCGGTGAGTCCGCTTGGGCAGAGAGTAGGCTCCCTTACGCGTCCAACTCGCGGCCCCTGGTAAGGTAAGAGGAAGCACAGGAGTGCGGAGTGGTATGAGAGCCTGTGAACTAGAGTCCAGATGCTGGTGGAATAGCAGTCTATGAACAGCAGGTGCAGGCTGGAACACAGGCAATGAGACTGAGCAGGATGGTCAGGAGACAGGCTGGGTTCGGCAACAGACTGGCAGCAAGGTACAATAGGAGCAGGCAGAAGCGGAGTCAAACAGGCCAGGGTCAGGTACAGGCAGCAAAAAGGGGAATCCAAGGGCAATCCGGGTCATCAGGAGATCAGGTAAACAGGAAGACAAGACAGGAAACAGGAACTATGGCACAGGAAGCTGATGATCAGGCAGCACTGAACAGAGTGCCTGACAAACTTAAATAGGCCGGCTTGCTCACAGGCACGCCCTCTGGTGGCCAATCCCATGACCAGCAAGGTGAGCTCTCTGACAGAGAGATTTCTTCTTCTTCTTCTCGGTATAAAATTTATCCCTAGTGGAGGTGGATGATCTTTTGAAGACTATCCACACAACTCTAAACATCACAGAGGATAAAGCCCAGTTGTCATTACATAAGATGTTCCAAGGCATGGGTGAGGTGAAATACAGTATTTCCAGTGCATAAGTTTCTATCAGAAACTATAAAAAGGAAATAGAAGGACCCAGAGAGGACCCCTTTCTTTTCAAAATCCCTTAAACTTAGATTTCCTTTTTGAAGAGGATAGCTCTCAAATCTGGAACAAAAAACCAAAGCTTGACGCAGCTTTTTCTCAAGTATCAAGGAACACTGACCTTGCGTTTGAGGATATGGGTATCCTAAAAGATACCATGGACAGACTCCCTATTAAGGAAAGCATGGGCTTCAACCCTAGCAAATTTGAAACCAGCTATGGCCTTAACTGTGGTAGCCGGGAACTTGGAGCACTGGCTGGAACAGTTGAAAGCCCATATCGAGGCAGGAAATCTCCGTAAGGACCTGTTGGATACACTGCCTGTACTACTGAAAGCAGTGGGGTACATAGCAGATGCTTCGGCTGAATCAGTAAAAATGTCAGCCAGATCCTCAGCTTTGATAAACTCAACTCGTAGAGCTTTATGGGTTAAGACATGGACTGGGGATACAGCCTCAAAAATCAACCTATGCAGTCTACCCTTTGAAGGAGATTTGGTTTTTGGCCCGGATCTCGAAGCCATACTTGATAGAACGGCTGACAAGAAAAAGGCCTTCCCTGTAAAGAAAAAGGTAATCCCTCAAGGCAATACAAATTTTCGTGCTTTTTGAAAAACCCCGAACACGAAAGACAGGTTACAAAAAACCCTGGAGGTCTCAGAGAGAGAGAGGGGCAAGTCAGGAGTACTATTTCGCCCCCCCTACCCCAAATACAAAAAGCCAGTGACTGTCCTCCGACTGTGGGAGCAAGGTTACAAACCTTCTTTCCACAGTGGAAGAAGATAACAACCAGTCCATTTATCCTCAAAACAATAAGGGAGGGTTGTAGTATGGGTTATTCCTGCGCTACCGTGATGGAGAAATAAAAGGATGTAAAGATAAAAGTATGAACAGCTGCACGCACCGAATGGGGTCAAACGAAGCCCAAAGAAAAATAAAAGGAAAATGGGGGTGGGTGCTGCGCTATGCAAAAAGAACGGCTGCTACAAATAACAATATGAAGTACTGTTGAAGTATAGGTAGGGGGCTGCTACCAGCCTATAAAGCAGGAAAGTGATAGAAGCCACTATAAATAAATCTCAACTTAATACACGTGCTAATGCCCAATTGGGAAGTGTAAACACAATCTATGTGCAAAATCCTGCAATAAATAAATCCTATCTATAGATGTACAATAAGAAATTCAAAAGGTGTACTCCTGTGCAAATATAAATAAATTGATGCGTGTGCCCAATCCAACAATGCATTAAACAAAAATTAATAAAATGGATAATGCAAAGAAACTAGCAATGGAATAAATTATGCAATAAACAAATCAATGTGCAAACACAGTCATATAGGAAGCTTCCTGTGTAAACGTGCAAAAACGCATAGAGAGTGCATAGTGATATGTGACATAAATAATCCACTAAAATCACAAAGTGTCACAACAGTAAATGATCCAATATGGTCTGGTAATAGGGAAGGTCCAGATAACATGCAACTGTGTGCATAAGTGAAAAAACACAAAATGCAGTGTGGTAATGTCCTCTTAAAAGCAATACAAAAGTCCAATGTGCTCAACCAAATAAAGTGAAGTGCCTAAAATAAGACAAATGTGTATCCTCTTCGTGCATAGATCACACTGAAGTAAGCAGTGGCCCCTTACCTAGCGGTAGTGGGTAAACCCGCAGAGAAGTAAATACAGGTGGCTGTTGTCTTTACTTGGGGTCCTGGACCAAGTTGCAGGGGATGCCTGAAATCTGACTTGTATCTTAGGCAGACTTCTGGGAAAATTAATGAGCCAATCACACAAGCAGGAAATTATGTTTCTGGGGAGTGGTCGGTACACATTCTGTTTACAGAACACCTCCAGGTTTCACCTATACTGAGGCACGGAGACAGAGACAGGACCCGCGCTGGTCCAGAACCCCAAGTAAAGACAACAGCCACCTGTATTTTCTTCTCTGCGGTTTTACCCACTACCGCTAGGTAAGGGGCCACTGCTTACTTCAGTGTGATCTATGCACGAAGAGGATACACATTTGTCTTATTTTAGGCACTTCACTTTATTTGGTTGAGCACATTGGACTTTTGTATTGCTTTTAAGAGGACATTACCACAATGCATTTTGTGTTTTTTCACTTATGCACACAGTTGCATGTTATCTGGACCTTCCCTATTACCAGACCATATTGGATCATTTACTGTTGTGACACTTTGTGATTTTATTGGAATTTTTTATGTCACATATCACTATGCACTCTCTATGCGTTTTTGCACGTTTACACAGGAAGCTTCCTATATGACTGTGTTTGCACATTGATTTGTTTTTTGCATAATTTATTCCATTGCTAGTTTCTTTGCATTATCCATTTTATTAATTTTTGTTTAATGCATTGTTGGATTTGGCACACGCATCAATTTATATTTGCACAGGAGTACACCTTTTGAATTTTATTGTACATCTATAGATAGGATTTATTTATTGCAGGATTTTGCACATACTGTAGATTGTGTTTACACTTCCCAATTGGGCATTAGCACGTGTATTAAGTTGAGATTTATTTATAGTGACTTCTATCACTTTCCTGCTTTATAGGCTGGTAGCAGCCCCCTACCTATACTTCAACAGTAATTCATATTGTTGTTTGTAGCAGCCGTTCTTTTTGGATAGCGCAGCACCCACCCCCATTTTCCTAATAATGGAGGGTTACAGACTGGAATTCTCTCAACCCCCGCCAGTTCGTTTTTACATAGCCCAGGCTCCCGGAGACCCAGAGAAATCTGTGGCAATGACATCAATCCTACAGGAATTGATTCAACAGAGGGTGATCATAAATGTTCCCCCCAAAGAAGAACAGGGGTGCTATTCGCACATATTTCTGGTAAAGAAGCCTTCAGGCAAATTTAGATTAGTATCTTCAGGTTCAGAATCAACAAACAGATCAATCAGGTACAAGAAATTCAGAATGGACACAATCTTCTCAGTAAAGGGTCCCCTGACCCCAAGCTGTTTTATGGCATCCATAGATCTGAGAGATGCATATCTCCATTAGGGATGAGCTTCGTGTTCGAGTCGAACCCATGTTCGACTCGAACATCGGCTGTTCGATCGTTCGCCGAATTGCGAACGTTATGGGCCGTTCGCGCTAAATTCGTGTGGCGCGTCACGGCCCATAATTCACTGCGGCATCGCAGTGCATTGCTGGCTGATGATTGGCCAAGCATGCACTATGACCCGCATGCTTGGCCAATCACAGCGCCGTCAGTAGAGAGAGCTGTAATTGGCCAAAGCCAGGGTGGCTTTGGCCAATTATGGCTCAGGGGATTTAGTACACACCCCACACTATATAAGGCCGCCTGCACGGCGGCCCTGTGTAGTGTGTGTTCCGGTGTGCTGAGAGATAGAGAGAGAGAGAGACAGTGTCATTTGATTTGAGTTAGATAGATTAGGCAGAACAGTCAGTCAGTTAGCTGCACTTACAGTGTATTGTGTATATATATGCATCCCAGGTGTTGCATATATATATATACACTGTATTCAGTTTAGCTAGATCCGTTCCTGTTATCTTCTATCTAGACTATTTACATTTAATGCAGTGCGTCCTGCTCACAGTGTTCAGCTAGATCCGTTCCTGCTATTTACATTTAGTGCAGTGCGTCCTGCTCACAGTGTTCAGCTAGATCCGTTCCTGTTATCTTCTAGACTATTTACATTTAGTGCAGTGCGTCCTGCTCACAGTGTTCAGCTAGATCCGTTCCTGTTATCTTCTAGACTATTTACATTTAGTGCAGTGCGTCCTGCTCACAGTGTTCAGCTAGATCCGTTCCTGTTAAATTCCTACTGACAGGCAGGCTTGTCTGGTTACAGTATATAAAGCTACCTGAAGAAAATTACAGGTGTTCTATTTGATCCTATTAGTACCACGGTCAGGCAGCTAGACTATTTACATTTAGTACAGTGCGTCCTGCTCACAGTGTTCAGCTAGATCCGTTCCTGTTATCTTCCTACTGACAGGCAGGCTTGTCTGGTTACAGTATATAAAGCTACCTGAAGAAAATTACAGGTGTTCTATTTGATCCTATTAGTACCACGGTCAGGCAGCTAGACTATTTACATTTAGTACAGTGCGTCCTGCTCACAGTGTACAGCTAGATCCGTTCCTGTTATCTTCCTACTGACAGGCAGGCTTGTCTGGTTACAGTATATAAAGCTACCTGAAGAAAATTACAGGTGTTCTATTTGATCCTATTAGTACCACGGTCAGGCAGCTAGACTATTTACATTTAGTACAGTGCGTCCTGCTCACAGTGTTCAGCTAGATCCGTTCCTGTTATCTTCCTACTGACAGGCAGGCTTGTCTGGTTACAGTATATAAAGCTACCTGAAGAAAATTACAGGTGTTCTATTTGATCCTATTAGTACCACGGTCAGGCAGCTAGACTATTTACATTTAGTACAGTGTGTCCTGCTCACAGTGTTCAGCTAGATCCGTTCCTGTTATCTTCCTACTGACAGGCAGGCTTGTCTGGTTACAGTATATAAAGCTACCTGAAGAAAATTACAGGTGTTCTATTTGATCCTATTAGTACCACGGTCAGGCAGCTAGACTATTTACATTTAGTACAGTGCGTCCTGCTCACAGTGTACAGCTAGATCCGTTCCTGTTATCTTCCTACTGACAGGCAGGCTTGTCTGGTTACAGTATATAAAGCTACCTGAAGAAAATTACAGGTGTTCTATTTGATCCTATTAGTACCACGGTCAGGCAGCTAGACTATTTACATTTAGTACAGTGCGTCCTGCTCACAGTGTTCAGCTAGATCCGTTCCTGTTATCTTCCTACTGACAGGCAGGCTTGTCTGGTTACAGTATATAAAGCTACTTGAAGAAAATTACAGGTGTTCTATCCCAGCTTAGTGCAGCTACAGGCCATTAGTATGTCTGGAAGGCCAAGAAGGAGAGGCAGACAGTCACAAGCCAATAAGAGAGGGCAAGCAGGCTCTGTGTCTAGTGCTGGTCGTGGAGACGGTGCATCCTCATCAGCACGTGGCCATGGGACACGCTTGGCCTTTTTTTCGGCAGCTGGCCGCGTTGAGCCGCAACATGCGGAAGACTTGGTCGAGTGGATGACCAAGCCGTCCTCATCCTCCTCATCCTCTCTCACCCATGCCCAGGGTGCTTTGTCTGGCAAAGCAGCGGCTTCTTCCCTCAGCTCAATGTCATCAGTGACTCCTTCCCTAGCTCCACCATGTCCTCATGAGGATTCCCTCGAACTGTTTGACCACAGTGTTGGGTACATGCTCCAGGAGGATGCCCAGCGTTTGGAAGGCTCTGATGACGATACTGAGCTCGATGAAGGCAGTAACATGAGCGCGGACAGAGGGGGTGCCCAAGAAGGACAGCAATCTGGCAGTCATGCTCCCCCTGCTGCAGCATACTGCCAGGTTTGCTCCAGTGATGAGGAGGGAGGGGATGATGAGGTCACTGACTCAACGTGGGTGCCTGATAGGAGAGAGGAGGAGGAGGAGGAGGAGGAGGAGGAGGAGGCGGCAGCACATCACCAACGAGGCAGGATGCCCTCCAGGGGCCAGCCTAAGGGCAGCACATTGACTGCATCACACCCCAAAGCTCCACATGTGCAGGGCGCTGCAGTCTCTGCGCGTTATTCAAAAAGTTCTTTGGTGTGGGCCTTTTTTGAGACGAGTGCATCAGATCGCACCGCTGCTATTTGCAACATATGTCTCAAGCGTATCTCGCGTGGCCAAAACATCTCCCGCTTGGGTACCACATGCTTGACCAGACATATGTTGACCTGCCATGCAGTTCGTTGGCAAGCGTATCTAAAAGACCCACACCAAAGAACAAAGAGGATCTCTCCTTGCTCCTCATCAGCTGAGATTTCCAACCCCACTAGACCTTCAGTCCTCTCTGAGACCTGCAGTGAGAGGAATGAAGGTGTAGAATTAGGTGTGTCACAGCCAAGTACTTGTGGGCAATCTGCTTTTGGTACACCGACGTCAGATTGTACCAGGCAAATTTCCCTGCCCCAGCTGCTGCACCGCCGAAAGAAGTTTGCTCCCAGCCATCCACATGCCCAGCGGTTGAATGCTAGCTTGGCAAAATTGCTAGCACTTCAACTGCTGCCTTTTCAGTTGGTAGACTCTGCCCCCTTCCGTGAGTTTGTGGAATGTGCGGTTCCTCAGTGGCAGGTACCCAAACGCCACTTTTTCTCACGGAAGGCGATTCCGGCTCTCTACCGGCATGTGGAAGGCAATGTCCATGCCTCGCTGGACAGGGCGGTCAGCGGTAAGGTGCATATTACCGCTGACTCATGGTCCAGCAGGCATGGACAGGGACGTTACCTAAGTTTCACGGCGCATTGGGTGACTCTGCTGGCAGCTGGGAAGGATGCAGGACAAGGTGCAGTAGTGTTGGAGGTTGTTCCGCCACCACGCCTCCAAAATGCTGATTGTGACACACCTCTCTCCTCCACCCCCTCCTCTTCTTCTTCCTCCATGGCCTCTTCCTCGGAACCAGCGGTGCTCCGTAGGCGTTCAAGGGGCTACGCAAGTACGCAGGCCAAAAGATGCCATGCGGTGCTTGAGCTGGTGTGCTTGGGGGACAGGAGCCACACTGGGGCAGAGGTTCTGTCAGCTCTGCAGGGGCAGGTTCAGAGGTGGTTGACGCCACGCCAACTTAAGGCAGGAATGGTGGTTTGCGACAATGGCACCAACCTCCTCTCTGCCCTCCGACAGGGACAAATGACCCATGTGCCCTGTTTGGCTCACGTCCTTAACTTGGTGGTGCAGCGGTTCTTGGGCAGGTACCCGGGCTTACAGGATGTCCTGAGGCAGGCCAGGAAAGTCTGTGTGCATTTCCGCCGGTCATATAATGCCAGTGCTCGGCTGACGGACCTCCAAAAGGAGTTTAACCTGCCCAAGAACCGCCTAATCTGTGACATGCCCACCAGGTGGAACTCAACGTTGGCCATGCTGCAGCGGCTGCACACGCAGCAGAGGGCCATCAATGAGTACCTGTGCGACTATGGCACCAGGACAGGGTCAGGGGAGCTTGGTTTTTTTTCCCCACGCCAGTGGGCCATGATCAGGGATGCATGCACTGTCCTGTCACCATTCGAGGAGGCCACAAGGATGGTGAGCAGTGACAGTGCATGCATCAGTGACACTGTCCCCCTTGTCCACCTGTTGGAGCACACGCTGCGTGGAATAATGGACAGGGCACTTGAGGCAGAACAGAGGCAAGAAGAGGAGGACTTCCTTAGCTCTCAAGGCCCCCTTTATCCAGACAGTGTTCCTGCGTGCCCGCCGATCACACAGGAAGAGGACGAGGAGGAAGAGGAGGAGGAGGAAGATTGTGTCAGTATGGAGGTGGAGCCTGGCACTCAGCATCAGCAGCAGTCTTTAAGGGATCAGTCCCAAGAAACACATGGACTTGTACGTGGCTGGGAGGAGGTGGCTGCGGACCATGTCGTTCTTAGTGACCCAGAGGACTCCGGACCAAATGCCTCAGCAAACCTACGCTGCATGGCCTCCCTGATCCTGCAAAGCCTGCGTAAGGATCCTCGTATTCGTGGTATCAAGGAGAAGGACCAATACTGGCTGGCAACCCTCCTTGATCCACGTTACAAGGGTAAGGTTGCGGACCTTATCTTGCCATCGCAGAGGGAGCAGAGGATGAAACATCTTCGGGAGGCCTTGCAGAAAGGTCTGTGCAACGCGTTCCCAGAGACTGGGAGGTTACAAACTCCTGTTTCTGGACAACGTGTTGCTGAGGCTTCGGTCAGTCAAAGAAGGAGCGGTGGAGAAGGTGGCCGTCTGACCGATGCGTTCAGACAATTTTTTGGTCCGCAGCCCCAAGGTATGATCGGTTCCAGCAACCATCGCCAGCGTCTGTTTTACATGGTGCAGGAATACCTAGGGGCAAGATCAGACTTGGACACCTTTCCCACCGAAAATCCTCTGGGTTACTGGGTCTTGAGGATGGATCACTGGCCAGAGCTTGCACAGTATGCAATTGAGCTACTGGCCTGTCCTGCATCCAGCGTTCTTTCGGAACGCACATTCAGTGCTGCTGGAGGCGTGGTAACCGATCACAGGGTGCGTCTGTCCACCGACTCGGTCGATCGGCTGACCTTCATAAAAATGAATGAGTCTTGGATCACCACCAGCTACCAAGCACCTGATGCTGATGTAACCGAATAATTTTTTTTGAAATCTCAGATCCCTTCAAAGACTGCCTATGCTGATGCTGAGTGACTATCCCTGAGTAATTATCCTCTTCCTCCTCAATCATCACGCTGATAGCTTGTAAGAACATTTTTGGTTCTGGGCGCCACCACCAGTGCCTAAGGCACAATTTTTCAGCCCCTGTTTAACAGGGGCGTGTAATTACAATTTTTGAAGCAATAATTTGCAGCAGGGCTCGTTCCTGCGTTCCAACTAGAGTGTCTGTGAGGGGTTGCAGTGTTGTGGCACCAGCACCAGTGCCTAAGGCCTAATTTTTCAGCTCCTGTTCAACAGGGGCATGTAATTACAATTCTTGATCTAATATTTCACAGCAGGGCCCTGTGAGGGCTTACAGTGTTGTGGCCACAGCAACACCTAAGGCCCAAATTTCTGCTGAGTATATAGGGCAGGACCCTACTTTCAAACATCTAACTTACAAACGACTCCTACTTGCAAACGGAAGGAGACAACAGGAAGTGGGATGAAATCTACCCCTAGGAAGGGAAATTCTCTCCTGTAAGAGTTAATATGGGAAAACAATTTCTCCTTTCCACTGATGCTTTCCAATCCTTGTTCCACAAAAAAACCCAAATTTTCAAAAAACATTTTTCATTGGGACAAAAAAGTGAGGTGAAATCTTCTGAAGAGGAGGAAAGACAGCAAAACAAATGTCACAGGGGTGATAACCCTTCCCTATGTTTTCCAAAAAGCTTAGAAAAGATTTTTTGGCTGGAGCTAAACACGTTAAAAATGTTCAAAATTACAAACAGATTCTACTTAACAACAAACCTACAGTCCCTGTCTTGTTTGCACCGCCTGTATACTGCTGTTCAGAGTATATAGGGCCTGGTGGCCCCACACCTTTCCTTATTTTAATTTGGGTGCGGGGTTCCCCTTAATATCCATACAAGACCCAAAGGGCCTGGTAATGGACTGGGGGGTACCCATGCCGTTTGTCTCACTGATTTTCATCCATATTGCCATGACCCGACATGACATTAAACCCGCAAGCAGTTTTAAATGAGATTTTTTCCTTTAAAAATGACATTTGGTGCAGGGACTGTTCTAAACATGGGAAACATGCGTCACTTTACAGGCATACTATAGACACCCCCCAGGTACGATATTTAAAGGAATATTTCACTTTTTTTTTTTTACTTTAAGCATCATTAAAATCACTGCTCCCGAAAAAACGGCCGTTTTTAAAAGTTTTTTTTGCATTGATACATGTCCCCTGGGGTAGGACCCGGGTCCCCAAACCCTTTTTAGGACAATACCATGCAAATTAGCCTTTAAAATGAGCACTTTTGATTTCGAACGTTCGAGTCCCATAGACGTCAATGGGGTTCTAACGTTCGTGCGAACTTTCGGTCCGTTCGCGGGTTCTGGTGCGAACCGAACCGGGGGGTGTTCGGCTCATCCCTAATCTCCATGTGCCTATAGCACCAGCATCCCAAAAACACCTAAGATTTGCGTTCAAGAAGGGAGACTCAATCCTACATCTTCAGTTCAGAGCTCTTCCTTTCGGGCTGTCCTCCTCTCCGAGGATATTCACAAAGATCGTAGCAGAGGCCTTAGCCCCATTTAGAGTAGAGGGAATATGGATTGTCCCATATTTAGACGATCTTCTAATATTTGCCAAAACAAGGGATCTATTAGAGAAGGATCTGGAAAGGACAAAGACACTTGGAGGGTCTCGGCTGGATACTAAACAAGGAGAAGTCAAACATGATTCCATCTCAGGCAATAAAATTCCTGGGATATACCATCGATTCCATACAGGAGAGAAGCTTTCTCCCGGAGGAAAAGAGAGAGAGAAGGTTCAGAATACCATAAAAAAGACCAAGACAAACCTGCCAATTTCTGTCAGGGCAGCTTTGTCAGTCTTGGGGCTCCTCACTGCATCAATACCAGCAGTACAATGGGCACGTCTCCACACAAGGGATCTCCAGCAGGCAATTCTGAGAAATTGGTCCTATGGGGAGTCCCTGGAAAAATTGATCAAGATGCCCCCTCAAGTTCAGAAGAAGCTCTGGTGGTGGAGGAGCCGCTCAAACCTGGACAGGGGCCTGCTCTGGTGTTTTCCCTTAGAGAGGAGGTTAACAACGGATGCAAGTTCTTGGGGTTGGGTCACCCACCTGGAAGGACAGATGGCTCAGGGGAATTGGACAAACAAGGAAGCCAGGAGATCCTCCATTTGGAGGGAACTAAGGGCTATTCCTCTAGGACTATGGGTCTTCGAGGAACTAATCCAGGGTCACCATGTCCAAGGTTTGTCGGACAAGGCCACAGCAGTGGCCTATATAACAAGACAAGGAGGCACGAGAAGCAAGGTGTTGCTATTCTGGGCCCTTCAGATTCTATCCTGGGCAGAAAGCAACTTGAGGTCCCTAACAGCAGTGCACCTAAAGGGAGATCTGAATCTAGTAGCAGACTTTGAGCAGAGAAAGGATACTAGAATCAGAGCGGAGTCTGAATGAACAGGTATTCCAAAGATTAATAGAAAAATGGGGAGCTCCTCAAATAGATATGTTCGCATCCCAGAAAAATACAAAGGTGAAGGCCTATTTTTCACTAAACAGGCAAGATCAAGCAAGAGGATTGGATGCACTGGCACAACCATGGAACTTTCACTTGTGTTACGCCTCCCCCCCCCTTTCAAATGATCCATTTGGTATTAAAGAAGCTACAGTAAGAGGCCACGAGTATGATTCCAGTGGCTCCTTTTTGGCCCAAAAGGGCTTGGCTTGCAAGTGTGCAGAGGATGGCACTGGAACCTTACTGCGTTCTTCCACTATGGAGAGATCTCCTAACCCAGGGACCCCTTCAACATCCGAATATCGAACACCTCAGACTGACAGGGTGGTTACGGAGGAGCAGATCCTAAAAAGAAAAGGCTTCTCAGACAAACTGGTCTCAACCTTTTTAAGTAGCCGAAAAAAGGTTACTAGAGCAATTTATTTTAAAGACATGGAAGCGTTTTAATTCCTGGTGCACAACTAAAAAGTTCTCACCACAGGAAATGGTTTCGGTTCTAGAATTCCTCCATGAAGGGATGGGGTTGGCGGCCAGTACCCTGAAGGTCCAAGTGGCCGCTTTATCGTTTTTTCTTGAGAGACCGCTATCTCAGGAGCCGCTTATTATTAGATTTTTTTAAGGCATTGGCCAGAGCTAGGCTAATACCTTTTAAGTTTTTTCCAAAATGGGACCTATCATTGGTTTTACAAGGTTTGATCAAAAGACCTTTTGAACCTCCAGAGGAAGTGACAATCAAATTACGGTCGCTCAAATTAGTTCTTTTAGTGGCAGTTACATCAGCTAGAAGGGTAAGCGAGTTGCAAGCCCTATCTATAGTAGAACCTTTCTGTTATATATTTCCAGACCGGGTAGTGCTAAAAACTGATCCGGGTTTTCTGCCAAAAGTTTCAACAGCATTTCATAGGCCACAAGAAAAAATTCTTCCTACCTTTTTGTCCTACACTATCCAGCTCTAGGGAGAAGTCTTTCCATAGCCTGGACGTGAGAAGGTGTTTACTACACTATCTAGAAATCACAAGAGAATTCAGAAAATCAAATTCACTCTTTATTCTGTTCTCAGGACCACGTAAAGGGTATAGTGCCTCTAAAAACACTATAGTTAGATGGATGCGAATGGCCATCAGTGAATTCTATAGAGCTTCAGGGGTAGATCCTCCCACAAGGGTAGTAGCCCACTCAACATGGGCGGTAGCAACGTCCTAGGCGGAAAGAGCAGGGGCTTCTCTGGGTCGGATCTGTAAAGTGGCCACATGGACAAGTTTCTCCACCTTCACCCGCCACTACAGGTTGGACTTGCTATCAGCATCAGAACAATCGTTCGTCAGGAAAGTCCTGCAGGCGGTGGTCCCACCCTAGAGTAAGTACTCTCTTATCTCCAGGTGCTGTCCTGAAAGACGAAGGGAGAAAACCTTAGTTAGACTTGCCGGTAACTGTATTTCTAAGAGTCTTTCAGGACAGCGCCGATGACCCGCCCTAATGGTATTATAAAATGTGGTGTTATTGCCATGTCCTGCTTATCTAATTTCAGCATGGCTGGAGAACCCTATGAACAACTGAGGCCATGGTGGAAGTGTCCGGTCTTTAAAGAAAACTGACTGCAGTGTTTCCTGGGAAAGTGGATGGAGCTGCCCTCTCTCCAGGTGCTGTCCTGAAAGACTCGTAGAAATACCGTTACCAGTATGTCTAACTAAGGTTTTTTGAATCGGTGCTGTACTGCTGACTACAACAAATAATGAGAACCTAGCAATAAACACCCTGCAGGGGTGATAACAATCAGTGAACACAAAGCTATGGAAGAGTAATCAGTGGCAAATAGTTCATGTAAACACAAAAATCGGTGTATATATTAATAATTACTATACAAAAAGGTAAAAACCCTCCAAAGATGTAACCCCACGAAATTAAACATGCAGCAATGACAATTCATTTGTTCTTTGTGGTGTGGGGTCACTATTGGGGTGTCTGCAGCAGATTTCTTCTTTTCTTCTGTTTGTATTTATCTGCTTTGGTGTTGGCAGTGTGTGAGATTCCTCGCTATCTGATATTTTTGATGCTTTTTTAAGCATTTCCAGATGCACCCCAGATGCTTTTTTCTTTTTCCCACTATACTGGGGTCCGGTGCTTTTTTGGTGTTTTTTAGCACATTCCAGTACAATTCTGTGCAGGAAAAAAGCAGCATGATGTACCATATATACTAGAGTATAAGTCGAGGCCCTAATTTACCACAAAAAAAATGGGAAAAACTTATTGACCCGAGTATAAGATGAGGGTGAGAAATGCAGCAGCTACTGCAAGTTGAAAAAGAGGGTCAACAATGCCCATCTGCAGCTGTATACCTCCCTGTGTCCTGTGCATATGTGTCATGTGTCCTGTGTCCTGTGTATATGTGCATATGTCATGTGTATATGTACTTGTGTATATGTACCTGTGTCCTGTGTATGTGTGTATCCTACCTGTGTCCTGTGCATCCTCCGTGCGCCGCTCTGCACCGATCAGCGTGTAGTATTCGGCAGCCATTCACTGTTCAAAAGCCGCACCTCCTCCTCGTCCAAAAAACTCCATTTCCCAGCAGTCAGCGGTCAGCCTATCACGGACATTCTCTCATCCTCATACCACGGACGAGGATGAGAGAATGTCTGTGATAGGCTGTACACTGACTGCCTATCACAGACGAGAAGGCGCGGCTTTTGAACAGTGAGAGCCGCTGCCGAGTCTATGCAGCACACGCTGGCCGCCGTCTGCCTGCATGACACGCTGATCATGTAGGCAGACGGCGGTGACTCGTGTATAAGTTGAAGGGGGCACTTTCAGCCCCAAAAAAGGGGCTGAAAAATTCGACGAGTATATACGGTACTTTGTTTGTCCGTTTTTACAGCGGCTCTTTTTGGCTTCAGATGTTTTTTTCTACAGTCAAACACTCCAGCATGTTATTCTTTGTGTCCATGCACAGGCTGTCATCAACAGTTTTTGGCTGTAAAAAATAACCCAAAACTAGTGGGTTCTGTGAGTCATTTTGCAGCTGTAAAAACGTTCTAACGTACAAAAAAATGCAGGTGAATGCAGATAAACTATCAAACGCGACTCACCAGCGTTTAATGTTTTTGATCCCATTGGGGGAAAAAAAAACGCTTAAATTCTAATGCTAAAAAACGCTATTGCAAAACCATTGAAAAACTCACTGCAAAGCTACTGCCGTTTTTATACCATTATCCTGTTATACTCACAGCAATTTCTCTATCTTGCTTTTTTTCAGAGCTTCCATCAGAACCCCGAAATGAGAACCCTCCAGATTGTTCCCAGACAGGTCCAGTGTCCTCAGTGTCTGGTTGGTTATTATTCCAGATGCCAGGTGGGGGCAGGAACTGTCTGTCAGGTCATTATAATCCAAACTGTAGAAGAAAAGAATGTTACCAGAAGGAAATACATTCCTCCTCCAGGAATGAATGTAATTATTCTCTACATGAATGGAACTCATTTCTCTTTATTGTAGTCAATTATATTAGATCACTTTATAAAACTCCAGGAAATAAGAAAAATGCTATAATGAAGTATATTGTCCTCCATGTGTAGAGACTGTGATATCTCCATCCACAGGATGAGCTTAGAATACCACTGACTCATATTGTGCTATAATCTCCTTGTGTATGGAGCATGAATGGTGGTATCAGCAGACAATGTGAGGCTGGAATCAGCATTGCTAGTGATTGGATGATTTCTAATATATATAAAAAAACACTCCTTACAAATAGAGAATTTAGAATGTGTGGAGGAAAAAGGGTAACAACCCTTTAATGCTGTATCAGCCTAAATACTGGCAGGTCACCTCCCACAACATAGAACATCTAAAAATGAGCAGGTTATTTAAGGGTGACCTAACAGTATTACACTGGAGACCATGAAGACGGTTATAGCACAGACCTCAAATGCCAGGAGGGCATGTACGTCCTCCTGTTCTCACGCTGCCCACGTGACCCAGGGGGCGTGCTCTTTGATCATCGAGTCCTTCAGACTCGAATGATCACAGAGCAGGGTAAAGGGCAGGCCCTTTAACTCGTGATCAGCTGTCAGCCAATGACGGCTAATCACAGAAGTAAACAGAAGCTAGTTACCTGCTTTTTTTTCCTCACGCGGTCAGCGTGAAGAAAAGAAGAAAGCCGGCTTCTGTTAGAGAGATATTGGTCCCCTAAGGGCCAACCAGTGCTGCTAATCCATGCTCACCAGTGCCATCTATCAGTGGCCACCAGTACTGCTAGTCAGCGCCCATCAGTGCCTCCTGATTAGGAATGAGCCGAACACCCCCCTGTTCGGTTCGCACAAGAACATGCGAACAGGAAAAAAGTTTGTTCGAACACGCGTACACCGTTAAAGTCTATGGGACACGAACATGAATAATCAAAAGTGCTAATTTTAAAGGCTTATATGCAAGTTATTGTCATAAAAAGTGTTTGGGGACCTGGGTCCTGCCCCAGGGGACATGGATCAATGCAAAAAAAGTTTTAAAAACGGACGTTTTTTCAGGAGCAGTGATTTTAATAATGTTTAAAGTCAAACAATAAAAGTGTAATATCCCTTTAAATTTCGTAGCTGGGGGGTGTCTATAGTATGCCTGTAAAGGGGCGCATGTTTCCTGTGTTTAGAACAGTCTGACAGCAAAATGACATTTCGAAGGAAAAAACCCATTTAAAACTACTCGCAGCTATTGCATTGCCGCTCCGACAATACACATAGAAGTTCATTGATAAAAACGGCATGGGAATTCCCCACAGGGGAACCCCGAACCAAAATTTAAAAAAAAAAATGATGTGGGGGTCCCCCTAAATTCCATACCAGGCCCTTCAGGTCTGGTATGGATATTAAGAGGAACCCCGGACAAAAAAAAAAAAAAAGACGTGGGGTCCCCCTAAATTCCATACCAGGCCCTTCAGGTCTAGTACGGATTTTAAGGAGAACCCCGCGCCAAAAAAAGAAAAACGGCGTGGGGTCCCCCCAAAGATCAATACCAGACCCTTATCCGAGCACGCAACCTGGCAGGCCGCAGGAAAAGAGGGGGGGATGAGAGAGCACCCCCCCTCCTGAACCGTACCAGGCCACATGCCCTCAACATTGGGAGGGTGCTTTGGGGTAGCCCCCTAAAACACCTTGTCCCCATGTTGATGAGGACAAGGGCCTCATCCCCACAACCCTAGCCGGTAGTTGTGGGGGTCTGCGGGCGGGGGGGCTTATCGGAATCTGGAAGCCCCCTTTAACAAGGGGACCCCCAGATCCCGGCCCTCCCCCCTGTGTAAAATGGTAAGGGGGTACTTACCCGTACCATTTCACTAAAAAACTGTCAAAAATGTTAAAAATGACAAGAGACAGTTTTTGACAATTCCTTTTATTTAAATGCTTCTTCTTTCTTCTATCTTCCTTCATCTTCTTCTTCTGGTTCTTCTGGCTCTTCTGGTTCTTCCTCCGGCGTTCTCGTCCAGCATCTCCTCCGCGGCGTCTTCTATCTTCTTCTCCTCGGGCCGCTCCGCACCCATGGCATGGGGGGAGGCTCCCGCTCTTCTCTTCATCTTTTTCTAATCTTCTCTTCTTCTCCAGGCCACTCCGCATCCATGCTGGCATGGAGGGAGGCTCCCGCTGTGTGACGGCATCTCCTCGTCTGACGGTTCTTAAATAACGGGGGGCGGGGCCACCCGGTGACTCCGCCCCCTCTGACGCACGGGACATAACGGGACTTCCCTGTGGCATTCCCCGTGACGTCACAGGAAAGTCACGGGGAATGCCACAGGGAAGTCCCGCCGTGTCCCATGCGTCAGAGGGGGCGGAGTCACCGGGTGGCCCCGCCCCCCGTTATTTAAGAACCGTCAGATGAGGAGACGCCGTCACACAGCGGGAGCCTCCCTCCATGCCAGCATGGATGCGGAGCGGCCGGAGAAGAAAATGAAGATAAGAAGAAGAGAAGAAAAGAATAAGAGAAGATGAAGAGAAGAGCGGGAGCCTCCCCCCATGCCATGGGTGCGGAGCGGCCCGAGGAGAAGAAGATAGAAGACACCGCAGAGGAGATGCTGGACGAGAACGCCGGAAGAAGAACCAGAAGAACCAGAAGAAGAAGAAGATGAAGGAAGATAGAAGAAAGAAGAAGCATTTAAATAAAGGAATTGTCAAAAACTGTCTCGTCATTTTTAACATTTTTGACAGTTTTTTAGTGAAATGGTAGGGGTAAGTTACCCCTTACCATTTCACACGGGGGGGCCGGGATCTGGGGGTCCCCTTGTTAAAGGGGGCTTCCAGATTCCGATAAACCCCCCGCCTGCAGACCCCCACAACCACCGGCCAGGGTTGTGGGGATGAGGCCCTTGTCCTCATCAACATGGGGACAAGGTGTTTTGGGGGGCTACCCCAAAGCACCCTCCCAATGTTGAGGGCATGTGGCCTGGTATGGTTCAGGAGGGGGGGCCGCACTCTCGTCCCCCCCTCTTTTCCTGCGGCCTGTCAGGTTGCGTGCTCGGATAAGGGTCTGGTATGGATTCTTGGGGGAACCCCATACCATTTTTTTTTTTTTTTTGGCGCGGAGTTCCCCTTAAAATCCAAAGCACAACTGAAGGGTCTGGTATGGAATTTAGGGGGACCCCCACATCTTTTTTTTTAAATTTTGGTTCGGGGTTCCCCTGTGGGGAATTCCCATGCCGTCTTTATCAATGAACTTCTATGTGTATTGTCGGAGCGGCATTTTGCCGTCAGACTGTTTTAAACACGGGAAACATGCGCCCCTTTACAGGCATACTATAGACACCCCCCAGCTATGAAATTTAAAGGGATATTACACTTTTATTGTTTGACTTTAAGCATTATTAAAATCACTGCTCCTGAAAAAACGACAGTTTTTAAAACTTTTTTTTGCATTGATCCATGTCCCCTGGGGCAGGACCCAGGTCCCCAAACACTTTTTATGACAATAACTTGCATATAAGCCTTTAAAATTAGCACTTTTGACTTCTCCCATAGACTTTTAAAGGGTGTTCCGCAGCATTCGAATTTGCCGCGAACACCCCAAATTGTTCGCTGTTTGACGAACTTGCGAACAGCCAATGTTCGAATCGAACATGAGTTCGACTCGAACTCGAAGCTCATCCCTACTCCTGATCAGTGCTGCCTATCAGTGTCCATCAGGGATGGGCTGAACACCCCCCTGTTTGGTTCACAGCAGAAATGTTCTAACCTGAACAGTGAACCCCATTGAAGTCTATGGGAGCCGAACAGGAAGAATCAAAAGTGACCATTTTAACCACCTTAATACAGGGCACTTTCACCCCCTTCCTGCCCAAGCCATTTTTCAGTTTTCAGCACTGTCGCACTTTGAATGACAGTTGCGCAGTCATGTTACACTGTACCCTAATGACATTTCTATAATTTTTTCCCCACAAATAGAGCTTTCTTTTGGTGGTATTTGATCACATCTGTGGTTTTTATTTATTGCGCTATAAACAAAAGAGGGACAATTTTGAAAAAACACAATATTTTTTAATTTTTGCTATAATAAATATCCAATTTTTTTTTTTTTAAACAAATCTTTTCCTCAATTTAGGCCGATATGTATTCTTCTACATATTTTTTTGGTAAAAAAAAAATTGCGATAAGCGTATATTGATTGGTTTGCGCAAAAGTTATAGCGTCTACAAAATAGGGGTTAGATTTATAGCATTTTTATTATATATATATTTTTTAATAATAATGGTAATCTGCGATTTTTTTATTGTGACTGCGATATTGCAGCGGACATATTGGACACTTTTGACACATTTTTGGGACCATTCACATTTATACAGCGATCCTTGCTATAAAAATGCATTGATTACTGTGTAAATGTGACTGGCAGGGAAGGGGTTAACACTAGGGGGCGATCGAGGGGTTAATGTGTGTCCTAGGGAGGTGATTCTAACTGTGGGGGGAGGGGACTCATTAGGGGAGGAGACCGATCAGTGTCCCTATGTACAAGGAACACACCATCGGTCTCCTCTCCTCTCTGACAGGACGTGGATCTGTGTTTACATACACAGATCCACGGTCCTGCTCTGTTACCCGGCAATCCCGGGGGCCCAGCGGACATCGCGGGCACGCGCACCGGGCCCCGAGCGACGCAGCGGGCACGCGCGCACCCCCTAGTGGCTCGGGAGGGCGATCACATCATATGACGTCCGCCCAGAACAACAGCTGCCTCGTCCCGCCGTCATATGACAGTGGGCGGTAGCTTAGTGGTTTAAGGCTTATATGCAAGCAATTGGCCATAAAAGGGGTATGGGGGTCAAGGTACTGCCCTGGGGGACATGTATCAATTTTTTTTTTTAAACATCTGCTTTTTCAGGTGCAGTGATTTCAATGATGACTCGTGATTACAATTGCCAGCACCGGGCTATTAAATAATAAAGAAGAAAACAGTGGGGTCCCCCCATGTCAGACCCTTTGGGTCTGGTATGGATTTTAAGGGGAACCCCATGCCAAAATTAATAGAATGGCGTGGGGTCCCCCTAAAATCCATACCAGACCTATATCTGATAATGCACCCTGGCAGGTCAAGGAAGGGGAGGAGTGAGCAAGCGCCCCCCATCCTGAACCATACTAGGCCACATGCCTTCAAGGTGGGGGGGTGCTTTGGAGCAGGGGGGCACTGTGTCTCCCACCCCAAAGCACCTTGTCCCCATGTTGATGGGGACAAGAGCCTCTTCCCAACAACCCTTGGCTGTGGTTGCCAGGGTCTGTGGGTGGGGGGGGCTTAATGGAATCTGGAAGCCCCTTTTAACAAGGGGGCCCCCAGATCCCCCATGTTAATGGGTATCGGGTACATTGTACTCATTCACCAAAAAAAGTGTCAAAAAAGTAAGAACCACAGGAAACAGTTTTTGTCCTTTATTAAGAAATAATTATAAAAAGTGTTCCTCGATGTGTATCTATCATCAATCATGACACCCACCAGACCAAAAAAGTAGAAAAAGAAAAACGCTTACACCTCCTGGGAGGCAAGGGGTGGGGCCATCCAGTTACCTCACACAGTGGCACCGCCCCTTCTGAAGTCAGGGGGAAACCGTGTGTGTGTGTGGGGGGGGGTTGGTTGGGTGGAGTTAGGAGCACGGGCGCCGCCCCCCCATCCCTGCTGCCGCCTCCCTATCCATGCGCCCGGCCCCTTTTAGGACGCCGGACGCATGGACTCCTATGGTGGGGGCAGGGGGGGTGTATTTTTTTGAAGCACCTGATTAGAGCCAGAGGCTCTAACAGGCTTCAAAAAGGGTGGGCTCGGGGCGCAGAGAGTGCACCCTGATCCCACCCAATTGTGTGACCATAGCGAATGAATATTCACTATTTTCACACCGCATTGCCTCCCCACTAATCTGGAGGCGGGTCAATGAGACCTGTTTCCTGATTGGTCAAAGCGCCAGGTGTCCCTATTGGATGCTCATCGCTTTGGTGGAAGTGGGACAGAGTGGAGGAAGCTGAAAAGAGGAGATGAGATGAGATGCCAGAGAAGAGGACACCTTACCAAGGTAAGCGCCGGTCCTCTATCCATAGTGGGGGGGGTGTGAGTGGGGTGTCCCAGGAAGGACACTGGCAGCTTTTGATGGACACAGTGGCTGCAATTAATTTTTGTCCAAAATTTTTTGTGCCCCCCAAAAAATTTTGAGCACCAGCCGTCACGGGTTAGGAGTCCTGGATGTATATAAGCTGTACAGGGGTTACAATGTTGGGGGGTATCTGAGGCCCTGTCAGGCTGGATGGTGCCTCATGATTTTTATTGGCGGCCGTGTCTATACTTGTTACAACTGTCCTGAGCATCAATCTAGCAGATATATTTTATGCACAGGACAGCTTTGTTACTTTATGTATGTAGTATTTTCCCACTGTTTCTTTACTGTACAGAATGATTGTTCATTTAGTTAAAGTGGAGCTCCACCCAAAAGGGGAAGCTCCGCCTGTCTGCCTCCTACCTACTTGATGTCTGTTTACCTGCGCTGTCTCCATTGTAGGGGCCCCAGAGCATTACTTTGCCCAGCGGCCCATGATTCTATTAAGACGGTCCTGCTGGTGGTCCCTGACATTTGGCTCTGGTGGTCCCTGACACGTTGCACTGGTTTGTATTTATAAGGCTGCAACCTACCATACCATGTGTTATGTATGGATTGCTGGCTGCAGAATGAGGGGTGCGATTTATGTTGGAGTGGGCGAGTTCACATTTACATGTACAAGTCTAATGTACCTCCCACATTCACTCCCATCCCAAGGATTCATGGGAAATGTAGTCTGATTATAGTTAGCGAGAGAGAAGAGGATATGATGCAATTGCTGTTCTAACACCTCCTACCTGCCAGAAAAGATGAAGCATTTTTTTGAATCCCAAAACTGACTTCCTGAAAATTAAATCAGTCATATCTCTTAAACGGTAAGAAATTTCACAAATGTGATAACCGTTTAGTGTTTGGGGGGGGGGGGGGGGGGGGGTATTAATGGGGGATTTTTTGAAAATCACAGAGTTTTGCTTTAAGCTTTTGTTTATTGGCCTCAGTATAGTTGGTTAATACACTGCCATCTTGTGGTCATTTTAGTTATCGCCCCCTCTTTGGCCGCTTGTCTCATGGCCACATGTTAATCTACTCACATAGGGGAATGCATTACCATGTTTTTACCGGCAAATAACATCTTTTCAATCATCTGTCACATCCTGTTTTCTATAACCTGCAACATTCAATAAAGATCTTTGTGGATGAGAAATGGTATTTGGCCAGGTATAGAAGTCTCAGCAAGGGATAAGTCACTAATGTAACAGTTGGTGTCAGAATAGAGTGCAACCAGATTCCAACCAACAGAGGAGATCCCTACCCCTTGCCTCTCATCACTCTCACTTGAGGGGTATAGCTGACCACATACCAGCTCATAACAAAGAAGCCAATATTCTTCTGCTTCTCAGCAGAAACATCCCAAGGGTACACAAGGCTCACCAACAAATAAACAGGCCACATGATACAACTTATGCCCAATGTCTGTGCCTAGGTTGGGTCATTTTAGGCAACATCTGCTTGGGTAATGTCAGGAGGTCCTCCAAAGTTTCTTGCATTACTTGTTACAAACAGTGCCCACATCAATACCATGTCCAAGAGAGACTTAACAGTAAAGGCACACAACAGTTCTTCACATAAGGTGATAACAAGGACCTTCATTTTTAGTATAATGCCGGCACCACAGTGTTTGATGTAAATGAATGGGCAGCCGTGCCCGCATGAAGTGTTACTCGTAGAGATGTGAACTTAGCCTAAAGCACATTGCAGCCTTCAAAACAGTCAAACTATCTTAAACCACCCTAAAGCTGAAGTTTAATCTGCTTATAGTTTGCCTTCCTTGGCCCCCATCCCCTTCAAAATTCTACTGACATTTTTAAATAAAACCTTCCCTTTTCATTGAGTATCTTACTTTAGGCCCAGTAATGTAATCGCTGGGTTTCTGTGTTTCTCTATGTAATGTAGGCAGATTGTGGCTGGTGGTAGGAGCTGGCAGCACCCTGCCTCTGAACGCTGATGCAAGCAGTGGGCTGGCTCTGGGGAGTAGTTATGCAAATATTAGAATGCCCAGATGACAGTCTGGAGGAGTAGGCATTCATAGGCAGAGTACGTTGATGTGCAGCCCCACCCTAAGTAATGCCCACATTTGATGTCGAAGTAGTCAAGCCAGGGACAGCCAGGCTGAAGAGGAAAGAGTTGGCTGATGTTTGATGTCTTCCAACCAGGAAATGTGGGCTCTATATGACTTGCTGCAACTTCTAATGCACATTGTGAGAAGCTCAGAGTGTGCAGTAAAGTCAGCAATTTTGGTACAGGAGTTCAGCTTTAATTACCGGTACATCTTTCTTACTGAGTCCAATCCGCAAAATTTTTCATTTTTAGCCACCAGTACAAGGAAATGTTGGGGGATGGGCTGCATATTCAGGCAAAAGCAGAACCGACTTCAACCTCTTTGTAGCTCTGTAAGGTCAGAGCCGAGACTCCACAGACATTGGACCAAACTTGTCACTGCTAGGTGACAGACATCCCATAGATCAGATTCTGCTGCCTCTACTCATCTGCTCATCGTGTGCACTTACCTAATGTGTTCACATAAATACATATAAAGTCCACATATAGAAAACAAGCAATCCAATAATCAGTAATTTATCTGGAGAAGTTGTTAATAATTCCAATTTAACAGAAATTGTATTCATAGTTAACATTTACCTCAAACTCAAACTAGATGTGAATCTAGGATGGAAAAGGACCTGGGGGTCCTAGTAGATGATAGACTCAGCAATGGCATGCAATGCCAAGCTGCTGCTAACAAAGCAAACAGAATATTGGCATTAAAAAGGGGATCAACTCCAGAGATAAAACAATAATTCTCCCGCTCTACAAGACTCTGGTCCGGCCGCACCTAAAGTATGCTGTCCAGTTCTGGGGACCAGTCCTCAGTAAGGATGTACTGGAAATGGAGCGATTACAAAGAAGGGCAACAAAGCTAATAAAGGGTCTGGAGGATATTAGTTATGAAGAAAGGTTGTGAGCACTGAACTTAATTTCTCTGGAGAGGGGATATGATTTCAATATACAAATACCGTACTGGTGACCCCACAGTAGGGATAAAACTTTTTTGCAGAAGAGTTTAACAAGACTCGTGGCCACTCATTAAAATTAGAAGAAAAGCGGTTTAACCTTAAGCTATGTAGAGGGTTCTTTACTGTAAGAGCAGCAAGGATATGGAATTCCCTTCCACAAGGCGGTGGTCTCAGCGGGGGGCATCGATAGTTTCAAGAAACTATTAGATAAGCACCTGAATGACCGCAACATACAGGGATATACAATGTAATACTGACATATAATCACACACATAGGTTGGACTTGATGGACTTGTGTCTTTTTTCAACCTCACCTACTATGTAACTATAACTCTTGATGTGTAGAACCGGTATAAACTTCCTAAATCCTTCATTCTGAATATTACATGAATATAGATTTACTTCCTCAGTCCCCTTGCAGGATTGAAAGATAAAAGACAGCACAGAGCAGTCCAGAGGGCTGAGAGGGACATTAGAAAAGTCAACATTGTTTGATCCAATACATTGTGACACCAGAGCCTTATTCCTGGTTTCATGGAGACAGCAGAATACACTATGATCTCTGCTGCCTGTTATAGATTTGTCAGATCTTTGTTCTGTTTTTTTCTCTTGCATCCAGGTGATGACATGTCTGGCAGCCTGTGTAGACAATTCTCCCACATGAGACTTTAACATGGATCTAGTCATAGGCGTGCCCACGGGGTGTGCCGGGTGTGCCTGGGCACACCCTAATCCCCCCAGCACTGTTTAGCCCCATGCTGTCTGTATCCGATGTGCAATGTGTACCCCGCACTGCCTGTGAGTCAGTATAACATTGTGCCGATATTGGGGCTTGAAAGATCCGCTCAGTGTGACACTGTCCTGTATGCAGAGAGAGAGAGGAGCTGTCAGATTTCATGTATGATGTCGGGGTGGGCGGGACCAAGCAGGTATCTGAACACAAGCCAATGGGATGGGGCCGCTATGTGTATGTAGCCGCGCCCCTTTCTCAAGCTGCTCGATTATTGGCTGATGTTCAATAGATGCTTGGTCCTGCTCGGATGTCACACAGGCACAGCGAGCAGAGTGAAGCTGCCTCCCCTCCCCCTGTGTTTATGTGTACACAGGGGGAGGGGACCTGCTGTGCCTGTGCCACGCTGATCTGAGGTACTGAATGGGATGGGGGATCTGTCTTTGCTGAATGGGGGGATCTGTCTGTGCTGAAGGGGAGGGTCTGTGCTGAAGGGGTGGGGTCCATCTGTGCTGAAGGGGGAGATCTGTGCTGAAGGGGAGGGTCTGTGCTGAAGGGGGGGATCTGTGCTGAAGGGGAGGGTCTGTGCTGAATGGGGGGGCCATCTGTGCTGAAGGGGGGGATCTGTGCTGAAGGGGGGATCTGTGTTGAAGGGGGGGATCTGTGCTGAAGGGGGGGATCTGTGCTGAAGGGGGGATCTGTGCTGAAGGGGGGGTCTGTGCTGAATGGGGGGGCCATCTGTGCTGAAGGGGAGGGTCTGTGCTGAATGGGGAGGGTCTGTGCTGAATGGGGGGGCCATCTGTGCTGAAGGGGAAGGTCTGTGCTGAAGGGGGGGTCTGTGCTGAATGGGGGGCATCTGTGCTGAAGGGGGGGTCTGTGCTGAATGGGGGGCATCTGTGCTGAAGGGGAGGGTCTGTGCTGAAGGGGGGGGGAATCTGTGCTGAAGGGGGGGAATCTGTGCTGAAGGGGGGATCTGTGCTGAAGGGGAGGGTCTGTACTGAAGGGGGGTCTGTGCTGAAGTGGGGATCTGTGCTGAAGGGGGGGGATCTGTGCTGAAGGGGGATCTGTGCTGAAGGGGGGATCTGTGCTGAAGGGGGGGATCTGTGCTGAAGGGGGGATCTGTGCTGAAGGGGAGGGTCTGTGCTGAAGGGGGGGTCTGTGCTGAAGGGGGGGTCTGTGCTGAAGGGGGGGTCTGTGCTGAAGGGGGGATCTGTGCTGAAGGGGGGGATCTGTGCTGAAGGGGGGGATCTGTGCTGAAGGGGGGGATCTGTGCTGAAGGGGGGGATCTGTGCTGAAGGGGGGGATCTGTGCTGAAGGGGGGATCTGTGCTGAAGGGGGGGATCTGTGCTGAAGGGGGGATCTGTGCTGAAGGGGAGGGTCTGTGCTGAAGGGGGGGTCTGTGCTGAATAGGGGAGATCTGTGCTTAAGGGGAGGGTCTGTGCTGAATAGGGGAGATCTGTGCTGAAGGGGAGGGTCTGTGCTGAAGGGGGGGGATCTGTGCTGAAGGGGGGGGATCTGTGCTGAACGGGAGGGTCTGTGCTGAATGGGGGGGTCCGTCTGTGCTGAAAGGGGGGGTATGTGCTGAAGGGGGGTAAGTGATTAAGGGGGGTCTGTGCTGAAGAGGGGGGTCCATCTGTGCTGAAGGGGGGGTCTGTGCTGAGGGGGGCTGTGTAATGTAAAGGGGTCCAGAGGTGTAGGGTACTGTCTAATGTAAAGGGGTCCAGTGGTGCAGGGTACTGTGTAATGTAAAGGGGTCCAGTGGTGCAGGGTGCTGTGTAATGTAAAGGGGTCCAGTGGTGCAGGGTGCTGTGTAATGTAAAGGGGTCTAGAGGTGTAGGGTGCTGTCTGATGTAAAGGGGTCCAGTGGTGCAGGGTACTGTGTAATGTAAAGGGGTCCAGTGGTGCAGGGTGCTGTGTAATGTAAAGGGGTCCAGTAGCGCAGGGTGCTGTGTAATGTAAAGGGGTCCAGAGGTGCAGGGTGCTGTGTAATGTAAAGGGGTCCAGTGGTGCAGGGTGCTGTGTGATGTAAAGGGGTCCAGTGGTGCAGGGTGTTGTGTAATGTAAAGGGGTCCAGTGGTGCAGGGTGTTGTGTAATGTAAAGGGGTCCAGTGGTGCAGGGTGTTGTGTAATGTAAAGGGGTCCAGTGGTGCAGGGTGCTGTGTAATGTAAAGGGGTCCAGAGGTGCAGTTGTGGAGAGGAGGTACACAGTAGTGACAAAGAGATATTGAAAGATGCAGAGGTATGCAGGAGGCACAGTGGGGTGTTTTTACATTTTAACGTGGGGTGGGGGGTTCCAGATATAGGATCCGTCCCGGGTGCCAAATGCTCTAGGTACGCCCCTGGAACCCCCCCCTCTCCTCCCCTCTCCTCTGTCAGTGCTTCCAACTGCCACCTGTCTGTGCCAATCAGTGCCAGTGCCGCCTGTCAGTTTGTCAGTGCCAATTAGTGCTTCCAGTCAGTGCCACCTATCAGTGCTTCCAATCAGTGCCACCTGTCAGTGCAAATCAGTGCCAGTGCCACCTGTCAGTGCCAATTAGTGCTTCCAATCAGTGCCACCTGTCAGTGCCAATGAGTCCCAATCGGTGACAATCAGTGCTTCCAATCAGTGCCACCTGTCAGTGCCAATCAGTGCCAGTGCCGCCTGTCAGTGCCAAATAGTGCTTCCAGTCAGTGCCACCTGTTAGTGCTAATGAGTGCCAAGTGCTTCCAATCAGTGCCACCTGTCAGTGCCAATGAGTGCCACATATCAGTGCTTCCAATCAGTGCCACCTGTCAGTGCCAATCAATGCCAGTGCCACCTGTCAGTTGCCAATTATCAATGCCAATCAGTGCTTCCAATCAGTGCCACCGAGTGCCAATCAGTGCCACCTGTCAGTGCCAGTGCTTCCAATCAGTGCCATCTGGCAGTGCCAATCAGTACTTCCAATCAGTGTTACCTGTCAGTGCCAACCAGTGCCAGTGCCACCTGTCAGTGCCAATGCCGTCTATCAGTGCCAATCAGTGCTTCCAATCAGCACCTGTCAGTGCCAGTCAGTTCCACACCAGTGCAAATGAGTTCCACCTGTCAGTGCCAATCAGTGCCGCTTATCAGTGCTGTTAATCAGTGCCCATCAGTGCACTGAGTGCAGGGAACGGGGTGATGAACTCAGCCGCCAGGCACATTGTCCCGGGGGGTGCCGGCCTGGTGGGGCACAACTGAAATCTGTTGTTTATTAATGCCACATGCTGATTTTAGTATAACAGGTAATTACCACACTACTATTTACAATAAACTACTGGAGGTAACAAAAAAAAGTGTAATTGAAAGGCTTGCCACTAAGCACTGTTATGTGTTCCCACACCACACAATAATCAAAAAAAAAGTGCAGCGCTAACTTACTGATCAATAACTTAACAATAATGGTGGAATTCTCTAATGTATGGAAATCTCAATAAACTTCAATATTATCACAATACCGATCTCTGTGATACGCAACTTCACATAATACACATCAAGCTGAAAACAAGACATACTGTATAAAAATAAGCTTAGCAGGGATGGTGGAAACCCCTCCTATAGATATTTACCATACAGATTAATCTCAAGTGAAACAACCTTTTAGTTGGGAGGTTCCCACCATTATAGCACTTTGGAATTTTTATTTTTTTAGATTGTTACACTTAATTTTAGATGTTTTAGTTACTATTATAATGTGAATTTTTGCACTTAAAGGTAATTTTCCACCATCCACGTCTTTATGGACCTTGCTTTGTGCACTGGTGCGCAGTCATGTTGGAACAGGAAGGGGCCGTCCCCAAACTGTTCCCACAATGTTACTGACACCTTAAGAGTTCCCTTCACTGGAACTAAGGGGCCAAGCCCAACCCCTAAAAAACAACCCTCCACCATAACCCCCCCTCCCCCCCGCACCATAATCCCCTCTCCACCAAATAATTTGGACCAGTGTACAAAGCAAGTTACATAAAGACATGGATGAGTGACTTTGGGGTGGAGGAACTTGACTGGCCTGCACAGAGTCCTGACTTCAACCCGATAGAACACCTTTGGGATTAATTAGAGCGGAGACTGCGAGCCAGACCTTCTAAGACAACATCAGTGCCTGACCTCACAAATGCTCTTCTGGAAGAATGGTCAAACATTCCCATAGACACACTCCTAAACCTTGTGGACAGCCTTCCCAGAAGAGTTGAAGCTGTTATAGCTGCAAAGGGTGGGCCAACTCAATATTGAACCTGGTGGACTAAGACTGGGATGTCATTAAAGTTCCTGTGTGTGTAAAGGCAGGCGTCCCAATACTTTTGTCTGTTTGAGCTTTGGGGTGCACACCCTAATGCAATTGGCTGCGCACGCCTGTGGATCTAGTAGAAGAGTCTAAGAGACAGCAGAGGAAACGGAGGAATATTTCAGCACGGCCTTCTTTGTAAGATTCAGCCTTATCAAGTGTTTACTGTAATCTGTCAGCATTATAGTTAATAAAATGGACTAAAGCTGCAAAAAAATCCTGAAGGATGAGATGTAAGAAGGTGTAATCCACATCAGGAGGCTGACCAGATTCCATCATGAAAGTTGAAAAGAGGGGAGAGTGCGCATGTGCGAGAGCTCCAACATAGCCGCTTAAGCCTGGAGCTCCGCACCACCCCGGACCAACGATCGGCACAACGCCTGCCCCAGCCCGAGGAGAACCTTCCCGGTCACCCCCCCCTAAACCAGGTACAGCAGGGGATCATAGCGGGATGTCTGGTCCCCAAGCCCACCGGCATCGATTCTACTAGGCCTCATGCAGCCACACAGCCTAAGGCCCCGGAACACAGACCTATACTGACCCCCCCAACCCTGACTTATGCCCAAGCGGCACAGGGAGGCTCCAGCATGATCCAGACTAGCCATCAGGGCACTCCCCAGCACCAAGCCCCCCTCATGGCCCAGAAAGAGCCAATGACCAGCGGGCAGACAGAGGATGGTGCCCTTTCCTCCTCTATACCCTCCCAACTACCAATTTCAGCAGACACTTCCCCTGGATACACTGTAAAGGACATTTCCGCACTCCAAGAAGATCTTTTTACTAAATTCTCGGCCTTATTAGAAAAGAGACTGGCCAATACAGCAATCCAGATCACTAATGCCATTAAAACGGACATCTAATGCCATTAAAACATCTAGCCTGGGCTCCAGAATTGAAGCTATGGAAGACAAAATAGATAACACGGTTGCCAGAACCAACCAAAATGCTGCGCATATCCAGACCGTTCAAGAACAACTGGACACAGCCCTCTCAAGAATTGACTAACTTGAGAACAGGTCCAGGAGGTATAATTTCAGAATTAGAGGCCTCCCGGAATCTTTTACGGATATCCACCTCATGGTGCAGGACTTTATCGCAGAACTTATCCCTAACATTCCGCCTCACAGGCTAGAGCTTGATAGGGCACATAGGGCACTGGGACCCCCACGAAAAGACGGTACGCCCAGGGACATAATAGTGAAACCGCATTTTTATACGGTCAAAGAGGAGGTAATGCGACAATCACGTATGAAGCCTAAACTACTGCATCAGGGCCATCAAATTCAGGTGTTTGCTGATCTGGCTCAGTCCACCATACAAAGACGACGTGCCCTAAAGCCCCTTCTTTCGATCCTAATGGAACGGGACATTAAATACCGTTGGTCTTTCCCCTTCTCCGTGAAGTTCTCACTACAAGGCAAGACTTATGCTTTTTCCAACCTCCCAGAAGGTGAGAGATTGTTCCTGTTCCTTAAGCTAATCTCCCAGGAAGCTCCCATGGATTACTTCTCATCATCATCAGGATCGACTAAACGTCCACCTCCAGCTAGCCCTGTCCCCCCCCTCTGGAACAAGGGTCCCTCTAAGAAGAGCAAAGATGGAAGACCACCATAACGGATCCTCGAGACTTACTCCTCTCCCAGTCCTACTACGGACTTCTCTTTTTGGGAAAAAGTTCCCTCCGTTGTCTGAGCCAGTGCTCAACTTTATTCTCTCCTGACCCAGTTGGGTCCCTAGTTCCAGGTCACTACTTTGATCCAAAGGCCTCTACACCGCATTTTTCTAAGGCCCAAAGAAGAGATTCACCTACAGCATACAGCCCTCAGGTTCCCTATTTTTTTCAGAAGGAAGAGGACGGGGACCCATGATTCTGTAATGGGAGCTCGACTCCTGAAAATCCTGTGCGATATAGCAACCAGCACTCCCCTCCTAACTGGATTGACGTTCCTGGACTTTGTTCACTAGAGGCTATTGGGCGTCATGGAACATTTATTGGTTCCCCTACTCTTCCTTTTTTTTCTATTTTCATGGATCTAAGGTTTTGTTATGTTTTTGTAATCAATCACTCTGTTGCCTTAGAATCAGTTGTGCACAGTTTATGAGTCAGTTATTTTTAGCTGCAAGGGTCCGGGTGGGTCCCTTGCGCCTCCTCTCACTGCTAGTAGACCGAATGTGTTCTCTTCGAGTGAGACTCCGCTCGCCCCCACGGGGCGAGCGAAGATTTATAGTGGAAATTTGGCGGTCTAATATACCGCCGCCTTCCACGGATCTGGTTAGCAGATCCTTGTTCTTGTTTTTGTTTTCGTGTTTTTCTGTGTATCTACCTTTCATCTCTCCCCTCTCACCTTCTCTTCTTTTTCTAGCCGGTCATCGGGAGGCACCCCAGGTCCTCACCCTTACTGAATTAGGACACTTCCTTTCCTCCGCCACCCTCGCGGCGAATACATCTCACCACAAGGTAGGTGGCTGCTGGGCCAGTGATCATCTCTCCCTCTGTTCCAATGCCTGATTCAATAGCGAAGGAAGTAGATCTCAAGGTGGCTTCTCATAACGCTCAAGGGCTAAATTCTCCTAGGAAAAGGAGATTAGCTTTTGACCATTATAAATCTCTCAAAATTGACAGTGCTCCTGCAGGAGACGCATTTTCCGATTCGGTACGGTCCCAAGTTCCTACACCCCCATTATCCATCCTTTTTCCTCGCCAATGCTCCTAACAAAACCAAAGGGGTAGCAATACTTTTCTCCAAGAGCAGCAAATTTACCCACATCTCGGATTTTAAAGACCCAGAGGGCAGGTTTATCCTTGTAAAGGGCACTCTGGAGGGAGTACTGTACTCCATAATCTCATACTATGCCCCCAACAAGGGGCAAGCAACTTTCTTCCAGAACCTCTTTACAACTCTCAACCCCCTTCTGGAGGGCAAGGTCATATGGGGGGGAGACTCCAATGTGGCGTTTGACCAGGGTCTAGACAAAACCAAACCCCTTAAAGACAGGTTAACGCGCCCTACAAAACTTAGCACCAGAATAGCCAAAACGATACACTCACAAGGTTTGGTTGACATTTAGAGGGAACTGAACCCCAAACGTAGGGACTTTACACATTACTCGTCTCCCCACCAGTCCTACGCAAGGATTGACCACATTCTCATTCAGACCAATCTTATCCCCCTGGCTTCCAAGGCTTCTATTATAGATATAGCTTGGTCGGACCACTCTTTGGTTCTCCTTACAATGAGAAACGTCCTGACGGGGAACGGGGGTTCCTACTGGAGACTGAACGAGTCTCTCCTGGGTGACCCAGTTAACGTTAAGATGATAGCAGATGGTATTAGGGAACATTTTCGACTAAACGATGTTGAAAACATCTCTCCAGAAACCCTTCGGGCAGCCCATAAGGCTACAGTTCGGGGTGAGCTCATCAGGCTAGCGTCTTAGGTTAAAAAGGAAAGACTGATGGACATCCATAAACTGGAACAAACCTTTATTTCTTTGAAAACCGATGATAAAAAAGATCCATCTAAGGTGCACACTGAGAAATTAGACGCGATTAGACTGGAACTCAATCTGGCATTAACGGCTAAAGCCGAAAAACATATTAGGTGGAGCGGAGCTAAATATTACTGTCAAAGGGACAAAATTGGAACGATGTTAGCCGCTAAACTCTCCCCCAAATTTCGTACCCACTCTCCCTAAACTACGTATAGCAGGCCAACCACCTACAGCCAATCCAACTAAAATCATGACTGCATTCCATGAATTTTACTCCGAGTTGTACAAACCCACACAAACAGCTAGAGATTCTTCGAATACCGCATTTTTCTCGAACCTTCAACTGCCCTCTATATCCAAGGAACATAGAGACCTAATGGATGAACCCTTCTCCTCAGAGGAGATAAGAAAAAATCTTAAGACTGGCTCAGCTCCGGGTCTGGATGGCTTATCAGTTCCCTACTATAAGACATTCGGAGACATATTGGCCCCACACATGGCGACATTTTTTAATTCTAAAAAATCAGGTCCCCCCTTAGACCCACAATTGAACACGGCTTTTATATCTGTCATTCCCAAACCCAATAAGAATCATGAAGAAGTAGAGAATTATAGGCCCATTTCATTAATTAATAACGATCTCAAAATTTTTACCAAAATTCTCGCTAAACGGCTTGCCTCCTTTATTAAGCAGTATGTCCACAAGGACCAGGTGGGATTTATCCCGGGGAGACAAGGTCCAGACCAAATTAGGAGAGCGGTGGACATTGTCTCCATTCTCCAATCTAATTGGGAAGGGGGCCCCAAGCAAGAAGGAATGCTGTTATCCCTAGATTTACATAAGGCCTTCGATTCTATCGAATGGCCTCACTTATTCTCCCTACTGGAAAGGTGGGGCTTTGGGACTAGTTTCTTAGGGACCCTGAGATCTCTCTATTCCAACCCAAAAGCGGTAATACGATTACAAGGCCAATACTCCAAACCCCTCCAAATAGCAAGAGGGACAAGACAGGGTTGCCTCTCTCCCCTCTGATTTTCGCCATGGCGATAGAAACACTAGCGATAGCAATTAGATCGAATCCCAACATCCAAGGGGTATCCTGTGGGAATCAAGTCCACAAATGCAGGCTATTTGCGGACGATATGCTTCTCTTTATTACGTCCCCCATCACGTCCCTCCCAAACTTGTGCAAACTCCTGAAGGAGTTCGCTAACATCTCAGGCCTGAAGGTTAACTATTCTAAGTCATCGGCTTTAAATATCTCCCTCAAAACGGACACTGTATCCGCACTTCAAAGCTCTTTAGAATTTAAGTGGAGGCATTGCTATATCGATTACTTAGGAATTAAACTCACGGGAAAAACGGAACAATTATATTCTATGAACTTCCCGCAAATGTATCGCAAATTAGAAGCTGACTTGGAAAAATGGTCGAAGGGGGAGGTTTCCTGGTTAGGGAGAATCCACGCAGTGAAGATGACACTTTTACCTAGACTCCTCTACCTGTTCAGGGCCCTTCCGATAAACATTAATAAGGATCACTTGACCAAATTTCAAAGAAAAGTAACCAAATTTATTTGGGGGGGGCAGAGGTCACAGACTTCAGCAACAATTTTTTTTTCCTTCCCAGAACACAGGGGGGTTTAGGAGCGCCACAGCTCTTCTGGTATTACCAGGCTGCCAGGTTAGCCCAACTCTCAGCAGTCTATTCTAAGGCAGAATAACCAGATTGGATTCAGATAGAGAGATGGGCCGCCCCTTCCTATACCCTGGACTTTCTTCTCTGGGTTCCCCCAAGACAGAGACCCCCAATACTTTCCCCTTCCCTATCACAAGCGTTTAAATTATGGGACAATCTTAGAAACAACCACACTCTAATCTCTAGAGGTCGCCCACTAGCTCACATCTTCAATAACCCAGACTTTGCCCCAGGGATGGACATTAAAGCCTTTAGATGGTGGTTGGACAGGGACTGTACCGGATCATACATTTCTTTACCAATGAGGGCCCTATCTCCCTTGAGTTCTGTATCAATCATCTTGAAATGCCAAACTCAGAGCGTTATAGATTCCACCAATTAAGACATTTTCTTCGCCACCTCTGGGGAGGAGGAAAATCTCCGCTTAACTCATTTACACCATATGAATTATTGTCATCTATCAGTCACTAGCCCTTTATTCCCAAAAGACTCCTTACATGCTTGCTTGGGAGACTGATCTTTCCCTCAACTGGGAAGTTGATAAATGGAGAAGCTCCTTTAACAGATCCTTCAAGGGCATTAAGAATATTTCCCTAATTGAATCTAGTATCAAGGTCATAACAAGATGGTATCTTACCCCCGCCAAATTATCTAAAATGTACCCAACAGCGGATCCTCAGTGTTTCCGAGGGTGCCAGCTTCTGGGTTCAATGGCTCACATATGGTGGGAATGCCCCAGACTGAGGCCCTTCTGGGGCAAGGTATTCTCTCTGATTCGTAAAATAACGAAGATTCAAATCCCAAAAACCCCTGCCATAGCCCTACTCAACGACAACTTACCCAAGACTCCTAAACAGTCTCGTAAACTAATATAATTTATCCTCCTAGGGGCCAAATTAACCATTGCCAAAGCTTGGAAACAGCCCAGGGTTTCCTTTAAGGCAGCCATACGCAAAGTTTCCTGGATAATGTCCCAAGAGAAACTCTCGAGCATTCTAGATGACAAAAAAGTGCAATTCGAAGCTATCTGGGAGCCCTGGGCACAGTTTATTGGAATCTCCCTCATACCCGGCGTCCAACCTTGAAATTATGAGCGAGTTTAATAGGGGACGGGGGCCCCTCCTGATGAAAGGCTGGCTACCCTCTCTCCCTCTCTTCTCTTCCCCCTTTCTTCTCCTCTTCTCTGCGTATCTTTCACTATTCTTCTCCTACCCACTATAGGGGAACTAGGAATTGGCCCCCCGAATATGGTGTTATTCACTTCCCGCAAGGGGGTTATTAGTTTGTTGAGCTCAAATGTCTTATTTTTTTTCTTTTTGTTTATTCCTATTTTCTTTTTTTTCATGAAGATTTTATATCCAGGCTGCAGCTTTTTCACAAAGTTATCTATGACCCAGAGGCTCCTTGGTATACATAAGTGCGAGGTGGCTTGCGGAGATTCTCCCGCGCACAGTTAGTTCCCTTTAGGGGTGCCGGCGAGATCCCTGTAAGCCACTCTAGGCTAAGATAACTAAACTTGGAGGCCTACACTCTCTTTGAGGAATGGCAGCAGCCTAGCAGGTACTGTTTTTGGTTATAGTGATTTGACAAACTATTACACTTTGTACTGTCAGGATACAAGTCCCCCTCAGGGATAAGCCATGCATCAGTTTGATGTGAATTGTATTATTTTTTATTGCTTTATTCTGTAAAACTAATAAAACTTTTGAAAGAAAAAAAAAAAGAAAGATGAAAAGAGATGATTATAATTTCTCACACCGAATGACTCCAGATTACACTCATGAAATACAATCATGTGATTCATGACTCCATGTTTTGCCATCCGCCCAATAGATGTCATCAGTTCCTGAGCAGTGGGACCACCATTTGTATTATGGCTGTGATTGGCCAGAATGTTGGAGACAAAAGTCACAAAGAGTTGTGTCACTGTTTTGGGTAATGTCATCAGCTGATCAGTGATTTTTGGTTGGGATCTGAAGCACATTGATAACACTGTACAGATGATCCAGCAGTATGATGGGATATAACAGAAAGTGTACAGCGTTTCATTCTCCTGCACATAATGAAAAGCCTTCTCTGATAATTCCTCATTTCCAAATAAATTATTAAAGAAGATCAGTCGGTCTTCATGGAGAAATCCTATGATCTCAGCTATTCTCTGGAACACACTGGTATCAACTGATGCCATTCTGGTTAGGTGGCTGGTTATCAGTACAGAGCAACCCTTAAGAAGTCTCTGCCTCACCAGAATTAGTCCTATAAATTAGTCCTATAAGCAAAGAGTCTACTTGATCCGAAACTAAATTTTGTGAATACTTTCATCTAATCCATCAAATATAAACAGAAGTCTTTCTGGATCTTGTAAAATATCTCCAATCTGACTCTCCAGATATGGATATTGATGAAGAATCATCAGCGGCGGAGCTGTGGGGTCATTTCCCCAGCAGTGGCAGTGAACATGAGACCGGCGCCCGCGAGCGGATCCCAGAGGATTCCCCTCCAGCATACCGGCAGACTGCCCCTCTGCATGGGGGTTTAGATGCAGAGAGAGCGTGAGGGATAACAGATGGTGAATATCTCAAGGGGGATGGATCTCCCACATCCTCCATACAATACCAGGCTGTGCAGCTAAGCAGCGACAGAGCAGTGGAGGAGACAGCCTCAGAGGTAAACCCTGAAGATATGTGGCTCCCCAGGGATGGCCAGAGGGAGCCTTGAGCCCGGGAGATGAGCTGATTGAATCTGACTGGAGAGGAGACAGGAGAACATCAAGGAGGCTACTCGGGGGCCACAGAGAAGTGGAGGAGCCTGTGAGGGTAGTTTTACTGCTTGTGAGGAGGAAGCAGGGAAAGAAGGGGAGGTCTGAAGCAGCCACCCCCTCCCCACCTCCTCTGTGCCTGCCACTCTTTTTTTGTTCATCGTGCCCGCTCCTTATTTTTTCCTCTCCCCTCTGTTTTGGGTCTCAGAAAACCAGTGTTTTTTTTGATTCAGGAGAAACAACTATCCAGATAAAGGAAAAAAAAAAAAAAACAGTGCAACTCCCAGTCATAAGGAGTCTAAGTGGTTGAATGGACATTTTGAACTGATCCTACAGTGCATGCGAGTGCGGTATGGTGAGTACCACAAAAGACACTTTATTGCAAAATTAAAATGTGCTATGTGCAGGGACACTTTTTTTTTTTATTACTACTGTACCTCAGATTGACTAAACTACATACAGTGGAGACGGAAATTCAGACCCCCTTAAACTTTTCACTCTTTGTTATATTGCAGCAATTTGCTAAAATCATTTAAGTTCATTTTTTTTTCCTCATTTATGTACACACAGCACCCCATATTGACAGAAAAACACAGAATTGTTGACATTTTTTCAGATTTATTAAAAAAAAGAAACTGAAATATCACATGGTCCTAAGTATTCAGACCCTTTGCTGTGACACTCATATTTAACTCAGGTGCTGTCCATTTCCTCTGATCATCATTGAGATGGGTCTACACCTTCATTTGAGTCCAGCTGTGTTTGACTGGACTTGATTAGGAAAGCCACACACCTGTCTATATAAGACCTTACAGCTCACAGTGCATGTCAGAGCAAATGAGAATCATGAGGTCAAAGGAACTGCCTGAAGAGCTCAGAGACAGAATTGTGGCAAGGCACAGATCTGGCCAAGGTTACCAAAAAAAATTCTGCTGCACTTAAGGTTCCTAAGAGCACAGTGGCCTCCATAATCCTTAATGGAAGACGTTTGGGATGACCAGAACCATTCCTAGAGCTGGCTGTCCGACCAAACTGAGCTATCAGGGTAGAAGAGCCTTGGTGAGAGAGGTAAAGAAGAACCCAAAGCTCCAGAGATGCAGTCGGGAGATGGGAGACAGTTGTAGAGTCAACCATCACTGCAGCCCTCCACCAGTCTGGGCTTCATGGTGGAGTGGCCCGACGGAAGCCTCTCCTCAGTGCAAGACACATGAAAGCCCACATGGAGCTTGCTAAAAAACACCTGGACTTCAAGATGTGAGAAATAAGATTTTCTGGTCTGATGAGACCAAGATAGAACTTTTTGGCCTTAATTCTAAGCGGTATGTGTGGAGAAAACCAGGCCCTGCTCATCACCTGTCCAATACAGTTCCAACAGTGAAGCATGGTGGTGGCAGCATCATGCTGTGGGGGTGTTTTTCAGCTGCAGGGACAGGACGACTGGTTGCAATCGAGGGAAAGATGAATGCAGCCAAGTACAGGGATATCCTGGATGAAAACCTTCTCCAGAGTGCTCAGGACCTCAGACTGGGCCGAAGGTTTACCTTCCAACAAGACAATGATCCTAAGCACACAGCTAAAATAATGAAGGAGTGGCTTCACAACAACTCCGTGACTGTTCTTGAATGGCCCAGCCAGAGCCCTGACTTAAACCCAATTGAGCATCTCTGGAGAGACCTAAAAAGGGCTGTCCACCAACGTTTACCATCCAACCTGACAGAACTGGAGAGGATCTGCAAGGAGGAATGGCAGAGGATTCCCAAATCCAGGTGTAAAAAACTTGTTGCATCTTTCCCAAAAAGACTCATGGCTGTATTAGATCAAAAGAGTGCGTCTCCTAAATACTGAGCAAAGGGTCTGAATACCATGTGATATTTCAGTTTTTCTTTTTTAATAAATCTGCAAAAATGTCAACAATCTTGTTTTTTTGTCAATATGGGGTGCTGTGTGTACATTAATGAGGAAAAAAATTAACTTAAATGATTTTAGCAAATGGCTGCAATATAGCAGAGTGAAAAATTTAAGGGGGTCTGAATACTTTCCGTCCCCACTGTATGAATAGAGATAATAAAATCAAATACAAACAGATATTGTGGACAATTTCTGTCATAAATAGACGTATAGAAATCCAGACGCCAAGGGAAACCTCACCTAATGAATTAAAAGTATAATGAATATCTGAGTACAGAGGTGAAGTGAAGTTTTGAAAGTTTTAAAAAGACTATTGAAAGGAGCAGGACAAGACCGTAAGGATTCCTGTTTGTCTAACTTAATCGCGCATACACATACAAGTAAATAACGCAGAGGAGTGAGAAGGGACCACCAACGCATATCTTAGAGGATATATACCGCTGGGACCCAATGGGCAAGTAGGGGAGGTTAACATTTGAAGGAGTGTGAGAAGTAGGGAAATAACTGAGAGAAACATGAGGGGCAAGGCGGCAAGAGGAGGAGCGATCCCCAAATCACCCCGTCTGACCACCAGCCCGGGTCCGATGAATAAATATGTCACCCAGGTGGGAACTGTGGAGAAACAAGTACCCGAAAAACATCAAATGACTAAAAACAATCAATCAGATGGAGAGTAAGGAGAAGAAAAAAGAAAAAGGCCCAAAATAAAACGCTTACAGAGACTGATATATTATCAGAATCTAGAATGGAGCAAGAACCAGATATAGACTGTGAATTGAGGGGAGAAGAGGAACTACAATACAAAGCCCCTCTACCAACAAAAACTGAAATTGAATCCAAGTTTGCGGCTTTGGAAAAAAAAAATCGCTAATAACCGAGTCGAAGAGAATACATAGAAACCTTGGTCATATTTTAGAACGAGTTGAGGAGGTGGAAAAGAAAACAGAAACAGCATGAGTATAAGAAAACTAGAAGGAGAATCAAATCAATGAAAAGAGCTCAACAAGAACAAGCGTAAAAACTAGAGGATCAAGAGAATAGGGACCGAAGAAATAATCTAAGGATACGTGGTGCCCCAGACTCCTCCTAGTATGAAGATCTAACAGAAATAATAATGAAGATCTGTAACCCCCTGATGGATAAAGAACTAAACCCAATAAAAATTGAGAGAATACATAGATTAAGAAGACCAAAAGAAATTGCGCAGGAGAACTCAAGAGATATTATAGTGCGATTGGAAAACTGGGAGGAGAAAAATCAACTCTGGAGATACCTGAGGCGAAAATCGCCAATAAAGTTTGAAGGGAAGAATACTCAAATGTTTTAAGATCTGTCACGGGAGACTTTGAAAAGGAGGAGAACTCTAAGGCCCCTACTGGCGATCCTACAGGAAAACTAAGTCCAATATAATTGGGGCTTCCCCTCATGTCTGATTGGGAGGAAAAATGGCCGTACAGCTAGACTAAGATTCATTGTAGAGACCCCTGAATTTTGCAGAAAACTGAAGATTCTCACATCAAAAGATTGTTCCGAGAAAAGGCCAAGATGAAGAAACGCCATATATGAAAAGAATAATCAATACTGACTCAAACTCCCCCCCCCCTTTTTTTTTTCTCTCCTTACCTATGCTCCCATAAGCTGCATTTTAAACTACGAGTGGGGGAAGATGAGAAGGGGTGGGAGAGGGGAGGCCTTGGAAGGTGGGATTGGAAGGCAGTGGAAAAACAAAAGCAAACAAGGGTGTAGGGACCCGTATTTCTGTCGTAAATGCCGCATTCACTCCCTAGAAGGAGGGGGGGAATTTTTGACAGCGCTATACAGAAGTCCACCTCAGGCCAAAGGGAGCAGGGGGACAAGGGGGGTCCCTAAGGTAGTGCTCTGGACAATGGTGTCAAGATACCAACAGAAGTAGTGGAGGGGGAGGGAGAGTTCTGTGGGAGAAGTGAGGTGAGGGGAGGTGGGAAAGATATGGTTGTCCTTATTTGCTTATTTGTGTACTGAGCCAAGAAAGGGGAATAAGGGAAGGAAAATAAATAATGACTGACGTCAAGTTTATTACATATACAGTAATGTAAGAGGGCTGAACCCCCCGGAAAAAAAGACATATGCCCTGTACACACGGTCGGACATTAATCAGACATTTTCCGACTGATGTTGGTTCAAACTTGTCTTGCATACACACGGTCGCACAAAGTTGTCGGAATTTCCAAACGTCAAGAACGCGGTGACGTACACCACATACGACGAGACTGTAAAAGGGCAGTTCAATACCAAGCGCGCCACCCTTTGGGCTCCTTTTGCTAATCTCATGTTAGTAAAAGTTTTTGGTGAGAGACGATTCGCGCTTTTTCAGACTCGTGGTTTTCAGATCGATTTTCTGCTGTTCAGTTTGTGATTGTGGGTTTGTATCTGGTCTTCAGTGCGTGCAGTGAGTTCCCATTGGTTTATTCAGTGTGTTTTATCCATTCGTTACTGATTTTCAGGTCGCTGTTCACAGGCCTTGCTGTTCTTCAGTGCATTCTGTTACTTCGTTCTGACCAGCCGACTATTTTGAAGCCATGTTGCGTGTACGTATTCATCGTAGAGTACGTGCTTGGTGTTGGGGTTCTTACTTTGACACAAGCCCAGTCCAAGAATTGGTTGCTCCAGCGTGACCAATTCTGTCACATGCCTTTGCTCCGTGAGATCCGTGAGAATAATCCTGACGATTTCAGGAACTTTCTCAGGATGATGGACCCTGTTTTTCACAGTTTGTTGGCTTTGCTGACCCCTTATATCAGCAGGCAGAATACCTGCATGTGGCAAGCCATCACTCTGGAGCAGAGGCTCGTCGCCACGTTGCGGTACTTGGCAACAGGGAGAAGCCTGCAGGACCTCAAGTTCTCGACAGGCATCCCCCCCAGGCTCTGGGGATCATTATTCCAGGGACCTGTTCTGTCATCATCCAGGTCCTGCAGAAGGACTATATTAACGTAAGATTTTTATCCTTTAACATCACATTTTATTTTATAAAATGTTTGATAATATATTGTATTTATTTCATCATTCCCTAGTTACCATGATTGTAATATGCTGTGAATGTGCCCTTTGTCCTCATGCATGCTGGAATTTTTTTACTTTTTTTGTCCTTCATGTATATTTACCTTCACTTACCTCCCCAGCATGCTCTCCTGGGCCTATATCCACCTCGCCTAGTCACTTAACAATGTATTTTGTCAGCTCCATAGTTGTGCTTTACCCTAAACACCCCCTAAAATGTGTACAAATGTTATTTGTGTCCTTAAATTCTGGCAAAGTGCCAGAGGCTTTTTCTTTGGGTCTCAAACTCATTTGGAACCCTCCCTCCCCCAAAGTCAACCCATAACGATCCTCTATCTGCTGACTTTGCCAAACCCATACACACTATACCTACCTCTTTTGTGGTCAGATTTCTGTATGAATTCCCCAAAGCATGTAGTGCAAGGGCCTGCCTGAATACATTCAAATGGTAATGTTTAAAGTTTTTGTATCCTATTATTATCTTGATAGGCAATTGCAGAATGTTAAAATTGTGCTCCAATTTGGACAGTGTGTATTTATATTTTTGTATTATGACACTTCTTCTGTAGTTTACCGTGAGCTGTGAGACCCTGGGGGCCGCGACCTGGAGCCAGACTGCAGCGCAGTCCATCCTTACCATTAAAGGCTCTGGTGAACACCTGCTGGCTCTTAGACTCCGCGCCCTGGGGAATCTATGCTATAGCTCCCAGTGGGATCTGTGTCAGTGATCCAGTAGACCTGCTTCCTGGACCTCCCAGGGTTCAGTCCGCAGCAGTCAGCCGTAGGGTCCACTACCTTGCGGTGCACTCCTGATCCCAACGGTGTGCATCTGTCACCCAGCTTCTAGGTGACCTGACAAGGGCATGTGGCCTGATACGGTTCGGGGGGGGGGGGCGCTCGCTCGTCCCCACCCCCTTTCCTGACCGACCGGCCTGCGCGCTCGGATAAGGGTCTGGTATTTATTTTGGGGGAACCCCCATGCTGTTTTTTTCGGCGTAGGGGGGTGCCCCTTAAAATCCATACCAGACCTAAGGGGAACCCATGCCGGTTTTTTAATTTAAAATTTGCTGTGGAGTTCCACCTCAAGATTCATACCAAGCAGTGCCTGGCATTGGCGGAGAACCAAGTCGGATCCCCGTTCAATACGAGTCGGTACCCTCTAGGGTTGCTATGGAAATGGCAAAGCACAGCTAAACGCAACCGCAGCTAATCACACTGTACAAATGCAGCTGATCACAGTGCCTGGAGTCTTGAATTTCACAGAAAAAAAAAAAACATGCTTTTAACTGCGGCAAAATAGCCGTCCGTGTGAAAGGCGCCTTAGTTGACGTATGGAGGATAACATATCCAAGTAAAAAGGACTACACATTTTACTCAGCGATGCACGATACGTACTCGAGATTAGATTACATCCTGGTGGATCATGAAATGCTGGAGTATGTAGTAGAGACTGAGATTATTCCAATCAATGCCTCTGACCATGCTCCAGTGATAGTAAAGGTAAGATTTAACGATAAGGAGCATAGAAAAAGGGAACTGGAGATTGAATGAAGACCTCATAGATGATGTAGAAGTTGGAAAAATAATAACAAACGAAATTAAAAAAATACTTCAGTACAAATGACACACCAGAAGTGACAAAGGCGACAATTTGGGAGGCCCATAAAGCCTATATTAGGGCAAAACTGATCTCCATAGGATCTAGAAAAAAGAAAGAAGGAGAGATAAAAATGTAATAAAAGAACTATATGAGCTAGAACAACTACATAAAACACAACTAGATAGAGAAACCAATTTGGGAGGCCCATAAAGCCTATATTAGGGCAAAACTGATCTCCATAGGATCTAGAAAAAAGAAAGGAGAGATAAAAATGTAATAAAAGAACTATATGAGCTAGAACAACTACATAAAACACAACTAGATAGAGAAACCCAGAGGATTGTCATAAAATGGGGTCAGTTAAGAGATATGATGGAACAAGAAACTAGAAAGGTATTTAAAAATGTAGCAAAAGAAAGGTACAAGTGGGGGAAACAGCCCAGGAAAAATTTGCAAAAATATCAAAGGGGAAAAAAAACTTCAAATTATATAGAAAAGATAAAAAATGAGACAGGTGAAATGAAATATAAATCAACTGAGATTGCAAATGCTATTAAAACATACTATAGTGCAGGGGTAGTGAATTAAAATTCACGGGGTCCGGTCAGAAAATTTTTCTTCTACCGGAGGTCCGAGTGTCATATTGGTGCTATGACTCCACATGATATCCTCCACATTGCAGCCTCCTGTGCACGTCACAGGCCCCTCATCTCAGACCTCCATCACAGGCTGGTCCCAGCCCATCACAGACTGGTCCCAGCCCATCACAGACTGGTCCCCCTATCGCAGACTGGTCCCCTCCCATCAGACTGGTCCTCCTAGATAGCAGACTCCTGTCCACATAACATTCAAAGCATTCCCCCTCCCCACAGAACCCTACCTTATTCACACAAGACGTGCGGTGCAACACGGCCGCCCTCAGGACAACAGGCGGGACTTTTCAAGTTAAAGTTGAGTGATTGATTACTGGGACCGCCCCGCTGCATAGCAACCAATCACCTGCTTAACTTAAAGAGTCCTGCCCTTTGTCTAGAGCGACCGCACTGCAAGTCTTGTGCAAATAAGACAGACAAAGGGCAGGGGCAGTGCAGCGATCTGATACTGAAGGGACAGACAAACCCGTGAGCTGCGCGCCTGCCATGCTGTGAACATAGCAGCAGGCAGGCGAGCCAGCGGCAGGGAGAGGAGTGGAACACACAGGAAACTATTTGGCGAGGCTGTGGTCTGGGTAGTATGGCTACTGGGGCCGGAAACCGGACCTAGGTCCGACATTTAGTGATGCCTGCTATATAATGCACTCAGAAAAAATTAAACACAACAGGAGGAGGAGAGTAGGAAATCTAAAATACAGGAGTATCTAGCGGAAGTCAATCTACCAAAAATAACAGCAGAAAGTGCAGCGATATTAGACGAACCAATCACCCACGATGGAATTTATAAAGCTATAAAGGAAACACCAGGGGGGGGAAAGCCCAGGCCTGGATGGCTACACGATTAAATATTATAAACGATTTAAAGAACAACTAGTCCCAGTATTCTGTAACTATCTAAATAAAATAGAGGAAAATGAGGAAATAAGGAAAGAATCTCTTTTAGCCAATATCACAGTAATACCCAAAGTAGAAAAAGATAGAACTATTTGTTCAAACTACCGCCCCATAGCGCTGTTAAACGCAGACACAAAGCTATATGCAAAAATTCAGGTTAAAAAACCTCATGCCAGACCTGATTAATGTAGACCAAACAGGCTTTGTGCCAGGAAGGGAGGGTAGGGATAATAGTATAAAAACTATGTTATTAATGAAGAGTAAATCCCCAATGCTTCTTATTTCCATCGATGCTGAAAAAGCATTTGACAGACTAGATTAGGGATTTATGATGAATGCACTACGGAGTATAGGATTGGGACCAAGAATCATGAGATGGATTAACAATCTATACAATCATCCAACAGCTAGGATTGGGGTCAATGGGAGTATGTCGTCTGCCTTTGAGATGTTTAATGGTACAAGGCAAGGATGCCCGCTCTCACCACTCCTGTATGTAATCGCACTAGAACCAGTACTAATAAAAATACAGAATAATGTGGATATAGGAGGGATCAGGGTGGGAGAGGAAGAACATAAGGTGGCGGCGTACGCAGACATACTCCTATATATGACCAAACCAAGACTGTCCCTACCCAGCCTAATAAAAGAACTGAAAGAATATGGCGAGCTCATGAATTTTAGGATTAATCCTATAAAAACAGTAATATTACACTTGGGAGTAGACAAAAATGAGGAAAAAGCACTACAACAGGAATTCCCTTTTACCTGGGAAAAAGAAGAATTAGTATATTTAGGAATTAAAATAACACCTACCCTAGAGAAGTTATATCAAGCTAATTATATTCCACTACTAAATGAAGTTAAAACAGAGATAAAAAATATTTCGAGGAGACCAATCTCATGGATAGGGAGGATAAATATATTTAAAATGGTGATTTTACCAAAGATAATATATAAGTTTCAAATGCTCCAGATAGAAATTCCATTAAACTTCTTTAACCACTTCAGCCCTGGAAGGATTAACCCCCTTCCTGACCAGAGCACTTTTTGCGATTCGGCACTGCGTCGCTTTAACTGACAATTGCGCGGTCGTGCGACGTGGCTCCCAAACAAAATTGACGTCCTTTTTTTCCCACAAATAGAGCTTTCTTTTGGTGGTATTTGATCACCTCTGCGGTTTTTATTTTTGCTATAATAAATATCCCCAAAAAATAATTAAAAAAACATTTTTTTTCCTCAGTTTAGGCCGATACGTATTCTTCTACATATTTTTGGTAAAAAAAAAAAAAAAAAAAAATCGCAATTAGCGTTTATTGATTGGTTTGCCCAAAAGTTATGGCGTTTACAAAATAGGGGATAGTTTTATGGCATTTTTATTAATAATTTTTTTTTTACTAGTAATGGTAGCAATCAGCGATTTTTATTGCGACATCATGGCGAATGCATCGGACATTTTTGACACATATTTGGGACCATTATCATTTATACAGCAATCAGTGCTATAAAAATGCACTGATTTCTGTGTAAATGACACTGGCAGCGAAGGGGTTAACCACTAGTGGGCGGGGAGGGGTGAAGTCAGTACTAGGGAGTGTTTTATAACTGTAGGGGGGATGGGCTAGCTGTGACACGTCACTGATCACTGCTCCTGATCACTGCTCCTGATGACAGGGAGCAGAGATCAGTGTCACTGTCACAAGGCAGAACGGGGAGATGCTTGTTTACATCAGCATCTCCCCGTTTGTTCTCTCCGTGAGGCGATCGCGGGTATCCCTGCGGCGATAGAGTCCGCGGGACCTGCGACCTGACTCACAGAGCTCCCAGCCGGCGTGTACGCAATGGCACGGTGGGGAATTCAAATGGGACTTACAGGTACGCCCATTTGCCCAGCCGTGCCATTCTGCCGACATACATCGGCGTGCGTCGGTTGGGAAGTGGTTAAAGTAATAAAAACAATTTTGAAATTCATATGGCAATATAAAAAAGCTAGGGTAACTAACTCTCTCCTAACTAGGAAAAAAGAAAGAGGGCTGGCACTTCCGGACATAAAAACATACTATAAGGCGACTATACTGGCAAGATTAGTAGAATGGGCAAACACAAACACTAAAAAGAGATGGGTGAAAATGGAAGACATATTAAACATGACACAACTTCAAAAAATTATTTGAATTCCATCGAAACTGAGAACACATAGCAGTGACACACATGAGTTAAACTAAAAATGTATTTAAGATATGGGACGCATTATATCAATAAGAAAAAATGGAAATATAACTCATCTTTAATCTCACTAACGGGCACAAACTTTTTTATTCCAGGAAATGGGACACGGTTGGGAAACCAATTAGGAAATGCACAATTAAAAGATATTATTATGCATGGTAAAATTAGGACAAAACAGGATCTATTAATGACTCACGGGTGGCACCGGATTGATGATTGGGAATATTTGCAAATAAAACACTTAGTAAGCACAATCCCTCAACCAATTAGAGACGAGAAAGCGTTAACCCCAATCGAAAAGCTGTGCAATACAAAAACACCTGTAAAACATGGAATATCGCAAATGTATGATATAATGTCAGAAATAGAAGGACACGGGACGTTACCCTTCATAGAAAAATGAGAACAAGATTTGGGTATAAAATTAGACGAAACACAAATGATTGGAGCGGTGTATAATTACGCATCTAATATAACTACGATAGATGCAAATTATAAGTGTATGGTGCGTTGGCATTTGACACCAGAGAGAATCGACAAATTCCAGCCAGACAGGTCCTCCCAGTGTTGGAGGAACTGCAAACAAATAGGAACAACAATTCACATATGGTGGAAATGTCCAAAGATAAAAAAGATTACTGGCAAAAAATATTAGAATATATTAATGTGATAACTGGAGGGAGGATTCCACAAAACCCCTGGAATTGTCTGTTTCATGGGACAAATAAAACAAGAAAACAATATAAGAAAACTTTGGTCCCGTTCCTGCTCAACGCAGCAAAAGGACTAAAAAAAAAAAAAAAATGGTTGGACATAAGAAAACCAAGTGTAAAAGAGTGGCTACAAAGGGTAGACCACATCTGTAATATGGAGTACCTGTGCAGCGGAGAGCAGGGTCAGGCCGAAAGTTAGAGCAATCTGGGAGAAATGGAATGTTTTCAAAATGTCAGAGAAATATGCGCAGGGTATGATTGAATTGGATTGAACTAGAATGAGGATAACAGATCGGGAAGGGGAGAGGGAAGGGGGGAGAGGGGTGGCAGAGGATTAGAAGTAAGAGAGTAGACGTAAGGTTTTAAGATGTAATTGAAAGTTGTGTATTTTGTATGAAGAATATTTTCTAATAAAAATGTAAATTAAAAAAAAATAAATAAAAATGACATCTTTCTTACTGAGTCCAATGCAATTTGAATATATTATGATGAAGCAAAATTTTAAATTTTTAGCCACCAGTACAAGGAATTTTTGGGGGGATGGGCTGCATATTCAGGCAAAAGCAGAACCCACTTCAACCTCCTTGTAGCTCTGTAAGGTCAGAGCCGAGACCCCACAGACATTGGACCAATCCTATCACTGCTATCTGACAGACTTCCCATAGATCAGATTCTGCTGCCTCTACTCATCTGTTCATTGTGTGCACTTATTTAATGTGTTCACATAAATACATATAAAGTCCACATATAGAAAACAAGCAATCCAATAATCAGTAATTTATCTGGAGAAGTTGTTAATAATTCCAATTTAACAGAAATGTTATTCATAGTTAATCTTTACCTCAAACTCTTGATGTTGTGTAGAGCCGGTATAAGTTTCCTCAATCCTTCACTCTGAATATTACATGAATGTAGATTTACTTCTTCTATCTCTCTGCAGGATTTAAGGATAAAAGACAGCACAGAGCAGTCCAGGGGGCTGAGAGGGACATTAGAAAATTCAACTTTATTTGATCCAATACATTTTGACAACAGAGCCGTATTCCTGCTCTCATAGAGATAGTAGAATACACTAAGAAGCTCTCTGTCATGTATTTGTTTTGTGATTTTCTTCTGGATCCAGGTGATGACATGTCTGGCAGCCTGAGTAGACAATTCTCCCACATGAGACTTTAACATGGATCTAGTAGAAGAGTCTGAGAGACCGCAGAGGAAACGGAGGAATATTTCAGCACGGCCATCATTGTAAGATTCAGCCTCATCAAGTGTTTTCTGTAATCTGTTAGGATTATAGTTAATAAAATGGACTAAAGCTGCAAAAAACTCCTGAAGAGTGAGATGTAAGAAGGTGTAATCGACATCAGGAGGCTGACCAGATTCCATCATGAAAGATGAAAAGAGATGTTTATCATTTCTCACACTGAATGACTCCAGATGACGCTGATCAAACACAATCAGGTGATTCATGACTCCATGTTCTGCCATCCACCCAATAAATGTCAGCAGTTCCTGGGCAGTGTGACCACCATCTTTATTCTGGCTGTGATTGGCCAGAATGTTGGAGACAAAAGTCACAAAGAGTTGTGTCACTGTTTTGGGTAATGTCATCAGCTGATCAGTGATTGTTGGTTGGGATCTGAAGCACATTGATAACACTGTACAGATGATCCAGCAGTATGATGGGATATAACAGAAAGTGTACAGCGTTTCATTCTCCTGCACATAGTGAAAAGCCTTCTTTGACAATTCCTCATTTCCAAAGAAATTATTGAAGAAGCTCAGCCGGTCTTCATGGAGAAATCCCATGATCTCAGCTATTCTCTGGAAAACACTGGTATCAACTGATGCCAGTCTGGTTGGGCGGCTGGTTATCAGTACAGAGCAACCCTTAAGAAGACTCTGCCTCACCAAATGGACCACAATCTCACCATAATTAGTCCTGTAAGCAAAGAGTCTACTTGATTCGAAATTCATTATGTGAATACTTTCATCTAATCCATCAAATATAAACAGAAGTCTCTCTGGATCTTTTAAAATATTTCCAATCTGACTCTTCAGATGTGGATATTGATGAAGAATCATCTCATCCAAGCTGACCTCTCCCAGTCTATTAAGGTCTCTGAATCTGAAGAAGAAGACAAAGGCAAATCTCTGGTAATGTTTTCCGGTCACCCAGTCATAGACAAACTTCTGCATCAGTGTGGTCTTCCCTATTCCTGGCACTCCGCTCACCATTGCTGCATGTGGTATACATTGTGACTGGGGGTTCCATCGGAACAACCTATTGAGGGAAATGTGTTCCAGTCCAGTTTGTGTTTCCTTCAAGCATTCCTCATGTTTTACCCCAGTCTGTATTAGCTCATTCTGGGGACGCTGCCTGAACTGATCAATGGAGACTACAATCAGATTCACGTAACGCTCATTGATGAGGAATCTTTGTGGTTCCAAAGTAGTTCCTGGGGGTCTATGCTCCACCAGAGTCTCAGTCTTCTCCAGCAGATGTTGTTTGTGCTTTTCCTGAAGATCTGGGAATATAATGAAAATATTAGAAATTAGAATATTAGAAATTAACTATGTAATGTTTAGTCCAAGCAAACTTTGTGTCATCTTCTGAGCATAGATCTTTGGAAATGTACATATCATTTTAGCTCATTGATAAAAGTAGTATACAGACTTACATACTTAAATCTGAACTCCAGGAATTTAGACACTTTAATAAATGTACAGGCATACTATGATTTAAGTCCAACAAGGTGCATGCCACTTGTGGACCTATCTCTTTAATTCTGATCTCATAGGTTTATGGTGCTCCTGGAGGATTACACTCTGGGTGTCAGATACCTGGTCTTGAAGCCAAAATGCTGAGAGACCTCTCCTTGCGGCTGAGTTCTTGGTGTCCCTGAAGGTGGAAACAGGGAACACGAAGCCCAGAGAAGCTGGGATTTCCGGCTGTGCCACAGATGAGAGATGCAGGTATGATGATCTCTCCGTAGGTGGATACCAGATGAGGTGAGCAGTAGGACCCAGTGAAGCTGATGATTATGCAGACTGCACACAGCAGGAAACAGATTGCAGTGTAAAGTGCAGCAAGCTGGATACAGCAAGTATGGACTGCAAGCTGGAGCAATAGGTAAGTACTGCAGGTGGGTACAGCAGGTAGGCACCAGGGTGGATCACAGCAGACAGGGTGAAGCAGGAAGCGTAGTCAGGGATAGATGCCAAGTTCGGTAAGCCAGTGGTCGGCAGACAGAAGAACAGAGTCATGGTCAGGGAAGCCGAAGTCATACACAGGACAGGAGACACAAGCAGATCCATGGGAAATCCTAGGTCAGAGCTGGGAGAGCAACAAGAAGTATTCAAGGGCAATCCGGGTCATTAACAGGAGATCAGAGGCATAAGCACACACAGAAACAGGAAGCTGAAGACCAGCCAGCAATGTCCATGTGCTGCAGTTTTTCTTTTAAAGGCCAGAGGGTGCCAGGATCTGACAAGCATTGCATGCACCAGGATGCACACGTCTTCGCCATGGTGAACCTGCGTTCGCAATACGTGTGCAGGAGCGGCCATATTGGAAATTGACCACTGTGCCAGGCCTATGGGTAACTCTCCTCCGGCTAGTCTCCTAACACTGGGGCTCTGAGAAGAGAGAAGCTGTGTTCTCACACACAGCATCTCTGCCCACCTCTCCCCTCTGCTGCCCATTCACAGTAGCCTTTGTATTTTCTGAATGAGGCAGCAGATGGGAAGGGCAGGCTCAGCAGCTGCATTCAACTGTGCAGCTGAAGGCGTTGAAACCAGAACATCCAGCATTGGCACTCTGGAACTGTAGTGATAGCTATCCTTCTGAATCTTCACAAACTGTCAGATCTAATGCCCTGTACACACGGTTGGAATTTCCGATGGAATATATGCGATCGGACCTTGTTGTCGGAAATTCCAGCCATGTGTGGGCTCCATCGGACGTTTTCCATCGGAATTTTTGACACACAAAGTTTGAGAGCAGGCTATAAAATTTTCCGACAACAAAATCTGATCCTTTAAAGTCCGATCGTGTGTAGACAAATCAGACAGACAAAGTGCCACGCATGCTCAGAATAAAATTAAGAGATGAAAGCTATTGGCTATTGCCCCGTTTATAGTCCCGACGTACGTGTTTTACGTCACCGCGTTCAGAACGATCGGATTTTCCGACAACTTTGTGTGACCGTGTGTATGTAAGACAAGTTTGAGCCAACATCCGTCGGAAAAAAACTATGGATTTTGTTGTCGGAATGTCCGATCAATGTCTGACCGTGTGTACAATAACAGTTAAAAGGCAAGTCCATAGATGGAATGCAATGCATTGGACTTAGTATGCCTGCAAATTTATCAAAGAGACTGAATTTATGGAGTTTAGCTTTAATACCTGAGTTATGATTAGTTGTATAAATTAACTGATTATTGTTAAAAAATGTTTGTGATTGGCAATCATATCAAGTTTTCCTAAGCATATAAACCTTTGGACACACATTCTGTTTTCTAAATTCCCTGTCACGCCAATGCTTCTGAGTTGTTGATCCTCATAAATAGAAGTCTTATTGCAATGGGATTGATTTTCTAGAGGCGTACAGAGGGTATATAAAAGAATCATCACCTTTAAAATAATCACATTTTGTTGCTTTGTAGCCTGAAATGAAGACAGACACAGTTTTTGTTTTATCCAGCTGTATTTAACAGAATCAGAAAACAGAATCACTGAGTTGGAAAAAGGATCACTACCATGTGTTGGTATTTTGCTAAACCACCTTTTGCTTTAATTACAGCCTTAATTACAGCTCTTTGCACAACTGCTCAAGTTCAGTTAAATTTGATGGTGGCTGTTTGGGGATTGCAGTCTTCAAGTCATTCCACAGACTTTCAATGGGATTGAAGTCTGGACTCTGACTAGTCCATGCAAAGACATTCACATTTTTTTCTCCTTCAACCATTGTGTGCTCATTGTTGCTGTGTGCTTTGGGTCATTGTCATTTTGGAAGGTGAACCTTATTGCTTTACTGTAGGAATGGTGTTATTTGGATGGTGAGCTGTATTGCATTTCCGCCAAACATATATTGTGTGATGCTGAGGCGAAATAATTACATTTTAGTCTCATCTGACCACAACACCTTTTTCCATGTGGCCTCATAATCTTCAGGGTGCAAATGAGAATCATGAGGTTGCCACCCCAGGGAGGAGGGAGGAGCCTGGTAATGGCTCTGAGCACGGCGTGAGGATCCTGAGAACCCTCTCCCTGCAGCTGAGAGGAATGATCGGCCTGATGGGAAGGTGTAGGTAGCTTCCCTCCCCGCCCCCCCTGCTCATCACTCTCATCACTCTCTGAGCTGTCTTGCGGTGTAAGCCAGAGGAGGTTTGTACCTGCGTCTGCCTGCATCCCCCCCCCCCACCCCTCCGTAGTCGGACGGGCTAGAAGGCTCATCGAGGACGGGGGGTTAGGAGAACTGGAAAACCGCGGAGATCGGAGCGCTTCGGAAGCGACGGCAGCAGGGAAAACGGTGCGCTGCTGGGGGCTGTTTCAAGTCCCCAGCGGTGTCGCCGGCCGCGGAGAGCGGAGGAACCAGCTGAAGTGCACCGGGGAATTTCGGAGGAGAGAGCCAGGAAGGTGGGTGAGCAGAGCAAGGAGCAGCGGCAGCGGACACTGAAGAGCTGAGAGCGGAGAACAGCTGCGACTTCAGCGGGTCAGACAGACCTGGGCAGATTGATAACATCAGAGACAGCACCTGAGCGTTCGCAGCATCAGAGAGCAGCAGCAAGCAGTAGTGAGCGTCCCTTTGTGTCCCAACTTCAACAACAAGTAAAAGATAAGTACCGTGTTTTTTTTTTTTTTTTTTTTTTTTCCTCTTTTGGCTTTTTTCTATTGCAATTGTCTTGAAGTGAACAAGCAAAGGAATAGTAATAGAAAAAAAGAAAGGGAAAGGGAAAGAGCACATTGAAATAAAATTGAATGAAAAGCGAAAGTAAATGAAAGTAAACGAAGGCGAAAGAGCTGAAAAAGTAGAATCAAGTGAGCTAAGAAAAATAATAAAAACAGGGGAGAAGAGAAGGAGAAGGTGAAAGAGAGACAAGCCAACGGAAGAGTTGTCTCCCAGCCCCCACCTGTTTGCTGCTGCTGCTGCTGCAGTATCTCCCTTTCTTGTGATTTTTTGTTTTTTTTGTTTTTTTTTTTGTTTTTGGTTTTTGTTTTTGTTTTTTGCAAATGGTACTAACTATAGGCTTGATAGTACAAACTATAGAATAAGAAGAAATTTCATAGTAACAAAAATGAGGAACATATAAGCTCATACTGGAACTATACTGCTGAATATATAAATCATCTTGCTGAATACTTGAATTAGATTACATTATATCGCTAAAACATTTGAATTATTTTGCTGAGCACCTGGGCCCTCATGTACACGGGCTGTTGGGAGAATGTTGTGAAAACGCCAGTGTCTTTGCAGTGACTTTTTTTAACTTTTTTCAGCGTTTTTGCAATAGCGTTTTTTGAGCGTTTTTTTTTTTTTTTTCCTCTTTTGGCTTTTTTTCTATTGCAATTGTTTTTTTGAAGTGAACAAGCAAAGGAAAAGTAATAGAACAAGGGAAAGGGAAAGAACACATTGAAATAAAATGGAATGAAAAGTGAAAGTAAATGAAGGCGAAAGAGCTGAAAAAGTTGAATCAAGTGAGCTAAGAAAAACAATAAAAACAGGGGGGGGGAACAGGGGAGAAGAGAAGGAGAAGGTGAAAGAGAGACAAGCCAACGGAAGAGTTGTCTCCCAGCCCCCACCTGCTTGCTGCTGCTGCTGCTGCAGTATCTCCCTTTCTTGGGATTTTTTTTTTTTTTTTTTTTTTTGCAAATGGTACTAACTATAGGCTTGATAGTACAAACTATAGAATAAGAAGAAATTTCATAGTAACAAAAATGTGGAACATATAAGCTCATACTGGAACTATACTGCTGAATATATAAATCATCTTGCTGAATACTTGAATTAGATTGCATTATATCGCTAAAACATTTGAATTATTTTGCTGAGCACCTGGGCCCTCATGCACACGGGCTGTTAGAAAAGCGCTGTGAAGACGCCGGTGTCTTTGCAGTGACTTTTTTTAACTTTTTTCAGCTTTTTGCAGCGTTTTTGCAATAGCGTTTTTGAGCGTTTTTGAGCGTTTTTTTTTTTTTTTTTCTTCAATGGATCAAAAACGCTGGAGGACGTTGGAGAATGATGTTTTTGGGTGTTTTTGAGCGTTTTTTAGCGATGGAGCGTTTTTGCAGCTGAAAAACGTCTCTCAGAACCCATTGGGCCTGGGTTTTTTTTTTTTTTTTGCAGCTTAGGAACGCCTATGCCACTTGCAGTTAAGAGACGCCTAGGTGGGCATGAAGCCATAGACTAACATAGACAGGCCTTTTTGAGCTGCAGAAAGGGCTTAGAAAAGCAGCTGTAGAGATGTCCGTGTGCATGGGGACTTAATACTATGGTTTAGGCTCGATTCACACCTATGCATGTTGCTTTTGAGCGTTTTTGGAGGTTTTTTTTTCATGCTTGTCACGTTTTTGAGCCGCGTTTTTGGTGCGTTTTTGGTGCGTTTTTGCCACGATTCGCGTTTTGCGTTTTTTTTTTTTTTTTTTCATTTTTTTTACAGTCTTAAAAAAAAATTACAAAAAAAAAAAAAATAAAAAAAAAAAAAAAAAAAAAAAAAACGGCAAAAACGCATCAAAAACGCTGCAAAAACGGTGCACTTGCATTTTTGATGCTTGTCCATTGAAAACCATTACATGCAAAACGCTGCTTTTTGCATGAAAAAAAGTCCCCGACCCTTTCCAAAAACGCAGAGATACAAAAAAGCATTGATGTGAACATGTTCCATAGGAACCCATGTTAAAAAATTCCCGTGCATTTCTGCAAAATGCAAAATGCATCAAAAAACGCGCTAGTGTGAATGGGGCCTTAAACAATTGAACAGCACCAAGGAATGCTTAATGTACTTAAGGTAGTAACATAACTTCTGGGAAACGGAGACTACTCATATCTCATTAATTATCTCTATTATTGGATTGTGGGGAGGATGGTGGGTATGAGAACGGAACAAAAGAAATATTAGTAAAAATAAGTCAATTTAAGAAGGCTGGGAGATTTTTTCATCATTAAGAGACCCCAACCAAGGGGTATTCTGGAAGGCAGCTTCGAAGATCTTATAAATCCAGCCATAGAAACAAACATGAAGGGGAAAACAACAAGAAGTGCGGGAGCAATACCGAAATCACCTAGGACCAGCCTAGGCCCAAGTCCAGGCCCTATGAACAGGTATATACAGCAAGGAATCGGAGAAGGAGAGAAACAAGTGGGTTCAAAGGGCAGACAAATAGATACAAAAGAGAAGGACAACAAGGATAAAAAAGGCCAGTATAAAGTACAAACAGAAACCAGCCACCTCTCAGAACCCAGAATGGAGCCAGAAATGGGAGAGAAAGACAGAGGAAAGGAGGAAGGACAACAAGGGCCACAGTTGCCAACAAAACAGGATATGGAAAAAATGTTCGCGGCACTAGAGAATTCCCTAAAAGCAGAGATGTCAACACTCCATAAAGACATGGGATATATGTTAAACAGAGTGGAAGAAGTAGAGATCAAAGTAGACCTACATCAAAAAAACATAAAGGAACTGGAAGAGGAAATAAAGAAACTAAAACGGGAACAACAGGAACAATCATATAAAATAGAAGAGCAAGAAAAAGAGATAAAAAGAAAAACTTGAGAATACGCGGGTTACCGGAAACAGAACAAGCAGAAAACCTAATAGAAAAAATGAACAATCTCTTCAACCAAATCTTGGGAAAGGATGCAACCAACATAATAGGAATAGAAAGTGTCTTTCGAGTAAAAAAACCTCAAAGGTTCTCAAGGGAAACACCTAGAGATGTAATAGTACGCTTCGAAAAATGGGAAGAAAAAAAACAGATCTGGATAAACCTAAAGAGGAAAACACAAATAGAGTTTGCGGATGGTAAATTACAAATATTTCAAGATTTGTCTCAAGAAACGTTGAAAAGACGACGGACATTAAAACCACTATTAGGAATCCTCCGGGAGCAAGAAATTCAATACAACTGGGGTTTTCCAGCATGTCTAATAGCAAGGAAAAACGGAATAAGTGCGAGGCTAAGATATGTGGAGGAGATTCTGGACTTTTGCAACAAACTAGAAATCCCCTCCCCAGAACTGGAAAAATATGCAAATAGACAGGAGCGAATAACGGCAGGAGATGACCTGCAATGGCAATTAAATTCAAGGAACAGACATCAAGATGTGGAATCTCGAGGAAATTAATAACTGAGAAAATACCACACATTAGTGCAAGGGGCCTTAGAGTGGAGAGGGGGGGGGGGCTGGGGTTGATGGGATGGGAAAAAAGGAAAGTGAAAGGATTGGTAAAACACAACAAAAATGCAGGGAGAGGAAGACAGGGACTCACGGAGTGGACAGGGGGTCGCCCTATTAGTGCTTAGGCGAGGGGGGAATAGGGTGTCTCACAGAGCTCCGCCTCACAATAAATAGAGCAGAGGGGGCAGGGTGTGCCCCACAAAACAAAGTTAAATGCTCTCAGCCCTAGAGAATATGGGAGTAAAAAACCCATATCAGAAAAAAGGGAGGGGGAGGGTGGGAGGAGGGAAAAGGGAGGGAAGGAGGGAGGGGAGGGAAAGGTCTGATCCACATGAGTGGTTACATAGGCGCACCTATTTTGAGACAAGAGATGAGGAGACCCCGTGCGTCCGCTGGGTGTCCCCTCCACCTGGCCTTCTAAGAGGATCGGGTGGGGGGGAGGGCCGGAGGACGGGCGGGGAAGAAAAGGCACAAGAATGGAAAACGTAAACAGCATAAAAATAATCTCCTATAATGTCCGAGGACTAAATTCCCCAGGGAAGAGAAATATCATTCTCCGAGAACTAGAAAAAAGTAAAGCAGAAATAATTTTCCTACAGGAGACGCATATAACCCAAAACTCAAATACCAAAATTTATTCAAGAAACATACCAACATGGTATCAAGGAGACTCGCCAATAAGAAGGGCCAAAGGAGTAGCCATCGGTTTAGGGAAAAATGTACGTTTTCTAATAGATCAAAGGAAAATAGATCCGGAGGGTCGATATCTTTTTATTACAGGAACTATACAAGGGGTAAAATATACATTGGCTAATGTCTATTGCCCTAATAAGAACCCTAAAAAATATTTGATAGATATCATTAAAATACTAATGGAATTCAAACAAGGAAAATTAATACTAGCCGGAGACTTCAACTTCAGCATGGATAACAAAATGGACAGCACCTCAATAGTAAGGGACAAAGAGGTAAAACAACTAAAGAAATTAAAAAGAACACTATATGAACAGCAACTAATAGATCCTTGGAGAATTCAGCACCCCAGCACAAAGGACTACACATTCTACTCAACAGTACACAAAAGTTACTCCAGATTGGATTACATCATGGTCGAACATAGAAACTTGGAAGAAATAGAAGAAACAAAAATAGGTATAATAACCGCCTCAGATCACAGCCCAGTAACGTTGAGAATGAAAATAAAAGGAGAAGTCTTTGAAAGGGGTCCATGGAGAATCAACGAAACTTTATTAGAAGACAGCGAGACCGAAAAAAGTATCATAGAAAAAATTAAAAGATATTTTGAGGAAAACGATACACCAGAGGTATCGAAAGCAACTATATGGGAGGCGCATAAATCTGTTATTAGGGGCAAATTAATAGCCATAGGGGCAAGAAAAAAACAGGAAAGGAAAACAAACATGCAACAAATAATTAAAGAAATTTATGAATTGGAACGAAAACACAAAAATCAAGTAAACAACAAAATCTTCGGCCTATTATCTCAAAAGAGAGAGCAATTAAAAGACTGGATGGAACAAGAAGAAAGGAAGGAGTACAACAGAGTAGTACAAGAAAAATACAAATGGGGTAACAAACCAGGAAAATACCTAGCAAATTTGGTAAAAAAAAAGAAGTCTTTGAATTACATTGAGAAGATCAAAAATGAAAAAGGAGAAGTGGTAAATAAAACTACAGATATAGCGATAACATTTCAAAAATACTTCAGCTCCCTATATGCAATAAAAGGACAGGAAAGTTGGAAAGAAGCGAATACAAGAACAAAGAGGATACAAGAATATCTAAAAAAAGCAAATTTACCAAAAATAAAAATAGACCAACTAGAAGAATTGGAAAAAAATATTACGCAAGAAGAGGTAAAACTGGCATTAAAGGAAACTCCCGTAGGAAAAAGTCCAGGACCAGACGGGTTCACGGTCAAATACTATAAAAAATTTGAAGAACAGCTGACTCCAAAACTATTAGAATATATGAATTCCTTAGGGGAAGATGAAGAAATAAGAAGTGAATCGCTACTAGCTCATATTACAATACTACCAAAAGAAGGGAAAGACAAAGTTAACTGCTCAAGCTACAGGCCAATAGCCCTATTGAACACTGATATGAAGCTGTACTCCACGATCCTGGCCACTAGGATAAAAAAACTAATCCCACAGTGGATCAACCCGGACCAGACTGGTTTTGTCCCGGGGAGAGAGGGGCGGGACAACAGCCTAAAATCATTACTGTTGTTGCACAAGAAGGTGCAGAATGAGACCCCAGTTCTATTCCTGTCATTGGATGCAGAAAAAGCATTCGACAGGGTAGACTGGGGTATCATGATGGATACATTGCGGCACTTGGGTATCGGGACAAAAATGATGAAGTGGATAACAAATTTGTATAATGGCCCGACAGCAGTCGTAAAAGTAAACGGTAGACTCTCTCCAAAAATTAAGATGCAGAACGGAACACGGCAAGGCTGTCCACTGTCTCCACTATTATACGTATTGGCTTTAGAACCATTATTAGCAACACTCCGCAATAACAAAGAGGTAGAAGGAGCGAGACTAGGAGGAAAAGAGCATAAGATCGCAGCTTACGCGGACGACATCTTGATGTACGTATCCAACCCAAGAGTGTCACTCCCAAACATATTGAAAGAAATAAAAAAATACGGAGAACTGTCAAACTTCAAAATTAATCCAATAAAAACGGAAATATTAAACATAGGACTAGAGAAAAAGGAAGTTCAGTTTTTACAAAAAGAATTCCCATTTACGTGGGTAAAAGAACTAAATTACCTTGGAATTAAAATAACTCCTAGAGTTGAAAAAATTTACCAGGCAAATTTTATCCCATTGATCAATGAGGTCAAAGAAGAAATGAAAAAGTTAAGAATACAGCCACTTTCATGGATTGGAAGAATAAATATGTTCAAGATGATGATACTACCCAAAATAAATTACAGATTACAGATGTTACCAGTAAAGATCCCGCAGAGCTTTTTTAAAATAATTAAAACAATTTTGTTAAAATACATATGGTTTAATAAAAAACCAAGAATCAAATACACGCTGATTACAAGGAAAAAGGAGCACGGAGGTCTGGCCGCTCCAGATATAAGTAGGTACTATAAAGCCATAGTTTTAACACGAATGTTAGAGTGGACAAATGAGAAAAATGAAAAAAAATGGGTGGAAATGGAAAACATAATAAGCGGAGTCACATTACATAAGAATATTTGGATTCCACGGAAATATAGAACATTGGACACTGACACACACGAAATAACAAAAAATGTATTTAAAATTTGGGACACTATTCACTTAAAGAATGAATGGAAATATAATTCACCACTATTAGCACTCACAGGATCGAATTTCTTCACCCCTGGGAAGGAAATATTTGGAATTCAAGGAATACGTAACCCACAATTGAAAGATATCACTAGAAATGGCAAAATAAGAACACGCGTAGAAATAGAGGAAAGGAATGGATGGAAGATGAATGAATGGAATTATAATCAACTAAGGCACTTAGTAAGCACAATACCACACCCACTGAGAGACGAAACGAAATTAACCGCACTGGAAAAGCTATGTAGCAATGAAATACCATTGAAAAACGGAACATCAAAAATTTATAGTACACTGACAGATTTGGAAGCACAAGAAAGACCAGAACACATAAATCAATGGGAAAAAGAAATGAATATAAAAATAGATAACCAAAAAGTGGAAAAAATGATAGAAATGGGATATAATAAGGCCTGGGACATGAAGACTATTGAAATGAATTATAAACTAGTAGCAAGATGGTATATGACCCCAGTAAGAATACACAGATTTCATCAAGACAAAACCTCTTTGTGTTGGAGAAAATGTGGCCAAATAGCAACAATCATACACATATGGTGGGAATGCCCAATAATAATGGAGTATTGGAAGGAAGTGTTAAATAACATAAAAGAAATAACTGAAGAAGAAATAGAACAAAACATCTGGACTTGCCTCTTCCATATCTATAATAAACCTAAGAAACAATATAGAAAATCAATAGTACCTAACCTCCTGAATGCGGCCAAGGCCTTAATTTCCAAGAATTGGCTAAAAAGTGGAAAACCAGACATTAGAAACTGGCTAAAGGAAATAGATTATCACTACAAAATGGAAGGAGGAGAGAAAAGGGATAATAGTAGATGGGAAAGTTGGAAAAAATACAAAGTCTCAGACATTTATTTAGATAAGATAAAAGAAAGAATAGGTGCAGAGCCAAGTGGATAAATAAATAACATAAAGGAACGGACCAAACACAGGGGAGGGGGAGGGGGGGTGGGGGGAAATAAGAGGGACTGAGAGAGAATAAGATAATAGTCGGTTCATATTTATAGGAGGCGTTTTGTCGTCGATTTTTAAAATTATTAAATAATATCCTAGAAGGGGAAAACAATAAAGATGTGACGGAAACAATCCACAATGATGTGAAAAATGAGAAGAGATAAAGTTTGACATATAAAGTTGAAATAATGTCTCTCAGAAAAATTTTCGCTGAAGTGGAAAAAAAAAAATAAAAAAAAAAAAAATAAAATAATCTTCAGGGTGCATTTTGGCAAAGCTCAGTCATGACTGCATGTGGCCTTTCTTGAGGAGTGGATTTTTTTCTTACAACCCTCCCATACAAACCACATTTGTGGAGAATTTGTGATATTGTTATCACATGCATACAATGATCACTCTTTGGGGCTGATTTACTAAAGGCAAATACACGGTGCACTCTGCAAGAGCAGTTGTTTCAGAGCTAAGTAAATTAGCAGAAGCTCTGCTGACTTGCATCATCCAATCACATGCAAGCAAAAGTGCAGTTTTTTTTAATTTTCCTTGCATGTGATTGGGTATTCTGTGCAAAGAGAACCTTTACCTCATTTACTAAGCTCTGGAGCAACTGCACTTTGCAAAGTGCACAGTCTATTTGACTTTAGTAAATCAACCCCTGTGTCTTAAATTCCTGCAACTGCTTCAGAGTTGCTGTAGGCCTCTTTGTAGACTCTCTGACCAGTTTCCTCCTGGCTCTGTCCTCCAGTTTGGAGTGACGTCCTGATCCAGGGAGGGTCTGTGTTGTACCAAATACCTTCTACTTCACTGACTTCACTGTGCTTATAGGCATTGATGACGCCTTTGAATTTTTTGTTGTATCATCTCCTGACTTGTGTCTTTGCACAACTTTATCCTGGACATCCCAGTGACAGTGCCTTGCCACCTATAGTTGATTGCTTGCTTCAGTTGCACTACCAAGGACTGAAATAATCCAGGAAAGCTCTTTTCATGCTTAACTAATCAAAATGACCACAGGTGATCACAGTTGAAAGTCAAATGGCTTTGTGTGCCATTTAGAAGGTGATTAGCTACACCTGATTGAGTTTACAAGTCATTTTTAGGAGGGAGGTGAACCTTTTACCCACTCAGTGGGGTTTATTTACTAAAGGCAAATCCACTTTGAAGTGCACTTGGAAGTGCAGTCGCTGTAGATCTGAGGGGGACATGTAAGAAAAATAAAAAACAGCATTTTTGCTTGCATATGATTGGATGATAAAATCAGCAGAGCTTCCCCTCATTTCAGATCTTCACCTCAGATCTACAGCGACTGCACTTCCAAGTGCACTTGTAGTGCAAAGTGGATTTGCCTTTAGTAAAACAACCCCAGTGACTCTGTTTTGTATTTTTTTTTTTCTGGCATATTGGACATACAGCTGGATGAAACAAAAACTGTGTCTGTCTTTATTTTAGGCTGCAAAGCAACAAAATGTGATTTTAACCACTTCAGCCCCAGAAGGTTTTACCCCCCTCCTGACCAGAGCACTGGCACTGCGTCGCTTTAACTGACAATTGCGCGGTTGTGTGACGCCGTACGCAAATGAAATTTGCGTCCTTTTTTTCCCACCAATAGAGCTTTCATTTGGTATTTGATCACCTCCTGCGGTTTTTATTTTTTGCGCTATAAACAAAAAGAGCAACAATTTTGAAAAAAAAAACAATATTTTTAATTTTTTGCTATAATAAATATCCCCAAAAGTTTTTTTCAAAAACAAAATTTTTCCTCAGTTTAGGCCAATATATTCTTCTACATATTTTTGGTAAATTTCAATAAGTGTATATTGATTGGTTTGCGCAAAAATTATAACGTCTGCAAACTACGGGAAAGATGTTTGGCATTTTTATGGTATTTTTATTACTATTATCTTTTTTACTAGTAATGGCGGTGATTAGCGGTACTGCGACAATGCGATGGACAGATCGGAGACTTTTGACACTTTTTTGGGACCACTGGCATTTATGCAGCGATCGGTGCTATAAAAATGCACTGATTACTGTGTAAATGTCACTGGCAGGGAAGGGGTTAACACTAGGGGGCGATCAAAGGGTTAAATATGTGTTCCCTCTGCATGTTCTAACTGTGTGGGGATGTGAGTGACTAGGAGAGAAGCAATATCGTTTTTCCTACTTCGTAGGAAGAAACGATATGGCTCCTCTCCTTTGACAGCACAGAGATTTGTGTGTTTACACACATCAATCCTCGTGCTGGCGCTCGTACACGCGATCACACATGGCCAGCGGTGATCGTGCCCACCGGCCAGGTTTATCAGGTCCCCCGCCGTGCAGCGGCACGTGTACGCCCTCTGGTGGCCGAAAATGGGTAGGACGTACCCATACTGGATTTCACCCAGGAGTGCCATTGTGCCACAGTATATCTGCATGACACGGTCGGCAACTGGTTAAAGAGGGGTGATTCTTTTCTATAACCATTGTACCAGCTGTTCACTTAGTAAAGTAAATTTCCTCTTTCCAAGTGAATTTTTCCTTGGCTTAGTGAATGAGATGAAACTCCACTGACTTCAATCATCCAATCATGTGCATTTTTTAAAAATTTTTTAAAAAGGGAATTCTCAGCACATTCACTAATTTAAATGTAAATCAACCCCATTGTGTCTGTGTTCCTATAGCATTCAGTTCCATCTGTCACATTCTGAGTGCAGACTGGAACATTACAGGAATCTGACTGGTAGATATGAGAACTCTGCAAACAATATAAGGTCTACTTTATTTAAGGGCAAATTCACACTAGAATGGACAGCTTGTTTTCTATGTGTCCTTGTAGTGAAAGTCATTTTACAATGCAGTAAAACACCTGTTACCACACTATGTGTGAATTCCCCCCAACACATTGAGCATATACTTATTTATTACTTCTATAAGAACAAAAAGTTGCCTTTTTTAGTTAATTACCTGTTTATGGTATTGTTTAGGGGTTATGTAACCACTTGCTGACTGCCGAACATAAAAGAATATCCTGGCTGCTCATGGTTATAACAAGCTCATGGTACCGCTGCAGCCATGGGCCTGGTACTGTTTTTTTTTTTACAGACGATGATAGACTGTTCAGTAAAAGTGATCTGAGCGGCTCTACAGTCACCTGATCACTTTTACTGCAGTGAGACCACCCCCACCACCACCCAAATGGTAAAATATAAAAGATATTGCATTGAGTAAACAGATATTATTTGGCTGACACAGTATTAAAGGTGATTGCAGACCTTCTTATTAACCCCTTCACGCTGACATAACAAATATGCGGCTCCACTAGACTGGACTTTTTTACGTGGGGCTGCATATTTGCGTATCTCCCTTTTTGCTTTTTTTTCATCTTAATACATCCTATGCATTAAAGTAAAAAATCTTCTGACAGTGACTGGCCCCCCCCCCCCCCCCCCCCGTTTTACTCATCTGAGCCCGTTCGTTCCCTCGGCGGAGAAGCACTGTACCTCTCTGCCCGGGGTTTTCGGCTCTTGATTCGAGAGATTGATAGCAGCTTTGGACCAGCATAGAGAGGTATACCAGCTGTCACCTTCCTCATACAGGGAGGCATAGGCTGGCCAGGGAAACATTGCTTGAACAGTGAATAAAATGTGTTTGAAGCGCTCCACAATGTGATAAAATTCATGAAAAATTGGCTCTTAAACACTGGTGGCCATATACTAAAAATAATCCAGCAGTGGTAAAAAAAAGCAATCTAAAAAATTGTGACACCATGTGCATAAATAAATACAAATAAATAAATAAATACTAGTGTGTTAAATATAGAGTCACTTCTAGTGATATTCCAAAAAGCGTGAATAAATAAATCAGACAACCAAATTCACATAAAAATTAGCTTTTAGTCCCAATAACAAAGTTTTTGAATAGCACACAATTGCTTAATTGGAGTGCTCATTGGCAGTTTTAAACGACAATGTTCCTTTGCTGTCAGCTGCAAACTTCAACCAGGCCGACTTCACTCACCAGCCTCCTGGGCATAGGCACTGCGCCACAGGTCTTGCAGGACTCATGCTGGGGTGCTGGGTCTGGGAAAGAAGAGCTAAGAAGTTTTCCTTGGAACCTCTCTCCTGAGTGGGAGCGACATCCGAGCTATGCTCCTCTGAAGAACGTCCGCCTTTCTATGGCCTCTGACTCTGGCCTTTGAGAGCGTGGGCGTGCGGAGCTGAGCAATGGGGCTTATCGTGGCATTTCTTTGTAGCTCTCCACAGATTTAGGCTCACCAGGGATTGTATAGGGTCGATATTATTATTGTCACATTTACTTCACCTGCCGGGTTAGAACTTTACCTTCTAGTGAGTTTGTAGAACTATGCTATTAACAATTTTGGGGCATCCATCTCACATTGCCACCTCATCCCTTTAAACCTGAACACATATGCGGCTCCACTAGACTGGACTTTTTTACGTGGGGCTGCATATTTGCGTATCTCCCTTTTTGCTTTTTTTTTCATCTTAATACATCCTATGCATTAAAGTGAAAAATCTTCTGGCTGTGCCATGCAGTGCCCACCATGTCATGTGCTGTGCCTTGCAGTGACCACCATGTTATGTGCATTTCCCCCCATGTCATGTGCTGTGCCCAGCATGTAATCTGTTGTGCCAACCATGTAATGTGCTGTGCAGCAGTGCCCACCATGTCATGTGCAGTTCCTACCATGTAATGTGCAATACAGTGCCCACCATCTCATGTGCATTGCCCACCATGTAATGTGCTATGCCCACTGTGTGCATGCGCTGTGTTGTGCCCACCATGTAATGTGCTGTGCAGTACCAACCATGTCATGTGCTGTGCCCACCATAAAATGTGATGTGTCCACCATGTAATATGCTGTGCCATGCTCATCTTTGAATGTGCTGTGCAGTGCTCACGGTCATTTGTTGTGCCCACTATGAAATGTGCTGTGCCCACCATTTAACATGCTGTATCCATCATGTAATGTTTTGTGCTTTTCCCCCCCCACCCCAGAATAACTGTAGCAGGATATGTCAAGCGCAGAGCACTCTGCCAATGCACCCTATGCCATGCCACGCCCCTCATATTGGATGATATTTACTGGAAAGCTGGTGCTTATTGTCAGCAATGTATAAACTGTATATAGCATTGGTCTTCAAAAGGATGGACTGAGCTTTATCGAAACACTGAAAAAAAAAAACACTGCTGTTTTTGATCTTGCTTCTCTGCAAGACCTGTGAGAACCTTTAAATCAGTTTTGGATCCCATTCTCATAACAAAATTTAGTTGGGCTGAAGCTGCTCAGCCATTCACAGAAAGCTTTGTATTTTATAAATTAACCCAAGACTTCCTCTGATTGGCTGAGTTGTAAATTGTGGCATCATCTGCCCACCTCAGCCAATCAGAGAAGGCCTTGTATTCATTCATAAAATACAAACTTCCTGTGAATGGCTGAGCAGTGAATGAATGAATGAATGATTTGTAAAGCGCTGCAAATGCGAACTGAATCGCCTCAAAGCGCTAGATGCATTCTCTGTAGTCAGCAGTGCTCAGGCCAACTTGATTTTGTTCCAGGAGTGGGATGGGAAGTCCCCATATACCCTCTTCCCTTCATAGACCCTACTACTATGCTCCTGTCAATAAAACAAAATCTATGACCAGAGGAAGTGGAACTTTTATTAATTTGCCCATCCTCCATCCATAGACCATGTTTAATTCATAGAAGCAATAGTATAACTTCTGTAAATTAAAGGGGAGTGTGGAAAGGATGGGCATAGTCGGGTAGCCTTGCTAAGTGCCTGTCACGGTTGCCTCGCTGCACTGGAAGACTATGGTGGCAGGAGTGGGATCACAGGAGGAAGGTTTCTTCTAAGCCAGGAGCCAACAGAACAAGGGACACAACAAACTTATAGTATGTAATGTCCCTTGTGCTGATTTTTTTTCAAAATAAGCTTAGACTTTAACCACTTCAGCCTCCGAAGATTTGGCTGCCCACTGACCAGGCCATTTTTTGTGATACGGCACTGCATCGCTTTAACCACTTGCTTACTGGGCACTTAAACCCCCCTTCTGCCCAGATCAAGTTCCAGATTTCAACGCTCTCATTCTTTGAATGACAATTGCGCGGTCATGCAACACTGTACCCATATGAAATTTTTATATTTTTTTTCCCCACAAATAGAGCTTTCTTTTAGTGGTATTTGATCACCTCTGCGGTTTTTTATTTTTTGTTAAAAAAATTAAGACTGAAAATGTTGAAAACAAAACGGTTTTATATTTTGTTATAAAATTTTGCAAACAGGTCATTTTTCTCCTTCATTGATGTACACTGATGAGGCTGCACTGATGGGAACTGATAAGGTGGCACTGATGGGCACTGATGAGGTGGCACAGATGGGTGGCGCTGAAGGGCATTGATAGGTGGCACTGTTGGGTGGCAGTAGTGGGCACTGGTAGGCAGCACTGATTGGCATCACTGGTCAGCACTGATATTAACTTGTGGGCACCCATTGATGGAACTGTGGGCACTGCCAAGCAGTACTGGTTGGCACAGATGAGGCTGCTATGCCTCTTCCTCTTTGGGACTCCCCTTCAACAGAAGCCGGTGATTGGCTTTTTTTTCTCCTCACGCTGTCTTTGACTGACAGCTTATCACGTGGTAAGGGGCCAGGATCTGTGATCAACCGAGTCTCATTGACCCGGTGATCACAGAGCATGCCGCGCATGACCCGCAGGGATCGAGGAAAGGGGAGGACGTCTATTGACGGCCTCCCGGCAATGTAGGTCCGCGCTGTATCTGTCATTCGGCTGTTGCGGACTGGAAGAGGTTAACTGACAATTGCGCAATCGTGCAACGTTGTACCCAAAGAAAATTGATGTCCTTTTTTCCCACAAATAGAGCTTTCTTTTGGTGGTATTTGATCACCTCTGCGGTTTTTATTTTTTGCGCTATAAACAAAAGAAGAGTGACAATTTTGAAAAAAAAAAAAACACAATATCTTTTACTTTTTGCTATAATAAATATCCCACTTTTTTTTCAAATAAACAAATTTTTTCCTCAGTTTAGGCCGATATGTATTCTTCTACAAATTTTGGTAACAATAATTGCAATAAGCGTATATTGATTGGTTTGCGCAAAAGTTATAGCATCTACAAAATAGGGGATAGATTTATGGCATTTTTATTATTTTTTTTTTATTTTAGTAATGGTGGCGATCTGCGATTTTTATCGGGACTGCGATATTGCGGCGGACAAATCGGACACTTTTGACACATTTTTGGGACCATTGATACAGCGATCAATGCTATAAAAATGCTCTTATTACTGTGTAAATGACGCTAAATCTATGCCTGCTCTGTCCACAATGCAAGAATAATTGGCTGCAATTAAACCCTGATAAAACCCAGAGTGCTCCGATAGTCCTTTGTCCCAGGTCTATCCTACATTCAATGTTTATTTGTAAAACAAAGATTAGTAGGATAAACTTAATAAAATTGATCCACAACCATTAAAGTTCCCTTTTAACTACCTCCTGCCTGCCATATAAGGAAAAGACGACCCCCCAGTGTCACCACTCTCTTGCACCTGTGGGGGCATGCATTGCGGCGATCGAAGGCATCGCGTATCCCTAGGACTTGGCGTGACTCTGATCTTGGTAAAGAGTCGATGACGCTGCTTTTTAACCATGTGATCAGCTGTGTCCAATCACAGCTGCGCACATGTAAATGAGGAAGTGACGATGAACGTCTCTCCTCATCTCACACTGACAGAGTGTGAGGAAAGAGAACCGATCAGTGGCATCTCCTCTCAGGGGAAACTGTACAGATAATTAGGACACTGATCATCAGTGCCCTAATTACAGTACAGCCCCAACAGTGCCCAGCAAGTGATGCCAGTCTGTGCCATTCAGTGACACCAATCAGTAACCATCAGTGACTCCAAATCAGTGCCACCTATCAGTGCCCATCAATGCTGCATATCAGTGCCACCTATCAGTGAAGGAGAAAAAATACTCATTTACTAACACTGACAAAAACTAACAAACTTTTTTTTCCTTTCAGTTTTGGGTTTTTTTGTTTTTTTTACCACCAAAAGAAAGCTCTATTTGTGTGAAAAAAAAGATAAAAATGTTATACGAGTACAGTGCTACAGGACCATGCAATTGTCATTCAAAGTGTGACAGTGCTGAAAGATGAAAATTGGCCTGGGAAGGAAGGGCGTGAAAGTGCCCAGTAGGGATGAGCTTTGAGTTCGAGTCGAACTCATGTTCGACTCGAACATCGGCTGTTCGCCGAACAATTTGGGGTGTTGGCGGCAAATTCGAAAGCCGCGGAACACCCTTTAAAAGTCTATGGGAGAAATCAAAAGTGCTAATTTTAAAGGCTTATATGCATAGTATTGTCATAAAAAGTGTTTGGGGACCTGGGTCCTGCCCTAGGGGACAAGGATCAATACAAAAAAAAGTTTTAAAAACAACCGTTTTTTCGGGAGCAATGATTTTAATAATGCTTAAAGTGAAACAATAAAAGTAAAATATATCTCTTTAAATTTCATACCTGGGGGGTGTCTATAGTATGCCTGTAAAGGGGCGCATGTTTCCCATGTTTAGAACAGTCTGACAGCAAAATGACATTTCAAAGGAAAAAAAAGTCATATAAAACTTCTCGCGGCTATTAATGAATTGCCGGTCCGACAATACACATAAAAGTTCATTGATAAAAACGGCATGGGAATTCACCACAGGGGAACCCCGAACCAAAATAAAAAAAAAAAAACGCGGGGGGTCCTCCTAAATTCCATACCAGGCCCTTCAGGTCTGGTATGGATATTAAGGGGAACACCGGCCAAATTTAAAAAAAAAAAAAAAAGGCTTGGGGTCCCCCCAAAAATCCATACCAGGCCCTTATCCCAGCACGCAACCTGGCAGGCCACAGGAAAAGAGGGGAGGACGAGAGAGCGTCCCCCCTCCCCTGAACCGTACCAGGCCACATGCCCTCATCATTGGGAGGGTGCTTTGGGGTCTCATCCCCACAACCCTTGCCCGGTGGTTGTGGGGGTCTGCGGGCGGGGGGCTTATCGGAATCTGGAAGCCCCCTTTAACAAGGGGACCCCCAGATCCCGGCCCTCCCCCCTGTGTGAAATGGTAAGGGGGTACAAAAGTACCCCTACCATTTCACAAAAAAACTGTCAAAAATTTTAAAAATGACAAGAGACAGTTTTTGACAATTCCTTTATTTAAATGCTTCTTCTTTCTTCTATCTTGGGTGGTGTTCAGCTCATCCCTAGTGCCCTGTATTGAAGCGGTTAAGGACCACTTCATACTTCTGTGCTTTATTAACTCATAGTAAAATATTCATGTTACCATGCGTTAACCCAGTAAAGCTCAGTACTCTGTGCAGTACATTGTGGTACCATTTATTTAGAATGTCACTCTTCATTTATTTAGAATGTACTGAGCACTGCATCACATTGCAATGTGGATTGTGGTGCTCTGCATCTAAAAAACGATTTAGGGTCCAGTTTTTGTTCTATTACTGTGCCTTGGTAGCACGTTCGAAATGGATAAACCACCTTAACACAATGTTAACACACAAAATACAACAAGTTAGATGTGGTGGCTGCATTCATTTTCTTTTCAGTTGTTTTCCCTATACAGTGGAACCTATTTTTAAAAATAAAGCAACGTGCAAAATAGTATATCACAATACATATGATAAGTGTAAAATACAAAGAAAGTGCCACACAATAAGTGTAAATATTAGGGTTGTCCCGATACCACTTTTTTAGGACCGAGTACAAGTACCGATACTTTTTTTTAAGTACTCGCCGATACCGATACTTTTTTTTTTTTATGTCACGTGACAGTGTTTTTGTTTTTTTTTAACAGTGCTTTTTTTTGGGGGGGGGGGGGGGAGGGGGTGAATGGTGTATGTGTGTGTGTTTTTTTTTTTTTTTACAATTTTTATTTTTTACAATAATATTTTTTTATTCTTTATTGCAATATGTGTTTTTTTTTAATCAGCCCTGTTGGGGGGCTTTGGTGAGATATCAGGGGTCTTAACAGACCTCTGATATCTCCCCCTTGAGACAGAGAAAGAGACAGAGGATAGAGATTCCCCAGTCCCTTTCTCTGCAGCCTCAGCTGCACTGAGAATGAATGGAGAGAAGACAGCGGTTCCTCTCCATTCATAAACTGACACATCGTAATTACAGGAGATTACAATGTTTCAGTTATGTGATTGGACAGAGTCAGCTGACTCTGTCCATTCACAAAGGAAGGAGGAGGAGGATGGCGGAACAGAGGGGGAGAACGGAGGGGGACAGAGAAGGAGAGGGGAACGGAGGGGACAGCGGAGAGGCACAGAGAAGGAGAGAGGAACGGAGGGGGACAGCGGAGGGGAACAGAGGAACGGAGGGGGCATGGAGGAGGATGCAGTGACAGTCAGCGGTGAGCGATCACCGCTGTATGTCACTAAAGCCGCTGAAAGCCGCGGGGGGAGAATCTTGTAACTCCCCAATGCGCCGATCACAGCTGACTTCCAGGTATCGGGGGAAGCATCGGGAGCATTTGCCCGAGCACAAGTACTTGGGCAAATGCTCGGTATCGGTGCCGATACCGATACTAGTATCGGTATCGGGACAACCCTAGTAAATATCAAATCCAAAAACAATATAGCACATGATCAGTGAATCCAATATATCAAAAATAAGATGTATATAGACAGTCCATAAAAATAGTTTGTAGAGAGAATCCAACGTGCTTGCAATATTCTTAGTGCTTAGTGCTCAGAAAACCATGCTCAAGTGTCATCCAGTGACCCCCGGGACAGCCGCTCACCTCAGAGCGTGTGACTCAGCTGTGATACTGAGTGTGAACACGCTTAGGAGCCATCCCACGGCTCAGTGATGGTATCCAGGTACACAGTCTCAGCAGCAGCTCCACAAGTAAAATAAAAATAAAAGGAAAAAACTGGATAGTGTGATATCGTTTAAAAGGTTTATTGTAATAAAAGAACTCCTATGTATATGTATTGTGATATACTATTTTTCACATTGCACTTTTATCTCATGTAAGTAGATATATATCATTTTTAAATTATTATGTAATTTGGCACCGGCTTAATATTTGCCATCTTCACTTGGATGCTATTACATCTAGCATACTATTTACACGTTGCACTTTAACACATCGATTTATCTTTTGAACATTCATTGTTTAGATCTGTATCTTTTTGCACTAAGGCTGGAAAGGCTATTTATACAGTATTTTCAGCAAATCATATACATATAATTTTTGAATAATTTTTAGGTTTATATTCACACCTCAGCGCAGCGTATCTTTTTATATATATATTTTTAAAAATCGTAACTCGGTTTGCGAGTGATGTCTCGCAAAACGAGCACGATTAAGGCCAAAGCGGTGTGCAGTACCGCTTTTGGCCTGAGGTGGGGGGCGCCGGAGCCGAGTGTCGCCAATCGGCGGCGTTCGGAATTGCACGGAAAGGCCCGAGTACAGCACGGCTGACCTCGGCAAATCTCGGGTAAGAAGTCTTTCCGAGGTCAGCCGAAGTGTCCTCGGCCCTTTTCTCTTGTTTCCGAGGCTCTCCAGTGCCCCCCCACCTCTGGCCGCATGCGGTATTGCATCCTATTGAAGTCAATGCAGAACAAATTTTTTTCGTTTCCATTGACTTCAATGGGAAAACTCACTTTTATATGCGAGTACTTTGGATTACGAGCATACTCCTGGAATTGATTATGCTCGTAATACGAGGCTCCACTGTATTTGTAGTTGGCGATCCTGCAAACAACACCTTTCCTGTTCCTTCATGTCTACACTAATTTCTTCACTATATCTGTGGAGCAAGCTATGGTGGTCACACAGGCTGGTCTTCAAGCATGTCTGCCTTTATTCTTTCCCATTGCATGGTGGATTGATGAGATTAGTTGTTTACAAAACAGATATAACATTGTTTATGTTTTTTTCAGTTCACAGTAGTTACAAGGACTCTTCATTACTTGCAAGAGCAATACATATTTTCTATACCTGCTGAAAAGCCTAAAGAAAGAAAATGAATGCAACCACCAGGGACTGGCAAGTTGCAATATATTACACATTTGTATTCGATTTAGACATCCTTAGATATTGTTTAAACCAGGGGCGTTGCTGGGTCTACAAAAGATCTTGGGCTAGAGCCCATAGCAGCGAAGTAAAGAAAGTCATACGCTTGAGCGAGCATACGGTGTGTGTGTGTAATATATATTTATATATATATATATATATATATATATATATATATATATATATATATATATATTTATAATATATATTATATAATGTAGTGCTGGTATTTTTGCCTTTTTATTGCCATGTAATGTTATTCAATAGACAATGCTATAGATTAGTATTTGGCTCCCTCTATTGGTATACTCATGAATAGACTTGTTAATCTTTCACATAAAACCACACAGGAGGAGAATTAACCTACCCAGAATGCCCATTCACCTACCCATGAACACCAAGTGGCTGAACTGCATGCTGGGTAGGATATAAAAGGCCCAGCCGCGGCCATTTTCTTTCTCTTTGGGACACGTGGCCTGCCTGCAAGGATCTGTGAGGAGGTGCCCAGAGAGCCGCGGCCTACGTCGTGCGGAACGGAGCGACTAGAGACTCATCTTTACCCCAGTGTGCTGAAGGAACAGTGTGACCGGAACGGGAAGGATCCAGAGACACCTGACGGAGCCATTTGAGGGTGCCGGCCATCCGGCGGAACAGAGCAGTGACGGTGTGACCGAATCATATAGACTGAGACAACCGGAGTGGAGGTTTCCTACTTTTCCAGGCACTTTACACACTTAGACTCATACCACAACATTGCTGAGCCCTGTAGTTCTGCAAAGGGGTCTTACTCAAACAGACTGTATTCAAACAGGCCTCAAGCCTATACTTCATTGAGACATTAACACTGTGTGGTTCAGAGACAGCTGTACCGGAGGCAGTTACAAGTGTGTTATACAGCAAGAACTAATTCAATAATTATTCTACACTATTGCTTTGCTTGTTAAACCCTTGGATTACAATCACTGCAGTAAAATAGCTAGCAGAAGACAGAAAACCAAAAGACTGCACCTTTCATTGTAAGGCTTTGTGTTCAGTCACAGTGATAAAGGACTGCATCATAAAGCAGGGGGAGTTCACTAGCAATTGTATTACGCTGTGTTGATAACACTGCATTACTGCATTTGTACAGCGTGCTGGAAGTGGGAAGGTGCCCAGTGGAGAGGCATTGCTCGCTCTGAGCATTAGTCCCACTTGGAGACGCACCTGCAGGGGATCACCCAGGAAATCTTTATATTTTAATACCTTGTGAAAGTTCAGTGCACTGTCACATTATGTTTTGTGTGGCAGTGCAGTTACTGTAATTACTGTTCATACCAGTCTTAGTAAAATTACATTCTGGTAAATTGCAATGTGTGAGAAGTGTTGTTAATTCTCCTACAGGTGAAGCTATGGATACCCAGGTAATGGTAAAAGATACATTATTGTTGTATTATACATTGTGGGAGTGTCCTTAAGTGTTAAGCTTCATACCAACACTGCACCACGGCTGTGTCAAGCGGGTTGAGAAAATCTCATAGGGGGTAAGGATAGCAAGGTATAGGCCCAATCAAATATCAGTCAGTGCTACATGTGGGGGCTCATCCGGGATCTCTGTTACTCTGCAATCAAGCCCACCCTCATGAACGCCAGAATGAACCCCTTCACAGTGGCCCAGTGGTGCGAAGCAGAAGACGTCCGCTCAGAGGCGAGCGTGGCGATTGAGCTCTGGGGAGATGTTTGGGAGGAAGAACAAAATCAGCGTGGTGAAGGCACTGTCCCCAAACAGAAAGGCAATGGTGGTCGCTGTCAGACCAGATCATGGGACCTCCCGCACCTATGCATTGTTGGAGTGGAGGAAGGGAGTCCCTGAGAACTTTAAAGGCACAAGTTTGAAATTAGCTGATAAGACAAAGTTTTACCTGACACACCCAGAGAGACCAGGTGAAAACCCTACCAGCTCTATGCAGGCGAAAGCAGCCGTAACAAAAGTTCCCACCCGGTCACCTCCGGTCGCAGTTGAACCAGAGCTCTTCGCAGACTTAGGAAACTTTGTGGCAAAATGCCAGAAGGGCAGCCCCACATACTCTGGAAATACATACCAGAAACTTAGTGTCTTCTCTGGAAATCGGCCGTACCTCCAGAGGAAGACAGCTTTGAAGAATGGCTGGAGCAGACCACACAAGCCCTGGATGAATGGGACATCCCTGAGACCCACAAGAAACAGAGAATCACCAAGAGCTTTAGAGGGCCTGCTTCAGAAGCTATCTGAAATTTGAAGCTCAGCAAGCGAGACTGTGTGGCCCAGGACTACCTATACATTCTGCAAAATGTATTTGGAAGAACAGAGAAAGTTTCCGACCTAATCTATCAATTGGAGCACACTTATCAAAATGTGGGAGAAAAGCTATCAGAGTATGTGAAGCGTTTGGACAAGATCATACACCAGATCTGGTTGAAAAAGGGTCTAGACCCCCGAAAGGTAGATGAAACCCGAGCCAAACAAGTCCTGAGGGGTGCCCAGCCTTTAGACCCTATCACGCTCCAGCTAAGAACCCGTCAAGATGGTGGTATCCTGAAATATCCAGACCTGATCTGGATTGTGCGTGAAGAGGAAGCCATCCTTGAGAGGAAAAAGGAAACGATCCAAGGGCCAAAATCTATTGTTGGAGTCAGGACGGCTAGTGCAACTGATGGCGACCCTCAGATCAAGCTGTTGACTGCCAGGCCCACTACCCCACCTGATGGGGGAGTTCAAATACAAAAAAAGCTGTTAAACCCTACAGTTGCAGAAAAGCACGAGTTCTGCTTCAACTGTGGAGGGGTTGGACACTATAGGCGGGTGTGCCCAAGTCTAAAGCCAGAAACAAAATGCCAAAAGCCGGCGGAAAACTCCAAAGGGCCCCAGTGAAGGAGTCAACTGTGTGCCCTGTTACCGCAGCCCACTCCAAACAACCCCATACATGCCAGGCTTCTGGGGCCACAAGAAGGCCGAAGCCAGGTAAAAGTCCACTGAAACAAGGTCTAAAAGGTAAACTACCAAACAGGTTAAACCTGCCACTCACTGTGGATTCCCTCCCAAGCTAGTGGGACCTTCTCCAATCGTCTCCATCCAAGTAGAAGGGATCTACACTAAAGCTCTGTTGGATACTGGAGCCCAAGTGACTTTGTTGTACAGAGACTTTTATGAAAAACATCTCAAGCACTTGCCACTGCAGAAGTTGGAAGAATTAGAAATATGGGGCCTAGGGACCCAGAACTTTCCCTATGATGGCTACTTACCCATTAAGCTCACCTTTGACCCGAGTGTGGCAGGGAAGGACGAGACCTTCGATACCTTGGCGGTGGTGTGCCCTCGCCCTCCAGGAGCTGACAGATTTTCCCTCATCATTGGGACCAATACTGACCTGGTCCAAAGGCTTTTGACACCACTTGTTCAAGCGGAAAGCACTCTAACCACGAGTGTACACCCTATGCTAGCACAAGCGTACCAGAATCTAGTGAACGAACAGAAAGCCCCACCAGAAAGAGTAGGAAAAATCTGGCGCGTAGACAGGAGTGAAAGATTGGTACAACTGGGTGAAGTAGTATGTCTAAAAGCCTCTATCAAACTGAGTTGGAGACAACCTGGCCCTTTCATCGTCCTGGAGACAGACAGAAGGAAGATAAGGGATTGGAAATAATCCCAGAAGTGTTGTTGACCAAGGCTCTCCAGAGGAGCAGAGGGAAGGTCTCAGTCAGTGTCTGGAACACCACAGCCTCGCCTGTGAAGATGCCAGCTAGAGTGTTGCTGGGACAGGTGAATCAAGCAATCCCAGTCTCGCCGTGTGGTATTGTGGGAGGACAAGAAGGAGAGATTCCACTGGAAGAATTCTACCCCAAAAAAAACCCCTTACACCTGCTTGGATGAATAGAGCAAAGACTCAGCTCCTGAGATGGAGAACTGCCTTCTCAAAAAGTGAGTTTGATGTGGGGCTTGCAAGATCAGATTGGAAGAAGATAAACCTTTCCGAGAGAGAGCAAGACGGGTTCCACTGGGAGACCTGACAGATCTGCGAGAGCAGCTGGCTGAGCTGAAGAACACCGGAATTGTCTGAGAGTCTTGGAGTTCGTATGCTTCCCCAATAGTGGTGGTGAGGAAGAAGAATGGGTCATTACGGTTGTGAGTTGACTATAGGACACTGAACCAGAGGACCACACCCCGAATAGAAGATGCCTTACAGAGCCTGTCAGGGGCGAAGTGGTTCAGTGTGCTGGACCTGAAAAGTGGGTACTACCAAATCCCCATGCACCCCGAAGATGGGGAGAAGACCACGTTCATCACCCCTGTAGGATTCTTCGAATTCAATAACATGCCACAAGGTCTGTCCAGAGCCCCAGCCACTTTCCAAAGGTTGATGGAGAAGACTGTGGGCAACATGAACCTGATTGAAGTGTTGGTGTATTTGGATGATGTGATAGTGTTTGGTAGAACGTTGGAAGAGCACGAAGAGCGCCTGGAGAAAGTCTTGAAGAGACTCCATGGAAAAGTGCCAGTTCTATCAACCTTCAGTGAATTACCTGGGCCACATCGTGTCCACCAAAGGAGTGGCCACAGACCCTCAAAAGCTGGAAGCTGTCACCTCTTGGCCCCGACCCACTAATGTGACCGAGCTTAGGTCATTCTTGGGGTTCTGTTCGTACTACCGGAGGTTCGTAGAAGGGTTCGCCAAAATAGCTCACCCACTCACTGAGCTGTTGAAGAACAAAAAAGAAGATGGTTTAGACTCAGACAAGCCTGGAAAACCAAAAGAGGGACCCAGGAAGAATAAAGAGTCTATCCAAGAACAGTGGACTCCTCAATGTGAAGAGACTTTTAGACAGCTGAAGTGGAGTCTTACCACTGCTCCGGTCTTGGCCTATGCGGACCCTACCAAACTATACGAACTGCACGTGGATGCCAGCCGAGATGGGCTGGGCAGAGTGCTTTAGCAAAAGCATGACGGGCAATTAATTGCTTATGTGAGCCGAAGTCTAGCACCTGCTGAGTGAAATTACCCCACTCACAAACATGAATTCCTGGCCTTGAAGTGGGCTGTGGTGGATAAACTCAAAGACTATTTATACGGTGCTGAATTTGAGATAAGACGGACAATAACCCTCTCACGTACTTGCTCACTACAGCAAAGTTGGACGCCACAGGCCATAGATGGTTGAGAAGAAAATAAAGTAGATATGGCGCCGTTCGATATCCGTGTTGGAAAACTCTCAACGAAATAAATAAATAGTGAATATGTAAGTATTAAAAGTGCTATGTGAGTGGATGCGCTGCTCCCATCTGTGCTCTCTATATTACCTGTGTATGTGCTATCTTAATAGCCTAATTTGGTTCACCATCCACCTAACAGGTTATATCTCATTTATACAATAATCATATGTTTGTATAATTCATCACATGTGAACAACAACTTAATCCAAATACTTTAAATCATATAAAAAGTCCAGTGACATGTGTCACATAATGATAGACTCTTCTTCATATGTGTTGCAAATCATCCGTTATAATTGCCGTGGGCGGCGTGCTCTTGTGTGTGGTATCAGATTAAAGTGACTTAGTGCTTCACCACCACCTGTGAGATTTGCCACTCACCAGATTAATCTTTAAAACTGCACCTTTGGTTCATTAACAGGGATAACCACTCCACTCAAAGGAAAACTTTCTCCAATATCTATACCAGGTCCTCAATGTTCCTCATGCAAACGGATAAAAAACCATCATCGCGCAATAACGTTTAAAACCTTTATTCCATACATAAAAAACACTTTGCACTCACATTTCCAAGTGCCATTAGGCCGGCACCGAGCTTTTCCCGCAGTTAAGGACGGGTGGGCACTGCAGCCCGGTTCGTCTGGTGTGTGCTAGATGGTCTCCGTTGCCGCTTACGTTCCCCCCTGTTTGCGTTCGCGTCCTCTCCAAACCCCGTTCGTTCCCGGTCACGTGGGTACGGTAATCTCCCAGCAGCCTCTACGCGTTTCGCAATCAAATTTGCGTCATCAGGGGGCTTCCTGATGACGCAAATTTGATTGCGAAACGCGTAGAGGCTGCTGGGAGATTACCGTACCCACGTGACCGGGAACGAACGGGGTTTGGAGAGGACGCGAACGCAAACAGGGGGGAACGTAAGCGGCAACGGAGACCATCTAGCACACACCAGACGAACCGGGCTGCAGTGCCCACCCGTCCTTAACTGCGGGAAAAGCTCGGTGCCGGCCTAATGGCACTTGGAAATGTGAGTGCAAAGTGTTTTTTATGTATGGAATAAAGGTTTTAAACGTTATTGCGCGATGATGGTTTTTTATCCGTTTGCATGAGGAACATTGAGGACCTGGTATAGATATTGGAGAAAGTTTTCCTTTGAGTGGAGTGGTTATCCCTGTTAATGAACCAAAGGTGCAGTTTTAAAGATTAATCTGGTGAGTGGCAAATCTCACAGGTGGTGGTGAAGCACTAAGTCACTTTAATCTGATACCACACACAAGAGCACGCCGCCCACGGCAATTATAACGGATGATTTGCAACACATATGAAGAAGAGTCTATCATTATGTGACACATGTCACTGGACTTTTTATATGATTTAAAGTATTTGGATTAAGTTGTTGTTCACATGTGATGAATTATACAAACATATGATTATTGTATAAATGAGATATAACCTGTTAGGTGGATGGTGAACCAAATTAGGCTATTAAGATAGCACATACACAGGTAATATAGAGAGCACAGATGGGAGCAGCGCATCCACTCACATAGCACTTTTAATTTAATTTTTCTCTGAAAAACATTTTTTGGATGCAGCAGCTATAAATACCACTTACACTATTTTTGATAGGATAGGTTTTGCGCCAGTGACACATATATTTTCACAATATGTAAGTATTGGTGCAATTAACTTTACAGTGTCCTATTGACCAAAAGAAATACACGTATAATAAGTTCTCAAACTATTATAAACAAAGTGAATGTCCCTGTGCTGATATACTACAATCAATATATTTCCACTAAAAATCCCTATAAATATTACATAATTTCATTTGTGATTTAAAAGTGCTTTAGTGCAAACTTTGTGGATTAAAAGTTGAAAGTCTAAATATAGAAGTAAAATTACAAATAAGGAATATAATATTGCAGATATATGTGCAGTCCCAAAATTTTAGATATCCAGAAATAAGGTGCTTCTGTGCTGGTGAAAAACAATATAGTTCACTTTATAAAGGTGATCATAGCATGCGTGCTCTTTTTGTGCTCTTATTGTGGCCGCACTCACCAGAACTCCCCCCCCCCCCTCTTGGGGTATGAAGCATTCACAGTATCTGCCACTGTGCAGCAATCTGAGGGCTGGATGTTTCCTGGTGTGTTAATACCTGCCAATCTTGTCCCAAATGTCATATGAGGTATAGGAGAAAGAGATGCCAATAGTGTGATATTGCTTCAACCAATTTATTGTTTAAAATCATGAAAAGGGTACTCACATTCAGTAAGATACAAACAAGCATTTGTTGCTGACACAAAGACCGGTGACCGGAAATGATGCAAAAGCGTGTGCTGACCCCGCCCTACGTGTTTCGTCACTCTGACGTCATCTGGAGCGTGCACCGCAATTGCCTCATCTCCTTTATATAGCGAATCGCAACTTAATTAACATTGACGGCGCCCATTTTGGGTGAGGTTTTGCAGACCGAAGTCCGCATGTTATGTATACTTATCCCGGCGGCCATTTTTGATGAGATAGTGTAGACTGAAGGCCACTATTGTAAGGTATAATTTCCAGGGCCATGTTTTATGTATTTGTTCTGACGGCCATATTTGGTGAGATAGCGCAGACCGAAGACCGATGTTATAGAGTATATTTCCCACGGCCATGTTTGATGGTATTATGCAGACTGAAGTTTGCATTTCAAGTGTTCTGCGACGATGGAAATAACATTCTACTACTAAATGGGATTTTACATTTCTTGCTGAACGCTCAACGTCATCATTTTTTCAATGTTAACCAGTTGCGATAAGCTATCAGTCATGAAGGCTGTCTTAAAATAATTTATGTCCCTTCTTGTTAATATATACCCCTGGCAGTATTCTATTTAAATATACCCCTATATACATAAAATCATTAGTTTATTACACACGTTAAAAACTTTTTTATAATCTATATGAAAAAGGGAAGGTAAAAAAAAAAAAAAAGAAAATGGATTAGAAATATTAAATAAATTTAAAATAAATATAAAAAAAAAAAAATAAAAATTAATAGTAAAATAATATTGGTAAAAAAGTACATGAATTTAAAGATATATAAATTTAAGATATAAAAATAATGTTGTATGTTTAAGAGGGCTTATTAAAGAAGAAAAATCGAGATAAATGTAAAGATTTTTTTGAAAAAATTTTTTTTTAAAATTCCTTTGAAAAAGATTTTATTGAAATTTCTGGTATTAAAATGGTGAATAAAGAAATTTATATTGTTTTAATGTAGATTGAAGGGGTTTTTATATATACTAGGGCCTTGGTTTAATATGCTAAAAGGATAATTTGTGTTCCTAAAAATTAGTTAAAAAACAATTCAAATCTACATCAATGTTCATTCCTACGGGTTGAAGAGTATCTAATTGGAAGATCCATTTTGTTTCGTTTTGGGAGACCAGAAAATTTAAAAAAAATCTTTTTCAAAGGAATTTTTTAAAAAAGATTTTTTTCAAAAAATCTTTACATTCATCTCGATTGCTTCTTTAATAAGCCCTCTTAAACATACAAAATTATTTTTATATCTTAAATTTATATTTTTCATTTCAATTCATGTACATTTTACCAATATTATTTTACTATTAATTTTTATTCTTTTTTTTTTTATATTTTAAATTTAATATTTCTAATCCATTTTTTTTTTTACCTTCCCTTTTCATATAGATTATAAAAAGTTTTTAACGTATGTAATAAACTAATGATTTTATGTATATAGGGGTACATTTAAATAGAATACTGCCAGGGGTATATGGTATATATTAACAAGAAGGCACAAATTATTTTAAGACAGCCTTCATGACTTATAGCTTATCGCAACGGGTTAACATTGAAAGAATGATGACATTGAGCGTTCAGCAAGAAATGTAAAATCCCATTTAGTAATAGAACGTTATTTCCATGGTCGCAGAACACTTGAAATGCAAACTTCAGTCTGCATAATACCATCAAACATGGCCGCGGGAAATATACTCTATAACAGCGGTCTTCGGTCTGCGCTCTCACCAAATATGGCCATCGGAACAAATACATATAACATGGCCGTGGAGATTATACCTTACAATAGTGGTCTTCAGTCTACACTATCTTATCAAAAATGGCCGCCGGGATAAGTATACATAACATGCGGACTTCGGTCTGCAAAACCTCACCCAAAATAGGTGCCATCAATGTTAATTACTTAAGTTGCGATTCGCTATATAAAGGAGATGAGGTAATTGCGGTGCACGCTCCAGATGACGTCAGAGTGAAGAAACGTGTAGGGCGGGGTCAGCACACACTTTTGCATCACTTCCGGTCATCGGTCTTTGTGTCCGCAACAAATGCTTGTTTGTATCTTACTGAATGTGAGTACCCTTTTCATGATTTTAAACAATAAATTGGTTAAAGCAATATCACACTATTGGCATCTCTTTCTCCTATACCTCATATGACATCTGGGACAAGATTGGCAGGTATTAAACACACCAGGAAACATCCAGCCCTCAGATTGCTGCACAGTGGCAGATACTGTGAATGCTTCATACCCCAAGGGGGGTGGAGGGGGAGTTCCGGTGAGCGCGGCCACAATAAGAGCACGAAAAGAGCACGCATGCTATGATCACCTTTATAAAGTGAACTATACTGTTTTTCACCAGCACAGTAGCACCTTATTTCTGGATATCTAAAATTTTGGGACTGCACATATATCTGCAATATTATATTCCTTATTTGTGATTTTACTTCTATATTTAGACTTTCAACTTTTAATCCACAAAGTTTGCACTAAAGCACTTTAAATCACAAATGAAATTATGTAATGTTTATAGGAATTTTTAGTGGAAATTCATTGATTTTAGTATATCAGCACAGGGACATTCACTTTGTTTATACTAGTTTGAGAACTTATTATACATGTATTTCTTTTGGTCAATAGGACACTGAAAAAGTTAATTGCACCAATACTTACATATTCACTATTTATTTATTTCGTTGAGAGTTTTCCAACGCGGATATTGAACGGCGCCATATCTACTTTATTTTCTTCTCAATCACATACTCCACCTGGTGGTAGTAATTAGTAGAGGCAGCAGTTCTTTTTCGTTTCTTTCTTTTTTGTTTTTTTTGTTAACATTCACCTCCTTTGCGCGGAATCATTCACATTTTCTACATAGATGGTAGGCTGCACTCTCGGGATTTACCTTCAGCCTGAAATACCGACCAGGAGTTGGAAACCGAGATGCAGGTGCACTGTGAAGAAGGCCCCATTACCCCCAGGACCACTCAGAAGGATGGACCCAGCTTACCCCTGAAGGAGCAAGAGCCCTTTGTGAAGGGACGGAACAACAAGTAAAAGGTGGAGCCAGGGCTGAGGAAGTCTGAGTGTCCGCTGCAGGGGTGCCTAAGTGCTATTGTGACGTCGCTCAAATTGAGGAAGAGGGTCTGCCTAAGTTATCTCACAAAGACCTCCGGAAGGATCAATAAGAAGATCCCCTCTGTAGTCTGGCACTAAAGATATTTCCTGTTCTCTTATGATATGTCTCTACTCGTTATTATATAATCTGATCTTTAAGATGTAAGCTGACCTATAACATCCTGTTCCTTTTCTATGAGCAATGTAATATGTCAATTACCTGTATTTGAAAGCTTTCAATAAACTGACTGTGGAAAAAAAAAAAAAAAAAAAAAAAAGAATTAATGCCAACCCCACAAATCTGCAAAAAAGCAGAATGTTTTGCCAGTTGTTCAGGAACAAGTCCAATTTAGCGAGCATTCCCGACCTGCACAAGTATGAACCTAGCCTTAGGGAAAACATAACACCAACTCTGCACTTTGGAGAGAATTGGTGACTTTTTAATTAAATTACCTTTCAGCTCCACAGTCAGCGAGTGTCCATGTTCATCCAGCAGAATCTGCTCCACCAGACCCTCACCTATAGGAAAATAAAGAAATAATGGCTTTGTCATAATTATATCCATCTGAGCAAACTCACAAAATGATGAATGTGAAAGATAGCTGAATGGTCTGTATATAATAAAACCAGTTACTTTTGATATGTGGAGTGAATAAAAAAAGTTTGACCCCTCCACCCATAATGACACAGCTGTGTCCCCGGACTGTCAGAATTGTTATTGCAAAGTCCAATTACCTTTCTGGCTGATTTCCTCCAGAACCGCCAATAAATTAGGATGAGGATGATCTTCCTGTAGCGCATAGAGACATTCCCAGAGTCCAATCAGAGCTTTTCTTCCCACATTCTCAATATCTTGTAATAAGGTGTGAGAGAAGGCATTCCTGATCATATGTTTTTCCCTTGCCAGGAGGGTCTGAAACACAAATATAGTTTTCTTTTTAAAAAAACAAAGTTGATCAGAAGATAAAAACAACTCAAATAATTAACATGGAGCAATCCTTACTATGAATGACATTTTATAATGACAGCCATGATTTCTTGTAAGTGTTTGGCGTGGTTGTTCTTGCAACCCTTAAAGTGATTGTAAAGTCTACTTTTTTTTTTTTTCTATTAAAATAACAAACATGTTACACTTACCTCCTCTGTGTAATGGTTTTGCACAGGGCAGCCCCAATCCTCCTCTTCTCGGGCCCCTGGATGGAGCTCCTGGCCCCTCCCTCCTGTTGAGTGCCCCCACAGACAGCAACTTGGTATTGGGGCACCTGAGCCAAGCTGCAGCTTTGTGTATCCATTCAGACACGGAGCTGCCATTCACCCCACCCCCTCTCTATCCTGATTGGCTAACTGCATTTGATTGACAGCAGTGGGAGCCAATGGCGCCGCTGCAGTGTCTCAGCCAATCAGGAGAGAGAGTCCCGGAATGGCTGAGGCACTCGTGGACATCGCTGGATAGAGAGGGGGCTCAGGTAAGTATTAGGTGGGTGAGGGGGGGCTGCTCACAGAAAGCTTTTTATCGTAATGCACAGAATGCATTAAGATAAAAAAACATTCTGCCTTTACAATCACTTTAACCACTTCAGCCCCAGAATAATTTACCCCCTTCCTGGCCAGAGCACTTTTTGCGATTCAGCACTGCGTCACCTTACCTGACAATTGCGCGGTCATGTGACACTGTACCCAAACAAAATTGACGTCCTTTTTTCCCCATAAATAGAGCTTTCTTTTGGTGGTATTTGATCACCTCTGTGGTTTTTATTTTTTGCGCTATAAACAAAATAGCGACAACTTTGAAAAACGCATTTTTTACTTTTTGCTATAATAAATATCCCCAACAATATATAAAAAAACTAATTTGTTCCCAACTTAGGCCGATACGTATTCTACATATTATTGGTAAAAAAAAAAAACGCAATAGGCGTATATTGATTGGTTTGCACAAAAGTTATAGCGTCTACAAAATAGGGGATAGATTTATGGCACTTTTATTAATTCTTTTTTATTTGTAATGGCGGTGATCTGCGATTTTTATAGGGACTGCGACATTATGGCGGAACACATTGGACAGTTTTGACACCATTTTGGGACCATTGTCATTTAGGCCCAGTTCACACTGATGTGAGTTCATAACGAATGCGATGCGTCAACAACACTTTAAATTCGCATGTCATCCCTAAAGTCATTGTTTTCAATGACGGTCGTTCACATACATGCGTTATGATTCCTCTACGAATGCGATGCGATTAAAAAAAGGGTCTTGTGCGAGTTTACTGTGTTGAGTTGCGAATTTAGTCTCCATAGACATCAATGTAAATCGTTCTTGAATCGCATTGATGGTTCACATATGTGCTTATTCATCACTTCCAGCTCCTCCTCCCAGTACTGTCCCCTCACTTCCTGTTTCCTGTCTCATGTCCATATGCAAACAGATAAGATGGCCCCCAGGCGTCGGAACAGCATTGAAAATGAGACAATCAGACTTGTCCGTGACAGCCATATACCTGAATATAAAATGAATGCCCAGAAGAGCAGAGGCTGGGAAGAAATTTGTAAAACTTTGTATGCAGATTGGGAAGCCTTCACACCTCAAGTTCGCAAACATAAACGTAAGTACATGTTTATTCATCCCACTGACCACCAATCCCTCTGACCACCAATGTAAGGGCATGTATTCCACTGACCGCCAATGTAAGGGCATGCATCCCACTGACCACCAATGTAAGGGCATGCATCCCACTGACCACAAATCCCACTGACCACCAATGTAAGGGCATGCATCCATTTGACCACCAATGTAAGGGCATGCATCCCACTGACCACCAATGTAAGGGCATGCATCCCACTGACCACCAATGTAAATGCATGCATCCCACTGACCACCAATGTAAATGCATGCATCCCACTGACCACCAATCCCACTGACCACCAATGTAAGGGCATGCATCCCACTGACCACCAATGTAAGGGCATGTATCCCACTGACCACCAATGTAAAGGCATGCATCCCACTGACCACCAATCTCTCTGACCACCAATGTAAGGGCACGTATCCCACTGACCACTAATGTAAGGGCACTTATCCCACTGACCACCAATGTAAGGGCATGTATCCCACTGATGACCAATGTAAGGACATGCATCCCACTGACCACAAATCCCACTGACCAGCAGTATAAGGAGCATTTTTCCCACTGACCACCAATTAATTGTTTATATTTTATTTGATTACAGAAGAACTCATATGTACTAGGTGGCGAAGCCTCAAGGATACACTTCAAAGACACCAGAGACTGGAGCGTGAAGCACAAAGTGGGTCTGGTGCCGCCCCAAAGCGTCCCTATGCCTTTGCCAGATACCTGGATTTTCTCAAGCCAGGTCTAGAATTAACAAAGTAATTTTTTTATACAAAAACAGGTCTCTCTACCATCTCTCTCTAATTAACCTGTCCTCCCCCTAACCTTCGCTTCTGCCGCTATCATCTTCATAGTTACAAAAATTGTCACATGAAATTTGGGAAGAGGAGGAGGAAGAGGGAGAGAAGCATGCTGCTATTGTTGACGTAGATGAGGGAGTATCATTTGCTTGCACAAACCGAGAGGATTCATCATCTATGGAGGTAGAGGGTGACACAATCGAGGTACATGAATCATCTACTCAGGAGAAAGATAATGAGGATACTGACATTTCTACACCTTCCAACAGAAGGCAAAGGCAAACATCTACCTCACGCAGGAAGCGAAGCAGCAGAACAGGTGGAAGACCCAGACGAAACAAATAAATTACGCCACATAGTGTCAGGGATCACTGAACAAATCGATGTCCAGCGATGCCCTCATACTATGTTTGCCCTAAGTTTGGTGCCTCTTCTCAAAGAGGTCTTGTTAGACCATTACTTCAACATGAGGATTGCAGTGCAACATTGCATACATTCCTTCACTATGCCACACCATGTTTCAGTGCCAACGCACAAGAGTACTAGTACTCAAATAATTATTCCCATTTCTTCTGCCTCAAACCCTGCACTAAACCCTTATCCTTCTAGTTTTGCTGACCACTCACCCCCAGATCAAGAATCCCATATCCCATTCCTTCACCAATTCGCTCATTAATGACGCCCCCCCAACTAGAACCCCGGATATGACAAGAGCAATGGAATTGAGACCACGCAACTCAACTCCTCACTATTTCCCACTACAAAGCAGAGTACCATAGCTCTGCATTCAAATGCCATCCATGCCAAACCACTATCCATCTGTGTCAAGACCTATGGAACAGCTCAAACCAATCATTCCAAGTCCTTATCCATATAGAAATCAATCACTTGAAGTTAATTCAATCGTGCCTCCAACAAATTCACAAGATGGGGCCCCGAGTGAACCACAGGATATAGTGATATCCCCGCCTGTATCTTTAAGGCAAGCAATGCCTGAGCAACAGAGTGTTACAACTTTTTTGAATTTATAGATGCCTACCTGTTAAACGGCACTGCCTCTTTCATGTTAATCCATATTGGATTTGTTTACGTTATGTTTTATATTTTTTAGTGAATTTGAACAGTTTATTCAGATATTTGTTCATATCTTGATCGGTTAACGTAGGAAATAGATTGAAAAAAGATTAGGGTGAGAGAGGAGATGCACCACCAATGTAAGGGCATGCATCCCACCTCTGACCACCAATGTAAGGGCATGTATCCCACCTCTGACCAAAATGTAAGGGCATGCATCCTACTAACCTCCAATGTAAGGGTATTTATCCCACTGACAACCAATCCCACTGACCATCAATGTAAGGTCATATATCCCACCTCTGACCAAAATGCAAAGGGCTATGGTGCGATTTTGCAATATGGGCCCCCCGAGTGAACCACCGGATAGAGAGTTGTATCCCCGCCTGTACCTTTGAGGCGAGCAATGCCTGAGAAACAGAGTGTTACAACTTTTTTGAATTTATAGATGCCTACCTGTTAAACGACACTGCCTCTTTCATGTTGTTGACCATATTGGATTTGTTTACGTAATGTAAAACCTTTTTGATCCATACCAACTTTTCAGGTCTGTGTGGATTATGCAGTGGGATACATGTACAAAAGGAGGAGGAAGAGAGAGAGTATGAGAGTGAGGTGAAGGTTTAGGTGCTTCTTTTTGTACAAGAAATGTGAAAATGTCCACTATGTCAATGTGTGTTAAAGGGTAAAGAAACAGATAGGAAGTTGGAGGGTCAGAGGAAGTGAAAGGGTCAGAGGAAGTGAGAGGGTCAGAGGAAGTGAGTTAGAGGGTCAGAGGAAGCGAGTTAGAGGGTCTGAGGAAGTGAGTTAGAGGGTCTGAGGAAGTGAGTTAGAGGGTCTGAGGAAGTGAGTTAGAGGGTCAGAGGAAGCGAGTTAGAGGGTCTGAGGAAGTGAGTTAGAGGGTCTGAGGAAGTGAGTTAGAGGGTCTGAGGAAGTTAGACTTGAAGGAAGAGATCGAGTGAGGTGAGAGAAAGGGAAACATAAAAGGAGAGAGTATTGTCTCCTCGTTATGTGGTTCTTTACAATGTTTGAAGTTTGATTGTTCCCCGAAAATGTTTCAAAAGGTATGTAATTACATGAAGATTAAAATTAAAAAAAATAAAAAATATTTTTTTGAAGACAACTATGGTGTGATATCTGTCTGCATTGCTTGTATTGCTTACTATGGTGCAAATCATTCATCTCATGTACGATGAGCGGTACAGCTTACCTTCTGGAACCTATAAACAAAATTGTAAGTATATTGGTTATTGATATGTATTTGTCTATTGATGCACTAATTGCAGATGTGTTAGGGTTCATTTTATGGTTAGGGTTACGGAAAGTTAGGGTTAAGATTAGGGTTAAGTAAAATAATGACACATGAACAGTATCAAATTCAATTTTTTATTTTTACAGATGAAAATTGACACCATGCAAATATATGAAGCAGAGTACAGCATTTTAACCTATTGCATCGAGCTGCCTGATAGCTGCCCATTTGCTGACATAAAGTACTCTGTGAAGTCCTGGCGAACATTTTCCCCACTGTAGTTGCCACAGGTTCTGATCCGTGTTGGATCTTTGAGGTCATGCATCAAAGAGTCCTCAAATAAGTACCCATCTCGAGCATGAACAAAATTGTGCAATGCACATGCTGCTTGCACTGCACCAATGGCATGCTCCATACTAAGGCTGATAGGTGAGTGCAGGAAACGCCACTTATTGGCAAGTATGCCAAAAGCACACTCCACTACACGTCTTGCCCTTGACAGTCTTTAATTGAATACCCTCTTTGCAGTGGAAAGTCCCCTGTTTGCATATGGCCGTAGAAGGCACTCAGAAAAAGGGAATGCCTCATCCCCAACAAAGACATAAGGCTACAGGAGTTGATTTGTTCGAGGAAGTGGGAGACTATCAGGAAGGTTCAGTGAGTTTTCTCGAAGCATCTTGCCAAGAAGAATGCGAGAAGATGCTGGAGTCAGAGCTGCTTCCATATGATCCTATATCCACATAGGTAAAAGGAATAATTGGCATCAGGCACTGCCATTAGGACAAATGAAAAGTATTTTTTATAGTTAAAATACTTTGAGCCACTATGAATTGAGCTGATTATTCTGATGTGCTTTCCATCTATTGCACCCACACAATTTGGGAAATTGCACCGCTCCCAAAAAACGTTGGCAATTTTTGCCCAGTCTTCCCTTGTCGGCTTCTTCATCACCAAATCCTTTAAAACTAGCCAGATAGCTGCACAAGTTTAATGCACAATAGAACTCACGGTCGATTTGCCCAGCTTGAATTCGTATTGTAAACTGGTGAAAGAATTGCCGGTAGCCAGGTACCTAAAAGGAAGGAGAATGATAATTAATTGTGTGCTTACTTTTTTTCGGTTTTTGCTCTAAGTTAAGTAAAGACGAGATGGCGTAGTGTACGCAACACCTACATCAAATACGTGAGGCCAAGAGTGGAGCAGCTGCCACGACAAAAAAAAAAAAAATCATACGCATTTTCTGGCTATCTGGCTTTTTATTAAATATGTTACCTTAAGGTGACAAGTAATCGCTCAGCTGGCTCCACACTATTTCGGAAAGTGGTGTTCTGATGCTCCACACTGCTGTAGATCAGTCGAAGCAATTTGTCGAAACTAAAAATTAAATATATTCAGAGAAGAGGTAAGATTACATAGATAAGGGAAGAGGTGTCAGATAAGGAAGTGGGGTGAAAGGGGGGAAAATTAGGATAAGGGGGAGAAGTGGGGAGAGGGAGGGAGGTTGGATACAGAGCAGAGGGATGTATTGGGTTATGGAGGGTGAGGGATAGAGGGGGTAGGGATGGAGGAAGTAAGGGAAAGTGGGGGTGAGGGATAGATGGGTGAGGTATAGTGGGGGGGAGTGATGTTCGGATTCCGGTTAAGGTTAGGAATGGAGGGGGGGGAGTGATGTAGGGTAAGGCAGGTATGGAGGAATGGGGAGAAAAAGTATAACTTTCATAATTGCTCACCTGTCAACTGACATACTAGTGTAATTTTTTCATTATGTTGACGTAGATCGTTGTAGATCTTGAACTGCCCTCTCTCCTCCTATTTGCAATTACAGGGTGTACCCAGTATCTTCTGGTTGACAGCATCATCATCCTCCTCCTCCTCAGCCTGGCTTTCTTCTTTTTTTATAATGACTGCAGTAGCAGTAATTAGTGCTGCCATAACCAAAGCCAATGAATGGTACATTCTGACACACTATCCCACGCTCCTCTCCACACACTCCACAAAAATCAGGAAGAGAACAGGAAGTTTATACAGCTATTTTTTTATTTTTTTTTTTACGTCAGCATAACACTAGGTTCCATTGGCCATACATGAAATCGCAGTCACCTCCCAAAATGACAACTAATTCCAGTAGAATCGCAGTAAATTTGAAACAAACATGCAATGAATTCGCAAAGAAGATTCGCAACGCAATCGTTACAAAATTGCGCTAAATTCGCAACACATCAGTGTGAACCGGGCCTTATACAGCAATCAGTGCTATAAAAATGCATTGATTACTGTGTAAATTACACTGGCAGGGAAGGGGTTAACCACTAAGGGGCGTTCAAGGGGTTAAGTGTGTCCTAGGAAGTGATTCTAACTGTGAGGGGGCTGGACTTCAACACACATAGGACAGTGATCACAGCTCTCGATGAGAGAGAGCTGTGATCTCTGTCCTGTCACTAGGCAGAACGGGGAAATGCCTTGTTTACATAGGCATCTCCCCGTTCTTCCTCTCTGTGACGTGATCGCGGGCATCCCGGCGCATATAGAGTCCGCGGACCCACGGTAACGGAGACCGTGGCGGGCACGTGCTCACGACACTGCTTCTTAACCACTTCCCGTCCGGCCTATAACAGAAGTGGTTCTGTTATCCTGACTGGGCGTCATATGACGTTTAAGCAGGATAACATGCCAGCGCAGCGTGGCGATCGCGAGTGCAGCTCGTCAGTCTGACACACCGCATCTCCGATCATGATAAGAAGCCTCTGACACCACCCATCCCTGCCATCTTCATCTTCCTACACCCATCTGCCAGCCTCCCACCACTCCCTGTCATTCTCACCCCCCTGCACCCATCTGCCAGCCTCCCACCATCCCACCCCGTCATCTTCATCCCCCTGAACCCATCTGCCAGCCTCCCACCACCCCATCCCTGTCATCTTCATCCCACTGCACCCATCTGCCAGCCTCCCATCACCCCACCCCCTGTCATCTTCAACCCCCTGCACCTGTCTGCCAGCCTCCCACCACCCCATCCCCTGTCATCTTCATCCCACCTGCACCCGTCTGCCAGCCTCCCACCACCCCACCCCCTGTCATCTTCATCCCCTGCACCCATCTGCCAGCCTCCCACCACCCCACCCCCTGTCATCTTCATCCCCCCTGCACCCGTCTGCCAGCCTCCCACCACCCCATTCCTGTCATCTTCAACCCGCTGCACCCGTCTGCCAGCCTCCCACTACCCCATTCCTGTCATCTTCATCCCCCCTGCACCCATCTGTCAGCTTCCCACCACCCCATCCCCTGTCATCTTCACCCCCCTGCACCCGTAATTATAAGAGTACTTGGTTAGAGAAAATTCTAGAAACTGTGAATTCATAGTTTATAGGATTTAAGGCTCTTAATAAATGCAATTTATAGTTATTTTTTTATCGCTTTAAGTATTTTTCCCATTTTGGGCGTGAGTGGGGCCTCATGTCTAAGATTTGCCTAAGGCCTCACAAAGCCTAGAGCCGCCTCTGCCAGTGGATGTGATGTCCGCTGGCCACCCGTGATCGTTCCCGAGAGAGGCAGATCACCATTCTGACAGGGGAAAACATGGAGATCTTGTGCCCTAAATCTATCCCATAGTTTGTAGACACTATAACTTTTGTGCAAACCAATCAATGTACACTTATTGGGATTTTTTTTTACCATCAAAATGTAGAAGAATACATATTGGCCTAAATTGAAGAAATTTGATTTCAATTTTTTTAATGAATATGTATTATAGCAGAAAGAAAAAAATGTTTTGTTTTTTTAAATTGTCTGACTTTGTTTTTTTTTCCACACTAAGGCGTTTTAGCGCTAAAAATAGCGCCTGCAAAGTGTGTGTAAAGCGCCTCTCCTGTCACTCCAGTGTGAAAACCTGAGGGCTTCCATACCGGATCGGTGCACTTGCAGGACGTTAGAAAACGTCCTGCAAGCCGCATCTTTGAGGCAGTGGAGAAGCAGCAGTGAAATGAATGAGCAACGCTGCCCATTAACCCCTTCTTCGACCACTAGCGGGGGTTAAAAGTGCAGCTAAAACTATAGTAAAACGCCCCTAAAACTAGCGGCACTTTGCAGCTGATGCCGTGTCAAAAAATAAAACCCAGCAGAGGTGATCAAATTCCACCAAAAGAAAGCTCTATTTGTGGGAAAAAAGAACATCAATTATATTTGTGTACACCGTACGCAGTGCCGTATCACAAAAAAATGGCCTGGTCATAAAGGGGGTAAAACCTTCTGGGGCTGATCTGGTTAAAAAAGAAATGAAAAAGGTATCAAAATTGTGTAAAGATATAAAAAAATAAATAAACATTCTAAATACCTTTTTTCCCTGTTTTATAAGTGATCACATTCCCTCTGTTCTCAGCTGCACAAGCAGCTGGGTGAATAGAAACAGTAGCACATTGGTTTGTGCGGAGGCAGGCTGAGTTCCCAGCACAGCTAGAGAAATGACCACACTGTATTCTCTTGCTTAATGTGGTCAGTTTTTAATAGGAAATCAGAGGGACTGGCAAGAACACCAGGGATTTCACACAAAGGAAGCAATACAAAGAGCAGAAGACTTTCTCACACAAGTACATGGTACAACAGCCACATATCAGTAATATGAAATGCTGGGTTTACATAAACATAAATGTCCATAAATCATCCTTCTATATTCTTCAGTCTTCTGAAATCATGTATGCTGATTATTCAATATCATCTAAAATAAATTTATGCTGTTGGATATTTGGTTTTAACTATGACCCTATTGTATAAGGAGATGCCTTCATCATTTTCTGGCCCAGATGTGATATTTTTGCACCCCAAAATGCGTTGGCTCCTCTTTGGCTGCATGATTTAACAAGAAAAAAGGGGAAAGGGGGGAAGTGGGACTTTAAATGAGGCACCGGGGGTGCCCCTATCCCTGTCTGCGAAAATTAATAAGAGTTGGGACTTTAAATGAGGTCATGGAATAAATGCAGGTACCAGGGGTAACAGTGCAATTTTATTGGTCAAGTAACATGCATGAAAACAATTCAAGACAGGACCACATCATGTAAAGAAAGACATTGTGATGAATATCATTCCAAAATCACAGCACATGTATTTGTGCATAAGCGATCGGCATCAAGGATACAATCAACTTGGCGCCACATGGTGGTCTCGTTGAGCGATTTAGTACATGTACAAAGAATGCATAAAATATACAAATAACAATACCACAGCACAACAAGAAAAACAAATAATATGTAAAAACCATAATGATTATTCTTGAGATGTTGCAATGTAAACATATGTTGGTGTCCCAAATGTCCGACGCGTTTCGTGTGGAATACACTCATCAGGGGCCAGATGGTAAGGGATTTCTACAAAAGTAATGCAACAAAAGGTGAGTTACACTGGTAGCAAATACTCACAGCGAAAAAGGGGTTGATTCACCCTAAAACACTTACATGTGAATAATGTGGTAGGACATGACAAGTACAGAGCCAAGACCAACAGGCATCTCTCCCGGGAGCTGAGGTGCAGCGGCATGCGCGCTGGCGAGCCAGATACACAGAGTCCCCCCCCCGGAGAAACAGCGCGGGACCCCAGAACCGACATGGATGGGATATCAAAGAGGAGTGCCAGTATAATCTGCCTGGGGAGAAATTAATTGAAGCAATGTGTCAGATTTAATGTGGGTAAAAGGACCAATATTGTCTCTCTAAACAGCATGGTAAAATGTAGAAGTCTATGCCAAAAGAAAAATAAAAATAAATGAATGTAATAAAGGTATCGCAAGTATCTACATCCAACCATCGTGGACTGTGCTATATAATACAAATAAAAAAGAAAATTTAAAAACGAACAGCAAAGGCAAAACCAATTTCAAACAGCCACAAGGATGGTAAAAAGTGAAAATATATGGGCTTACATGTATCCCAGGCAGGAGGGAAGGCACTGTGGATAGGAAGTAATAATGAACCATCTCGGAGCAGAGGCGCCCACGCTGTGCCGGGGGAGACCAGATATACCCGCCAAACACCACGTGCCGCGTACACCAGCGTCACCCGAGCATGGCAGAAAAAGGGGAGGGGCTCTGGTTCTGACGACAAACTGCGTCAGTGAACAGCGTCCGCACTCCCCATCTGACTGGCTAACTGGAGGAACTCGAGCACCACGCCTTGACGCCAGTGTGGTATCCGACGTGGGGCAGGGGGGGTTTGACGCCGATGCGCCGTGGGCGCCCGCCCAATCCCCCTAGAGGCAACGTAGTGCACTCCCTCCCGCACACGAAACGGAGCGGGGGGAGGGGGGGCAGGGGGGACACACAGGGCGCATCGCAGCTCCCGAGTATAGGATACAGAGTCAGTAATGGATGTAATACAGTCACGTCTCATCCCTGAAGGGGATGACATGTCAAACGGCTGTGCTGCCTGATCTCATGGACACCTAAGGGTGTCAAGGATCAGCAGAACCTGAATATGGAAATTAACCATTCAGGTGCATAGATACCTAACATGTGGGCGGCAGGGGAACACTCTCCAAAGACCTCCATCCCTAAATAGAGTCAAGAAAAAAGGGGAAAGGGGGGAAGTGGGACTTTAAATGAGGCACCGGGGGTGCCTCCATCCCTGTCCCATGATTTAACAATTCCGCTATTCACAGGGCCTACAATTGCTTCTGAGGGCGATTTACTGCATTTGTCACCTTATCTCCAACTCCCTCTTACTGATAACCTGCATGCCTTCAGCAAAGAAGAAATTGAGGGTCTCCCCACAGAAATCCTTAACCGCCTCTGGACCACCCCACATACTGCAGCAGGGCGGCCCCACAGCATGAAATGAAGTACCTGTACATCATCTTTAGTTCCGGGTCTGAGGCATGCATGTGCTCCGGTGACCCGCTCCCACTGTGATTTGACATAGCGACAGCCAATCAGCGGGTCCGGCGGAACCCAATGTTCACCGGCACCCAGCAATCATTCCCGAGCGAGGCAGATCTCCGTTCTGACAGGGGAGAACATGGAGATCTTGTGTTCCTGCTATGCAGGAACATGGATTTCATTGTTTCCCCAGTAAGACCATCCCCCACACAGTTAGCCCCCCTAGGGACACACTTAACCCTTTGAGCAACCTTGGTGTTAACTCCTTCCCTGCCAGTGTCATTTATACAGTGACAGTGCATTTTTTTAAGCACTGATCACTGTATTGGTGTCCATAGTGTCAGATTTGTCTGCCGTAAACGGTCGTCTGCCTATATAAACAAGGCAGATCGCTGTTCTGTGAGAGAGGAAGACAGAGATCCTGTGTTTCTGCTATGGAGGAACATGAATCTCTGTCTTCCTCAGTCAAAGCACCCCGCACAGTTAGCAAGCACTCCTAGGGAACACATTTAACCCTTTGATTGCCCTTGATGTTAACCCCTTCCCAGCCAGTGTCATTAGTACAGTGACAGTGCACATTTTCAGCACTGATCACTGTATTGGTGTCACTGGTCCCCAAAATAGTGTCACTTAGGGGTTGATTCACTAAAGTAAAAAAGACATTTGTGCATTTTGCAAAGTGCAGTTAGTCCAGTGCTTAGTAAATGAACAGAAGCTCTGCTGACTTCCATTATCCAATTGTGCAGTTTTTTCTCTTCATTTTCTTTGCAAAGAATACCCAATCATGTGCAAAGTAAAGCCTTACCTCATTTACTAAGCTCTGGAGCAACTGCAAAGTGCACAGTCTATTTGCTTTTAGTAAATCAACCCCTCATTGTCACTTAGTGTCCGATTTGTCCGCTGCAATGTCACGGTCCCGCTATAAGTCACCGATCGCCACCATTACTAGTAAAATAAATAAAAATACCATAAATCTATCCCATAAGCCTCATACACACCATCGGAATATCCGATGAGAAATGTGTGATGACAGGCTGTTGGCAGAAAATCCGACCGTTTGTACGCTCCATCGGACAATTGTTGTCGGATTTTCCGCGGACAAATGTTGGATGGCAGGTTTTAAAATTTTCCACGGACAAATGTCTGTTGTCAGATTTTCCAAGCGTGTGTACACAAGTCCGTCGGACAAAAGTCCAAAGTACAAACACGCATGCTCGGAAGCAAGGACGAGACCCGGAAGCAGTCGGTCTTGTAAACTAGCGTTCGTAATAGAGAATTAACATTTGTGGCGCGGCAAATTATGAAATCTGGAAATGCAGCGCACAATTCTCTTCTTCTTTAATGGGATAATAATGAAGCTGCTTTGCTGGTGATACTGATGGAGTTATTGCAAACAATCTTTTTTTTTCTAGTGATATCAAGAATAATATTATTATGCTTTTTCTTTTTTTTTTTTTTGGGCAAGTTACCACAACACCATTATCCCGTAGTTTTTAAGATCAAAGATACAACTATGTTGGTGTCCCTTGTCAATTTTACATTGTATTTTTTTAAATGTAACTGCCTACTCCCAAACTGTCATTTGAAGTAAAACACATAGCCAAGTATTATTCTACACAATTTTTTTTATTGTGCATTAAAAAAAAAAAAAAAGAAAACAAATACAATTAGACATGCTATCTGCCAATAGAACTTAACCAAAAAGTGCATTCTATGCATCCAAAAATATAGAAAATATACCAAATCAAATTATTTTTCAACCAAAAAATAAAATAAAAGCCGCATACATGTGTCCTGCTTCTTAATATAGGGGGTCAACAATGCTAAGAGTTGGTGAAAGCAGGGGTCCGTCATCAGGAGATAATTCCAAAAATCATCCAGATTATTCTCCTGGAGCTCCAGCAGCAAAGGCATATGACAAAATTGTAAAAACAACAGAACCCCAGCACTAAATGGTGGAAACCTGAGGAGCAATCAAAAATAAGGAAATAAGTCAATGGGGAGGCTTCTGTGCCCAGTGCAGCTGGAAAGAAACCATAACTGGTAGAAACGGATCTGACAATCAAAATACAAAAGATCCAGCACTCCAAGGGTTAAAGAAAACAGTCCACAACATTTGAAAAAAATTATATTGAGTAATGAATAATTTTATTCAAAGTAGCAGCTAATAAAAAGCAGTCCTGTTCATGCACAATAAAGATAGAATGATAAAGCAGGTTTATATGGTCACTAGCCATCCATTGAGCAACAAGGAGCTAAAATAAGTCCTAAACAAAATCGTTCTCCCAAAAACGAAGGAAGGGTGAGAAGGAAAAATGGATGGATCAAAAACAGGCAGCCAACTGAGTCCCTGCTGGGTTTAGGATGTAATCCCAGGGGAAACAACTCACCAGCAACCGAAATAGATCCAGCGCGTGGATCGGTGGATATCACAGCCGCGTGCAGCGGGGGAGATGGAACGGAGCTCCGTCTCACATGGGTCAGTGACATCAGACCAGCTGAGACACTGACTCAGGAAGGGGAAAGCCCAGCGTCGCTGAGGTGGAGCAGCTGTTGTATCAGCTGATGGATCACTCTGCCACTTGCGGTGCAGTCCAATACTTCCCCAATGGTGAGGATTCCTCCTACACCTTCGGTGTCATGCGATGTTTAGCCGCTACTGTGGAGGTATAAACCACGCTGCTGGAAAGTCTAAACTGACAGGCTGGGAAGGCTGTCTGTACTGCCAATGTTTGTCAATGATGGAAGTCCCAAAAATTCATGATAAATGGGATGTGTTGGCTAGTCCAAAAGCTACATTTATGTTGCCTTGACGACGCATTTCGTGCTCCAGCGCTTTGTCACAGTCAAGAATGAAGGCAACTAAGAGAGTTTAAATAATAAAAAGAAGGGCGGGAAAATTAACCGAGCTAAGGGGCGGGATAAATCAAACCTCTAGCATTAACCCCTTATTGCCCGGAGGATTCACAATCAATACTACGGTCATTAGTTCTTCTAGAGTCTAGTATAACATATGTCTACTTAAAAATACAAAATGTATATAACAACTTCCACAAATATTACAAAATAATAAATTATAATGAATATCATTGCTACAAAAACACATACAATGTCTAATGCCGCGTACACACGAGCTGACTTTACGGCAGACTTTGACGTACTTTACGACGGACTTTCTGAATGAACGGACTTGCCTACACACAATCCACCAAAGTCCGTCGAATTCGTACGTGATGACATACGACCGGACTAAAACAAGGAAGTTCATAGCCAGTAGCCAATAGCTGCCCTAGCGTGGCTTTTTGTCCGTCGAACTAGCATACAGACGAGCGGACTTTTCGACCAGACTCAAGTTCGACGGATAGATTAAAAACATGTTTCAAATCTAAGTCCGTCCAACTTTTGAGCAAACAAAGTCCGCTGGAGCCCACACACGATCGAATTGTCTGACAAAATCCCGTCCGCCGGGCAAAGTCTGCCGTAAAGTCCGCTCGTGTGTACGCGGCATAAGAATATTAAGAAGAAAGATTTTTTTGCACACATAAAATTAAAAAAAAAAAAAAAAATCACTACACAAAACTGCATGTTTCTAGTTCTTCATTTAACCCCTTCAGGACAAGCAAATCGAACATGTATATCCCGAACACTTCCCTTTTGCTTAAGAGGGAAAATCTCTCGTTTGTAGTTAGTGTTACTTTGGGGATAGTTTCTAACTTTCTAACCCAATACGAATTGGGAGCCCACCACTTCTGCAACACCCGTACTTAACCCATTCACTGGCCAACCCGGAATTCAGATGGAAACAGTTGATTTTACGTCACTTACTTTTTATTCGCTGTTTTTCACAGAAGATCTCTATAGATCTATTGTGGACCAAAGTAATTTGTATGCTGGTCAATACAGCGCCGCTAATCCCCATTTAACTCTTGCCAGAGAATGGAAATCTAGTAAGGTTTCAGAATTTAAGATCTTTCTGGGCCTATCCCTTCTCAATTCACCATATGCCCATGTTCTCTGCCTCCATGGCCAGGGCACGATACAAGCAGATATTGTGGTTAATGCATGTTAATGACAATGAACTGACATCCTCGCGGTGACTCTGAATACGATCGGCTCCACAAAGTTTGGCCCCTCGTAAACCACTCCAACCAACAGTTTGGGAAAGCATTTTATCACACAGATCTTGGTGTGGTCAGATGCTTTAAGGGCAGAGGAGAGATCTAGAGTCTAATAGACCCCAATTTGTTTTAAAAAGAGTACCTGTTACTACCAATTGCCATCATAGGGGATATTTATATTCTCTGTGATAATAAAAATGACAAAAAAAAAAAACAGTGTAAAAACAAAATAACTAATAATAAAAAAAAAAGCATCCCTGTCCCCCCGTGCTCGTGCGCAAAGGCGAACGCAAGCGTCGGTCTCGTGTCATTTGTAAACAGCAATTGCACCATGCATGTGAGGTATCACCGCGAACGTCAGATCAAGGGCAATAATTTTAGCAGTAGACCTCCTCTGTAAATCAAAGTGGTAACTTGTAAAGGCTTTTAAAAATGTATGTAGTTTGTTGCCGCTGCACGGTTGTGCGCAATTTTAAAGCATATCGTGTTTGGTATCCATGTAGATCATCTTTTATATTATAGCAAACATTTGGGCAATATAGCGTGTTTTAGTGCATTAAAATTCAAAATTGCGTTTGAAAAAAAAAAAAGTGTGTTGTGTGCTCCTGCGGTCCGTCCGTCCCCGTCCACCTCCGATGCTCCTCTGGTCTTTGTCCATTCATAGCTCAGCATCGTAAACTGTGTTTACGATGCTGAGCTATGAATGGACAAAGTCAGTGATCACTGACTCTTTCCATTCAGAAAATTAAGGAGCTGGTAAAAAAAAGACATACTTCCTCGGTTCTCCATCCTGAAAGATCTGGGAGAGGTAGGGGCGGAGGAGGGGAGGGGCCAAGGGAGCACATGGAGGGGGGACCAGAGGAGCATCAGAGGTGGACGGGGATGGACGGACCGCAGGAGCACACAAAAGGAGGACAGGGAGGGGGAGGGGGGAGAACCAGAGGGGCACACAGAGCGGGATCGGAGGCGGATGGAGGAGGGGACCGGAGGAGCACACAGAGGGGGGTCGGAGGTGGACGGGGGGGCCGGACCGTAGGAGCACACAGAGGGGGAATGGAGGAGGACAGGGTAGGGACCGGAGGAGCCCACGGAGGAACACCGAGGAGGACATAGAGGGGAGCTGGAGGAGGATACAGGGGACACTCAGGGATGATCGGAGTGGCCGGGGAAGTTATAATTACTGATCTCCCTGAGAGGCTTTCAATAAAGCAGCTGCAAGCCGCGGAGGGAGAGGACGAGAAGAGGCTGCCAGCTGCTTTATTGAAAGCCACACAGGGGGGACCGGTAATTATAACCCCCCCCCTGCATCGATCATTCCTGAGTGTCCAAGTATCGGACTAGGCATTGGTAGCATTTGCAGGAGTACAAGTATTCCTGCAAATGCTCGGTATCGTGCAATCCTAGCTTAAATCCAATAAGCATTCAATATGGCTTGGAGTTGGACAATATGCAGAAAAATGCCATTTTATTCAAAATTCCCACTTGCCTAATAATTGTGCACACAGTGTAGATACTTTGACTAAATTTTCCAACCTATCAAGTTTTTAAAAGTGAATGTGTCTAAATCTTTAGCATTACCGGATAGTTTGAACAAGCCAGGGCATACGCTTTGCGTGTCAAACAGGCTTATATACAGTGGAATGGACTCTGGACCGATGTCCTCAGGCAGGTGTCCGCCAATGACAGCCAAGTTGGAATCACAGGGGATGTAGTACAACAAGCAGACCGGAACTCAGATATCCTTAGGTATGAAGAAAATATCGAAGAAGAAAGCAAAAGGGGACCATAGTGTAATTCCGTAAAATAAAATTCCTCGACGATCCCCACTGTTGCCTATATCGATTTTACACCAGCGCTGTTTTTATCTACATTTATGTGAGTGTTATCCATTTTATTAAATTCAATTTTATTTTACGGAATTACATTATGTTCCCCTTTTGCTTTCTTCTTCGATATTCTCTTCATACCTGTGGATATCGGAGTTCCGGTCTGCTTGTTGTACTACATCCCCTGTGATTCCAACTTGGCTGTCATTGGCGGACACCTGCCTGAGGACATTGGTCCAGAGTCCATTCCACTGTATATAAGCCTGTTTGACACGCAGAGCGTATGCCCTGGCGTGTTCAAACTATCCAGTAAGCCTCCCCTTTATCCGGTGGTGGTTCTTTTTAGATATGTGCACACTGAAATATTTTGTTTCGGAATTTCGTTTTCGTCCGAAAAACAAATTTATTTAGTTACTCCCGAAATTAGTTTTCATTTATTTAGTTTTTTGTTTAAAATTGCATTCGTCCGAAAATCCAAATTAAGGTCGAATCTGTCATTGAAGGCTTATGGTGTCTGTCGAATGTTCAAAGAAGATTCGACGGAGCAGCTAAACTGTACGACGTCGAATCTTCTTAGAACTTTCAACAGACACCATAAGCCAAAGTATGTGTGTACTTAGTTCTAGCTATTTTACTGCTCCTCCTCTTTGCTTACAATCAGCCAATAACATTCATCATCATCATCATCATTATTTGTATTTATCTTTTCTCCCCTACGTCGAATCTTTTCTCCCCTACGTCGAATCTTTTCTCTCTATGTAGAATAATGTTGGACTAATAGAGTTAAGGTTAGGCACATTTGACCACAGGTTTGATGGACACAGATTGTTATTTTCATCATTATGTTGAATCTCCTATCTATATCGAACTGTTGTAGCAACGAAAATGAAAATAAAGCATTTGTTTATGTCAGATCTTTCATTTTTCGGATTCTGCACTTTCGTTATCGTTTGTTAAAATGATAACGAAAATACCTGAAATTCGGACGAAAATGCATTCGGACAAAAACGAATGCACATGTCTAGTTCTTTTCACAATCAGATTCATCCACTGTTTGCAAGACTTATCCTCATCCAGACGGGGAATCTATCCACACTTAATACTGTTTATGGACACTTTTGTTATATTTTTTTGAGTTCCAGTCTGTCTGTTGCATCACACTCCTTGTGATTCCATACTGTTTGCAAACTGTATTCAGACTGGGAATGTATTTATTTACATTTATTATCACTTATGGACACCTCTGAGTGACTTTCTATATCAATTTATTCACCATTCATTTATTATATCTATATTTCTCATTTTAGTGCTGTTTAAGATTCACATATGTACATTGCATTAGGCACGTTATTTTTTAGCGCTACACTTTGTTAATTTTGTCTGGTATACCATTATTTTCATATGTGGTGTGTTAGCTGCTGATTTCGGAGCAGCGCAGAATTATTTGGTTTCTATTTCTAAATCTTTAGCATTACCGATTAATTTTCCCCTTTAGAATTAGAAAATCTTAAAAGCAATTTCCCATTCGCTTGGTCTTCTACTACAGTTCCATATTTAGGAATCTCCCTCTCAGCCAGTTATCATAATCTATTTCAATATAATTGTCCTCCATTAGAGGATAACATTTACCAAACCCTTAAAATCTGGATCTCATTTCATCTTTCTTGGGAAGAATAACTGCTTTAAAATGAATATATTACCCAAATGACTACATCCTTTTTAGAGCACTCCCTATTTCACTATCTAAAACTTATCCTTCTAAACTTCAATCAGCCATTAATAAATTTATATGGAATTATAAGCCCCCAAGATACTCTACAAAAAATGTATACCACTCATACAAATCTGAAGGTTTAGGACTCCCACAACTATGGGTATATATTGTTACTCCTAGACTAACACAATAAGCCCAATGGAACATTGGGAACCTGAAATTCCTGGTTATTATTTTACCTCTCAGGTCTCCTTTGGGCTAATTATATCCCAATGTGTTCTATCGCAACTCGTAATATAATAGTATCGCAATCTCTGAAATTAAGTGTAAAAAAAGACAAGAATTTGACATCCAATCCCTTACCTGGAGCCTCTTTCTTGGGAGATCCTAGAGCTTTTTTTCCTCCCCACACGTTTTCCAGTGGTGGGTAGACAATAAAATGATTAAGATGATAGGTGTTTTTTTTTATAATCATGTACTTTCTGCCCTTTCATTTATTACAAGAACTTAAGGCAGTTTCCATTTCATTACCCCAAAACTATTTAGAAATAAGACTTTTCTATAATACCCATTATACTAAACCTCAGCTACCTCCTTCACTATCTATGAACATATATGTCATAAAACCCCCAGAGGAAAAAGGTCTTATTTCAATTTCATATAATGATCTCAATGCTTCTACTTTAGAAGAAAAAATTACTCTATATATGTTAAGATGGGAAGCTGAATTGGATTTACAATTTTTTTTTCAAGAGTGGGGCTCTATGTAGCCTAATCTTTGTAAATGTTCAAAATCCTTAACAATACGTCAGACAGCAGTTCAATTATTTACAAGATGGTATTACACTCCATCTCACCAACATAGGTTTTACCCAAATGTGTCACCATGTTGTTTTAGAGGCTGTTCCCTTCCTTGTACATTTTTGCATGTCTTCTGGGAATGCACACAATCAGCTCCCACATGGAAAGAGATCTTTACTCTAGTTAACACTTTAGCAGGCAAAGAAGTAACCCTAATGCCACATACACACAAGCGGACTTTCCGGCATACTTGGTCCGGCGTACCGGAGTCTGCCAGACAATTCGATCGTGTGTGGGCTCCAGCGGACTTTGTTTTCTCAAAAGTTTGACGGACTTAGATTTGAAACATGTTTCAAATCTGTCAGATGGACTCGAGTCCGGTCAAAAAGTCCGCTTGTCTGTATGCTAGTCCGACTGACAAAAACCGACGCTAGGGTGGCTACTGGCTATGAACTTCCTTGTTTTAGTCCGGTCGTACGTCATCACGTAGGAATCCGTCGGACTTTGGTTGATTGTGTGTAGGCAAGTCCGTTCATTTGCAAAGTCCGTCGTAAAGTCCGTTGAAAAGTACGCCGGACAAAGTCTGCCGTAAAGTCTGCTCGTGTGTACGCGGCATCACATACAATAACTGCCTATTATTTTGAGGCATTCCAGATATATCCTCATCTCTAACAAACCTCATACATGCTCTATGTGTAACAACACATGGGGCAGTAGCCCTTCAATGGAAAACTACTATATTTCCCTTTCTACATATTATTGCTAGGATTGATGAAATTCTGATTATGGAAAAAAATGTTATATACTAAACATGAAGAAATTATTCAATCTAAAATGAGATCATTGGTTTCTTTACACTCTTTATTTTGTACCTTACTTTGTATAGTTAATTTTTGTTGATTCTTGAACTGAGAAGTAACAAATAGACATCTAATTTTGGTATCTTACTTAAACTAAGATATACATAAAATTTTAGTATTACAAAATATATATATATATATATATATATATATATATATATATATATCTTTTGTTATATTTATGTTCTACAACTGTTATGCCGCGTACGCACGGTTGGATTTTCCAATGGGAAATGTTCGGATGTGAGCTTGTTGTCAGAAATTCCGACCGTGTGTAGGTTCCATCGGACATTTGCTGTCGGAATTTCCGACAACAAACGTTGAGCAGGTTCTCAAATTTTCTGACAAAATCCGTTGTCGGAAATTCTGCTCGAAATCAAGCAGAAGAGCCGCACTGGCTATTGAACTTCATTTTTCTCGGCTCGTCATACGTGTTGTATGTCACCGCGTTCTTGACATTCGGAATTTCCGACAACAGTTTGAGCCAACATCCGTCGGAAAAGAAATCCACGGTGTTGTAGTCAGAAAATCATATCGTGTGTACAGGGCTTTACTCTTGTGTTATTATGTAAAACTTTTTCCAATAAAAAAAAAAAACTGTATATATTATTTAAACTTATGACACAAATACAGAGTAGATACAAACATTGTGTGTATCAGTTTCTTCTTATATTCTTTCAAATGCTACTAAAACCAAGACATGCAACAAAAATAATAATAATGGGATCCAGAACTATAGACAGCTGAAGTTAAATGCAAGATTTTACCCTTGCAAGCTCAGGGGGCAGGACCAGCCTTGGCTTTTATAGAGAAAGTTAAGATTTGCACAAAACTTCAGCAGCAAATGTATTAACACATGGTTTGCACTGACAGGTTATTTTAAAATATTTTTGTCTTACATCTGTGTTTAAAACATTCCGAGATTTTAGTTCCTTCAGGAGGGCCCGGGTGTCCATGTTCTCCAGGATGTGGATCAGATCATCTCTGTAATACTCGTATATCCTCCCCAGCGATGGATCATCATACACAGACAACTGCTGGCGGAAGGTCCTGATGTTCTCTACAGAAACACAGATTTTTTTTACAGGATTGTGGGTTTACCTCAGAACTCAAACTATCATGGGGGGGGGGGGGGATTTGTGTGTATATGCATAATATAATATATATTATATATACACATATATATATATATATATATATATATATATATATATATATATATATATATATATATATATATATATATATATATATATATACACACACACACACACACACACACACACACAAACATACATACATCACACACAGTATCTTACAAAAGTGATTACACCCCTGACATTTTTGTAAATATTTTATTCTATCTTTTCATGTGACAACGCTGAAGAAATGACACTTTGCTACAATGTAAAGTAGTGAGTGTACAGCTTGTATAACAGTGTAAATTTGCTGTCCCCTCAAAAAACACACAGCCATTAATGACTAAACCGCTGGCAACAAAAGAGAGTACACCCCCTAAGTGAAAATGTCCAAATTGGGCCCATAGTGTCAATATTGTGTGGCCATCATAATTTTCCAGCACTGCCTTAACCCTCTTGGGCATGGAGTTCACCAGAGCTTCACAGGTTGCCACTGGAGTCCTCTTCCACTCCTCCATGAGGACATCATGGAGCTGGTGGATGTTAGAGACCTTGCGCTCCTCCACCTTCCATTTGAGGATGCCCCACAGATGCTCAATAGGGTTTAGGTCTGGAGACATGCTTGGCCAGTCCATCACCTTTACCCTCAGCTTCTTTAGCAAGGCAGTGGTCATCTTGCAGGTGTGTTTGGAGTTGTTATGCTGGAATACTGCTCTGCGGCCCATTCTCCAAAGGGAGGGGATCATGCTCTACTTCAGTATGTTCCAATACAGGTTGGTATTCATGGTTCCCTCAATGAACTGTTGCTCTCCAGTGCCGGCAGCACTCATGCAGCTCCAGACCATGACACTCCCACCACCATGCTTTACTGTAGGCAAGACAAACTTGTCTTTGTACTCCTCACCTGGTTGCCGCCACACACGCTTGACACCATCTGAACCAAATAAGTTTATCTTGGTCTCATCAGACCACAGGACATGGTTCCAGTAATCTAAGTCCTTAGTCTGCTTGTCTTCAGCAAACTGTTTGTGGGCTTCCTTGTGCATCATCTTTAGAAGAGGCTTCCTTCTGGGACGACAGCCATGCAGACCAATTTGATGCAGTGTGTGGCGTATGGTCTGAGCACTGACAGGCTGACCCCCCCACCCCTACAACCTCTGCAGCAATGCTGGCAGCACTCATCCGTCTAATTCCCCAAAACAACCTCTGGATATGACGCTGAGCACGTGCACTCAACTCCTTTGGTGGACCATGGCGAGGCCTGTTCTGAGTGGAACCTGTAATATTATTATTATTATTATTATTATTATTATTATTATTATTATTCAGGATTTATATAGCGCCAACAGTTTACGCAGCGCTTTACAATATAAAAGGGAGACAATACAGTTATAATACAATACAATACAATACAATAGGATTAAGAGGGCCCTGCTCAGAAGAGCTTACAATCTAATAGGGTGGGGCAGGTGGTACAAAAGGTTGTAACTGTGGGGAATGAGCTGGTGGAAGTGGTAGGAGATTAGTTGGAGACGTGATGGGCTTTCCTGAAAAGATGAGTTTTCAGGGATTGCCTGAAGGTAGCAAGAGTAGGGGATAGCCGGATAGATGGAGGTAGCGAGTTCCAGAGGATGGGAGAGGCTCTGGAGAAATCCTGGAGACGAGCATGGGAGGAGGAGATGAGAGAGCTTAAAAGCAGGAGGTCTTGAGAAGAGCGGAGAGGTCGATTTGGGTGATATTTGGAGACAAGATTAGTGATGTAGCTTGGGGCAGAGTTGTGAATGGCTTTGTATGTTGTGATTAGAATTTTGAATTTAATTCGCTGGGTGATTGGGAGCCAGTGTAGGGATTGAAGTAGAGGGTTGGCAGACACTGAGCGGTTGGTAAGGTGGATAAGTCTGGCAGCAGCATTCATGATAGACTGAAGAGGGGATAGCCTATGGAGCGGTAGGCCAATGAGAAGGGAGTTGCAATAGTCAAGGCGAGAGATAACAAGGGAGTGAATGAGGAGCTTGGTGGTTTCATTTGTTAAAAAAGGGTGAATTTTAGAGATGTTACGGAGGTGAATTCTACAAACTTTTGACAGCGATTGGATTTGAGGCTGAAATGACAAGTCAGAATCTAGGATTACACCTAGTACCCTGGCGTGAGGGGAGGGACTGATGGTTGCATTGTTGATTTTGATGGAAAAGTCATGGAGGGGGGCACGGGCGGGGGGGAATATTAATAGCTCAGTTTTAGAGAGATTTAGTTTAAGGAAGTGGTGCGACATCCATGCTGATATGTCAGTTAGTAAGTTAGTAATGCGAGAGGAGACTGAAGGAGTGAGGTGAGGAGTAGACAGATAGATTTGGGTGTCATCAGCGTATAAGTGGTATTGGAAGCCATGGGCAGTTATTAGGTGACCAAGGGAGGAGGTGTAGATAGAGAAGAGAAGGGGTCCAAGAACCGAGCCTTGGGGGACCCCCACAGAAAGGGGCAATGGAGAGGAGGAGACAGAGTTGTAGGTGACACTGAAGGAGCGCTGTGATAAATAGCCAGAGAACCAGGATAGAGCAGAATCTCGGAGGCCAAGGGAATGTAGTTTATTGAGAAGGAGCGGGTGGTCAACAGTATCAAAGGCCGCAGAGAGGTCAAGTAGTAGGAGTATGGAGTACTGCCTGTTGGTTTTAGCAGTTAGTAAATCGTTAGTGAGTTTTAGTAAGGTAGTTTCCGTGGAGTGCTGCGAGCGAAAGCCAGACTGTAAAGGGTCAAGAAGGTTATTTTCATTGAGGTAGGAGCTAAGACGGTTGTAGACTAAGCGTTCTAGAAGTTTAGAGGTGAATGGGAGTAGTGAGATGGGTCTTAAGATGTTTAGGTCGGTAGGGTCCAGTGAGGGCTTTTTAAGAATGGGAGTGATCTGTGCATGTTTTAGAGGGGAGGGGAAAATGCCACTAGAAAGGGAGAGATTGAAGATGTGGGTGAGGGAGCATAGGATAGAAGAAGAGGGTGACCGTAGTAGTTGTGAGGGAACAGGATCCAAGGGACAATTGGTTAGGTGGGCATCCGAGAAAATTTTTGTAACCTCTTCCGTAGTAGCCAATTCAAAAGAGAGGGTTGAATGTGCTGCTGGGCAAGGTATGATGGGTGGGGAAGACGTACGCACAGTGGAGATGTCCTCACGAATTGCATCGATCTTGTCTTTGAAGTGATTGGCAATCTCTTGGGCAGTGAGTGAGTTAGTGGGTAGAGGGGGTGGTGGACGAAGCAGAGAGTTAAAGGTTGAGAAGAGCCGACGGGGACTGGATGACAAGGAATTAATAAGAGAGACAAAGTAGGCTTGTTTGGCAGCATGGAGGCATGAATTGTATCTTAGAAGGGCAGATTTATATAGGGTGAAGTCTTGCAGGCATTTGGTTTTACGCCACAGTCGTTCAAGAGCACGGCAATGTCTCTTGAGATTTCTAGTGTTGTCAGTTTGCCAGGGTTGTAACGGTCGGGGCCTAATTCTGTGTGTGGTTAGAGGAGCAAGTGCATCTAGTGATGATGAGAGTGAACTGTTGTAGACAGAAGTGGCCAGGTCAGGACAGGACAGGGGAGAGATTATGTCATATAGGTTGTCAGTAGCAGAATAGAGAAGAGAAGGGTTAAAGTGGCGAAGGTTTCTACAAGTAATTGTTTGCTGCTTGGAGGGATGGGTGGTTGGAGGCAAGGATACAGTGAAAGTAATGAGGTTGTGATCAGATAGAGGAAAGGGGGTGTTGGTGAGGTTGCCATTAAACCGCTGTATGGTCTTGGCCACCTGCTGCAGCTCAGTTTCAGGGTCTTGGCAATCTTCTTATAGCCTAGGCCATCTTTATGTAGAGCAACAATTCTTTTGTTCAGATCCTCAGAGAGTTCTTTGCCATGAGGTGCCATGTTGAACTTCCAGTGACCAGTATGAGAGAGTGAGAGCGATAACACCATATTTACCACACCTGCTCCCCATTCACACCTGAGACCCTGTAACACTAACGAGTCACATGACACCGGGGAGGGAAAAATGGCTAATTGGGCCCAATTTGGACATTTTCACTTAGGGGTGTACTCTTTTTTGCCAGAGGTTTAGACATTAATGGCTGTGTGTTGAGTTATTTTGAGGGGACAGCAAATTTACACTGTTCTAGAAGCTGAACACCCACTACTTTACATTGTAGACAAGTGTCATTTCTTCAGTATTGTCACATAAAAAGATAGGATAAAATATTTACAAAAATGTGAGGGGAATACTCCTTTTTGTGAGAGATAGATATAGATAGAGATATCTCTATATATTTATCTTGTGAGAGATAGATATATAGGAGATATATTTTTATATTAATAATAATATTTTTTTTCTCAATGATAGTTTGAGCCACTAGCAAAAATCACTGTGTTCTCCTGGCCAAGATGGCTTCCCCCTGCCGGGAGAACACAATGCCTCCATGGGAGAAATTCCCTCCATCACTCCATCTATGGCTGGCTTAAGGTACTATGATTTAAACGGTGTTAGCTGTTTAGCATACTTTAGGGAGAGGGATCTGCAGTTATAAAGTTAGAGCCTGGAGTTCAGCTTTAAAGGAGAAAAGAGTAGAAACCTGTTACCTAAGACCCCTTTCACACTGAGGCGTTTTTCAGGGTAGAAATAGCACATGTAAAGCGCCTGAAAAATGTCTCCCCTGCAGCCCCAGTGTGAAAGCCTGGGTGCTTTCACACTGGAGCAGTGCACTTGCAGGACTTTAGAAAAAGTCCTGCAAGCAGCGTCTTTGGGGCGGTGGAGGAGGGGTGTATACACCGCTGCCAAAACACCCTGCCCATTGAAATGAATGGGCAGAGCTGCCAAAGCGCCTGCAAAGTGCTTTGCCAGTGGCACATTTTAACCCTTTCTTTGGCTGCTAGCGGGGGTTAAAAGCACCGAAAACTAGCGACGTTTTACCGTTAACATGGCCCGCGGCTCAGTGTGAAAGGTCTCTAAGAATGGTAATTCAGTCCCCTTATGTAAACATCGAGTTTAACATTACACTGATAATACTTGCATACAATATATGTATCTAAAATGAAATAAATAAAATATAAAGACATTGGGCTCCATTCACAAAAGTGGTATTGTTCCCTTTAAAAAAAATGCAGTAAAATAGCACTCAGCATTGTCCAAAATAGTTTTGCCATTCACAAAGAGCTACTAAAATACTGCACGAGTTAATTTATGAAGTGTCCCCGGGCATGCCGCATCTCGGATCGGCAGGAGGGCTCTGTGACTTGCTCTCCTGATCACATGATGGCTGTGTCCAATCACAGCCACCATGTGATGTAAAACAGGCTGGGGGGGCATCAAAGGAAGTGGTATCGCGCAGCTGCATGATCCAGATGTGCCCATGTCCCCCAGAGACAGGGCAACATCGCTCCGCCGGAGGGCTCTGTGATTGGCCCTCCTGATCACATGACGGCTGTGTCCAATCACAGCCGTCATTTAATGTAAACTGTGAGCCGTTGCCAGGAAATTGCCTCTGCTTCTCCTCATACAGCGAGGAGAAGGAGAGGGTATCTGCGAGCTGGGGATCAGTGCGTATGAGTTGTTTGTCCACATCTGCCCCACTGAACATCTGTTCATGATCTGGCGCACATCTGCCACAGCTAATTCCATTGTCCTGGTGCTCCAGGCATTCAAAAATGTGATAGGTACTCAGAAAATGAAGTGTAATTTATGCCTTTAGAATGCCTGATGGTGGTACTTGGATGTTGGGCCTCTGTATGTGGCCGGGCTTTGTAAATGTCTCACACATGTGGTATTCACCATACTCGGGAGGAGTAGCAGAATATATTTTGGGGCATGATTTTTGCTATGCACATGCTATATGTTAGAAATCTTATAAAATTGACACATTTTCCAAAAATTTGTGGAAAAAGATGACATGTTCAAAAGACTAATTATGCCTCCTAGAATATACATTGGGGTGTTTGCTTTTCAAAATGGGATAATTTTGTTGGCGTTTCTATTGTCCTGGTGCTCCAGGGCCTTCAAAAATTTGATAGGTAGTCAGGAAACTAAATGTGTAATTTATGCTCCTAGAATGCCTGATGGTGCTCTCTGCATGTTGGGCCTCTCTATGTGGCCAGGCTGTGTAAAAGTCTCACATGTGATATCGCCATACTCAGGAGGAGTATCAGAATGTATTTTGGGGTGTAATTGCAAGTGTTTATATGCCATGTGTGAGAAATACCTTGTTAATATGAAAATTTTGTGGGGAAAAATAATAAATCTTGCTTTTCCAAACTATTGTGGGCAAAAAATTGCAACCTCAAAAAAACTCACTATCCCTCTTACCAAATACCTTGGACTGTCATCTTTACAAAAAATGGGTCATTTGGGGGATAATTCTACTGTCCTAACATTTTAGGGCTGCACTAAATGAGATAGGCTGTCAGTACATCAGGATTGATCAATTTTTAATGAGACATGTAGCAGAATACATTCTGACCTAAATTTATGATGAAATTAGATTTTATTGATTTCTTTTAAAACAGAAAGCAGAAAATATAATTTCAAAATTTTTACTCTTTTCCGCTTATATAAATCGCAAACAATAAAAAAAACAATGTGACTAAAAATCAAAAGAAAGCTCTATTTATGTGAACAAAATGATAAAAATTTAATTTGGGTACAGTCTCTCATGACTGGGTAATTGTCATTCAATGTGTGAGAGCACTGAAAGCTGAAAATTGGTGTGGGAAGGAAGGGGGTGAATGTGTCAAGTATTGAGGTGGTTAAAGTGCGGACGGCCGTCAAAAACTGTCTATTGACTTTTTTTACACTATACATGTAAATGAGGCTATGACTAAGCATCGAGTATGGTGTGAAACGCTTTAGCTGTACCGTATATGCTGTATCTCCTTCCCTCGTTTCCTGTGTGGAGTGTTGTATGTTTTTGACTCAATAAAAATATGAATTTATTGGAGTGCGGCCATCTAGACATTTCTTCATACCAGATCATCTGCTACATGCAAGGACAGGACCCTCTGTGTGGCAGAGGTGGAACACATAAGGGTGACTACCATGAGCAGTGAAATATTTTGCATATCATTACATATACTGGAGCTAATGTGTTTGGTGCAGTACACCTCCCCACCCCCCCAATAAAATACTAAGCTTCAGCTCTAAGCTTTCAAAAAAAAATATTGTGCATAAAACACATTTGAGAATGCATTTTTAGTACATTTTAGTGTATTATTTACTAGGTTCTTTGTATTTCTCTGTAGGGATAATATAAATAGAAGTTAAAGATTTATTGATGCTTACCAGGTGATTGCCACGGGTTAGACATTTTTATTTCTGAATTGTGATCGGTTCAGTTAGAGCAGAAATCAGTTTGTTGCATACACCGAGACACTGGATAGAATCATCAGACTTCTAATCATCTGCAATGTTAAGTTCAATAACTGTTGATAGAATGATGAAAAAGAATCAATAAGAGCCATGCAACAGTTCTCATAGGATGCATTCACATTTTGTACAATGATGACTATGGGGATGCCATAACCATTCATTTTTAATGGCACCCCAACGTGCATACTGACCCCTCTTGGATTATTTTTTTTTGACAGCCGAACAGGGTTTTTGAATAAGAATTCTGTGCAACAACGTGGGTGAAACACTAAGCTTGCAGCTGTGGCACGGCCCTATTCACAGAAATGGGTCACATTCAGAGAATGTACTGCCCGATAAACATGAAAGGGCCATGAAGCAAAGCATTGGAGGTCACAAAATATTAAAAGGGTTGTAAAGTCTCCTGTGCTGCAGCATCCCTCCAGAGCCCCCCCTTTTACTTACCTGAACCCGATCGTTCCAGCATCGAGGACAGGCACAGCAGCTCCAGCCACTTTCTTGGGTCCTCATTGGATAGATTGATAGCAGCTGTCAATCAAATCCAGTAACATGGGAGCGGGGCCGAGTCCTGCTGTCTGTGTCAATGGACGTAGCAGCAGGACTCGGGGTGCACACGCACAGGTGCCCCTAGGCACCTGGAGCGGCTCTCCAACAGGGCAAACAATGGAGGGGAGGAGCCAGGAGCACCACCGAGGGAACCCAGAAGAGGAGGATTGGGGCCACTCTGTGCAAAACCCATTGCACAGAGCAGGTAAGTATAACATTTTTTTCTCTTTTTTAAACAAGGATACTTTACAACCCCTTTAAAGCGGAGTTCCGCCTAATTTTTTTTTTTTTTTTTAAGTCCTTAGCTACAAATACTGCAGCTGCTGACTTTTAAAATAAGGACACTCACCTGTCCAGGGTGCCCGCGATGTCGACACCCGAAGCCGATCTGTCTCTCCGCTGTTTGGTGCTGCCGCCGCCATCCTCGGTAAGGGAATCAGGAAGTAAAGCCTACAGGCTGTACTCTAAACAATGTTTACAATGTTATTGCAAAGCAACAAAAACAAAGTAACAAAATGTTTACATAGGATCCAAAAAAGACAAAAAAAAATTGTGAAGAGTAGAAGAGGAAAGCTTTATTAGGTTAGGATAATCTAAGTATTAAAGTGGTGTTCCGGCCAAATTTATACTTTTTTAAATAAAAATACCCCTATAATACACAACCTTAATGTATTCTAGTAGTTATTTTATAGCATTAGTTTGTTAAGGGTTCTTGCATAGCAAGACCACTTACTGTTATCTCACATATATATTATTATAGCCAAAATTACCACCCTAACTCCTCCCACAGCTTTTACACTTCATAGACAAGTAATATACCGAAACGTGCGGATTGTTCCCGATTGGTGTGCTATTACTTTGTGGAACGTTTCACCAAATGGTTTATGAAATATCGTCGTTTTTGTGGCGAAATTGGTCACATAGGAATGAATGGCGAAATGTTCAAAACTAGAGTGGGAGGTGACAAAAGCTGACAACCCCATGATCAGCCCAAACATTATGACCACAACATGATCAGCCAAATAATTTATGACCATCCCATGAAAAAAAAAAAATTTAAAACGTAATTTTTGAAAAAAAAAATCATTTTTGAAAGAAAAAAATCATTTTTGAAAAAAGTTCAGCTTCTTCAGCTAATGATGGGACTTTTTTTACTGTTTTACTACTATTTATACTTTTTAAAATATTAAGCTTTTTAACACTTTTCACAGTTACTCCAGCCACTCCAACCACACAACAGTTATTCAAGCCACTCCACCCAGTTACTCCGCCCTCTCCAGTTGTAGAGTCAAGAACACTTCATACAATTTCCCCAGAAATTGTAGCTTTTCTAGTTACTTTATAAACTTCCAGCAGGCCGTGGCCATCTCAAGTGTGGGCATCTGAAGCCGGACTATTTCTTCCTGGATCTCATCCTTCCAGATCTCGCACATGCTCAGTGCAGCACAAGCAGTGTAATAGGTTTCAGGTCAGGTTTCCATAGCAACGGCAGTGTCAGAGGAAGTTGCCGCCCCTTAGCTATGCAAACCTCTCCTCCCCGCCCCCCTCCAGGAACCAGGAAATATACTGCATGTACAGCAAGGAATATTATTCAAGAAATACAGAAATCTGCTGCAAAAAGGTAACAGCTTTAAAAATATACTAATTGTAAACAAAATCATTACTGTGCAGATAGAGATATAGATTTCTGTATATATATATCTATATCTATCTATATCTATAGCTATATCTATCTTTTTAAACACACACACAGCGGCTTTGGATGCAAAGTACTTTAACCACTTCCCGCCCGGCCTATAGCAGATTGACAGCCGGGCGGTGGTTCAGTTATCCTGACTGGGCGTCATATGACGTCCAGCAGGATAACATGGGGGCGCGCATCGCGGCGATCGGTGGAGCCGTGTGTCAGTCTGACACACCGCTACACCGATCTTGGTAAAGAGCCTCCGGTCTGACACACCGCTCCAATCACGGCTGATCACGATGTCAATAGGAAGAGCCTGTCAGACGCGAGTGAGGAAAAGCTGATCAGCGGCTCTCCTGGCAGGGGGGTCTGCGCTGATTGTTTATCAGTGCAGTCCCCCTCAGATGACCACACTGGACCACCAGGGATCGCCACTAGGTCCACCAGGGAAGGAGGCAACATGTGGATGGCCAGGTATGTACCCCATGTCCATCCACATGTGCCCAATGGCACTGATTGGCACCATTATATTGCAGTGCTGCCCAGCAATGCCACCCTTAGGGGCATCCGTGCCACCAGTGTCATCAATGCCACCCATCAGTGTCCATCGGTGCCACCTGTCAGTGTCCATAAGTGCCCACCTATCAGTGCCCATCAGTGCCCATCCGTTGCACCTATGAATGCCCATCAGTGCCACCTATGAGTGCCCATCAGTGCCGCCTATGAGTGCCCATCAGTGCTGCCTATGAGTGCCCATCAGTGCCACATACCAGTGCCACCTATCAGTGCCGCCTATCAGTGCCCGTCAGTGCCACCTCATCGGTGCCCATCAGTGCCGCCGTATCAGTGCCCATCAGTGCAGCCATATCAGTGCCCGTCATTGAAGAAGAAAACATACTTATTTACAAACATTTTTTACAGAAACAAAGAAAAACTTGCTTTTTTTTCAAAATTTTTGGTCTTTTTTTATTTGTTGCGCAAAAAATAAAAAACGGCAGAGGTGATCAAATACCACCAAAAGAAAGCTCTATTGGTGGGAACAAAATGATAAATTTGTTTGAGTACAGTGTAGCATGACCGTGCAATTGTCATTCAAATTGCGACAGCGCTAAAAGCTGAAAATTGGCCTGGGCGGAAGGTGTCTAAGTGCCTGGTATTGAAGTGGTTAAAATATGGGTGGAACTCCGCTTTAACTCCAGAGATAAAGCGATAATTCTCCCGCTCTACAAGACTCTGGTCCGGCTGCACCTGGAGTATGCTGTCCAGTTCTGGGCACCAGTCCTCAGGAAGGATGTATTGGAAATGGAGCGAGTACAAAGAAGGGCAACAAAGCTAATAAAGGGTCTGGAGGATATTAGTTATGAGCATAGGTGTGCGCAGCCTATTGCATTAGGGTGTGCACCCCAAAGCTCAAACACACATGTGTGCGTATGTATATAATATATATATATATATATATATATATATATATATATATATATATATATATATAATATATGTATATTTTATATTTATATACATACGTGCACACTCTAATGGGTGCAGTAAAGAAAAGTATGGTAGCACTCAATGAATGGCAGAACTGGTCAGAAGGATATAATTCCCATCTTCCTGCCAGCACAGAGAGGGATAATGCTAATGCGCACAGGGTGATTAGGGTGTGCCAAGGCACACCCAGCACACCCCCTGCGCGCGCCTATGGTTATGAGGAAAGGTTGTGAGCACTGAACTTATTCTCTCTGGAGAAGAGACGCTGAGAGGGGATATGATTTCATTATACAAATACCGTACTGGTGACCCCACAGTACACAATAGGGATAAAACTTTTCTATGAAAGGGCATTTAAAAAGACATGGGGCCATGTCGTACAGCAGCAGTTTTTTTTCTTTTCGGAGAACGGTTTGACATAAATAACATTGCAGCACACAAAAAAAAAAATAGTGAAACATGCAATCTTTTTCATATCATGCGCATGGGATAGCATGCATTCCCACATTGTAGCAATCTGAAAGGAACTGTAAAGTGGTTGTAAGCCTCAGGCATGAAAAATCAACAAAGTATATCCCTCTATAGTGTGCACTTGTGTCATTCCAGAGCACTAAGGCTTAATATACATGGGACATTTTTACATCCTCTCCAGAACGATTTAACTTGACAGATAGTAACCCACGTTTAAAATGTTCATTTTGCCGCATTTACATGCGGGGGGGGGGGGCGGCGAACAACCTGCCTAGGTCTTTCGGAATTGGTTTGCCAAGATATGCAACAGTAATGCCCCGTACACACGGTCGGACTTTGTTCGGACATTCCGACAACAAAATCCTAGGATTTTTTCCGACGGATGTTGGCTCAAACTTGTTTTGCCTACACACGGTCGCACAAAGTTGTCGGAATTTCCGATCGACAACCACGCGGTCACATACACCACATACGACGAGACTAGAAAAGGCTGGTTCAGAACCAAGCGCGGCACCCTTTGGGCTCCTTTTGCTAATCTCGTGTTAGTAAAAGTTTGGTGAGAGACGATTTGCACTTTTTCAGACTCGTGGCTTTCAGATCGTTTTCTGCCGTTCAGTTTGTGCTTGTGGGTTTGTATCTGCTCTTCAGTGCGTGCAGCAAGTTCCGCGTGACTGACTTTAAGTAGTCATTGTATTCTTGTTCGTTCGGTACTGGTTTTCAGGTCGCTCTTCACAGGCCTTGCTGTTCTTCAGTGCGTTCTGTTACTTCGTTCTGAGCAGCCGACCGTTTTCTAGCCATGTTTCGTATGCGTACTCCTCGTAGAGTTCGTGCTGTGCGGGGGCTTGGTGTTGGGGTCCTGACCTTGACACAAGTCCAGTCCATGAACAGGGTGAGGAGGAGTTCATGGACCAAGAATTGGTTGCTTCAGCGTGACCAGTTCTGTCATATGCCTTTGCTCCGTGAGATCCGTGAGAATAATCCTGATGATTTCAGGAACTTTCTCAGGATGACGGACCCCGTATTTCACCGTTTGTTGGCTTCGCTGACCCCCTATATTAGCAGGCAGGATACCTGCATGAGGCAAGCCATCACTCCAGAGCAGAGGTTGGTCGCTACCTTGCGGTATTTGGCCACAGGGAGAAGCCTGCAGGACCTCAAGTTCTCGACAGGCATCTCCCCCCAGGCTCTGGGGATCATTATCCCAGAGACCTGTTCTGCCATCATACAGGTCCTGCAGAAGGAGTATATGAAGGTAAGATTTTTATCCTTTTATATCACATTTTATTGTATTGAATGTTTGCTAATATATTGTATTTCTTCCCTCATTCCCTAATTACCATGATTGTAATATGCTGTGAATGTCCCCTTTGTCCTCATGCATGCTGGATTTTTATGCAATTATTATTTTATGTCCTTCACACATATTTGCCCTTCAATAACCTCCCCAGCATGGTGTCTCCTGCCCTATATTCACCTCATGTAGTCACTTAACAATGTATTTTATCAGCTCCATAGTAGTGCTTTACCCCAAACACCCCCTAAAATGTTTTGAAAATGTTATTTTTGATTTAAATTCAGGCAGAGTGCCAGAGGCTTTTTTTTGTGGTGTCCCCAAATTTTTTGTAACCCTCCCTCCCCCAACTGCTAAGTCAGCTGATCCCAATTCTCTATCCTCAATCATCTATCTGCTGACTTTGCCAAACCCATACACACTATACCCATCTCTTTACTGGTCAGATTTATGGATGAATTCCCCAAAGCATGTAGTGCAAGGGCCTGCCTGTATACTTTCCAATGGTACTGTTTAAAGTTTTTGTATCCTATTATTATCTTGATAGGTAATAGCAGAATGTCCAAATGTCCTCAAATGTGTACAGTGTGTATTTATATCTTTGTATTATGACACTTCTTACCTGTCCAGTGGTCTGCCAATAGTGTAACTAAGGAGGGGCTGTTCCAAGTAATACCCTGTATTTAGGCATTCATCTCTCAATGAAGTGAAGAGGGTTACCTGTCCAAGAGTTCCCCCCCCTATAATGTTAGAAATGGCCCATGAGAGGGGGGGAGGGGGAATATGATAGGTGTACCTTATACTTTGTTGTTGTTAAATTCCCCTTAGTAAATGCTATCTGAAGGTTGCCCCATAATGTTTGTGTATAATCTGCTTGCCATGTATCTTTAAAAAAATAGTAATGTTTATTGTTTTTTCCTCAACAGTTTCCTTCAACGCCACAGGAATGGCAGACTGTGGCCTCCCACTTTGCCCAGCGGTGGGACTTTCCTAACTGCGGAGGGGCAATTGATGGGAAACACGTCCACATCGTCCCACCACCCAACTCGGGGTCGTACTATTATAATTACAAGGGGTTTAATAGTATAGTGATGTTGGCGGTGGTGTCAGCTAATTACGAGTTCTTGTATGTGGACGTGGGGAAGAATGGCCGGATGTCCGATGGTGGAGTGATCGCCCAGACGGAGTTCTACAGGCGTCTCCAGAATGGCAGCTTGGACTTGCCACCTCCAGAGAACAATGTTGAAGGTCTCCCATTTGTGTTCGTTGCTGATGAAGCATTTGTGCTGGGGGACCACCTGATGCGGCCATTCCCGATGAGGACCCTCACCCCGGAACAGAGGGTTTTTAATTACCGGCTGGCCAGATTATTTCTGACACCCATCCATATGGCGGAGTATAAACTGAACCATATAATACTTGCCTGCTGTGTTCTCCATAATTTTTTAAGAAAACATTCAGCCAACTATGCTGGCTCAGTTGGGCCTGAGGCCGGAATCCCAAATCCATCAACACTGACGGCGCTTGAAAGTGGCCGTCCTGGCTTGCCCTCCCTGAATGCCCGTGATGTCCGGTTACGCTACCTGGAGTTCTTTGCGGGTAGGGGGGCTATCAATATGCCAGACAATCTGTGACACCTTTTTCAAATAAAAAACAACCAAAAGAAATTCTTTGTGGACATTTACTGCTTGTGTTTGTTTTAGCTGACCCTGACAGAAATGTGTTGAGTACAGAAAATGTCGTGATTGGGTAACCTTATAAAAAACACTGTTGGCTGGTACTTCCTAAATGCAAAAACACATTTCACTACAAGTGCACTTGCAACTGCACTGAACCTGCACTTGTAGTGCAAAGTGTATTTGCCCTTAGGAAATAACCCCCATTTTTGCATAAAACAGCAATTACATCACCCCAAAAGTGTTGTAGTGTTGAGACAATAATCCACACATTCTTGAGTAAGGCACTTTTTTTACCTGCACAATCACATGTGCATTTACCAAAGGTTTTTAAAACAAACCAACATGTTTGTTGTATAACAATGTTTGCAGTAGCATTATCAAAAATCTAAATATCCATTTCAGATAAAACAGGCCTGTGTAAAACCAACAAGAAAGCCAAAAAACTTGAACTTACAAAGTTCACATATGGTAAAACCTGAAGGCTATATCAGACATCAGTATTTAGGAACTGGGTTTTATATAGCGTTCAGATGGGGGGAAATCACCCCTGGAAAAGCCAAATTTGGAAGATGCACACCAATTTACGAATGTCAACATGTGCTATCTGCCATCAGGGGGGATCAAGGGACGTGTTTTGGGGGAGCAAGCCCTTCCTCAACGCTATTTTATAATTGAGGAAGGGGTTGCACCCCCAAAACGCATCCATTGATCTCCCGTGATGGCAGATAGCACATGTTGGCACACTGTGTGCATCCTCCAAATTTGGCTTTTCTAAACATTGAAAAAATTTTGGTAAGATTGGACCACAATAAAACAGGTGATTTTGTGGGGTTTAAATTCGCCCCAAAACATCAATGATGTTATTATTTTTTTTAATAACATCACTGATTTGTTGCTGGATGTTTTGCAATTGGAGATTACACCCCATGATCTCCCCGATCAGTATCTGGGCACTTTCAGATGTAAAGCGTTCTGGATCACGATCACCTAAAAAGAGATAAAGAACAAAAAAATAGGTCTCAAAAATCTGCCACCATCCATCTCCTTTACCTGAGCCTGTGGTCGCAGACACTCACCTCTTGTGGTGCCAATCTCCACCACATCTTCTTCTTCCTCCTGCTCAGCTTCTTGGGTTGGTATTCCCCTTCTTCCAGAGGGGGGGGGGTCTCTGGTCTCCTGGGATGAGGGGTGTCCGAGTCTTTTCTCCCCTATGTAAAACAAAAATGGTATAATTAGCACACAGATATTTGATGGCAGAACTAGAAATAGGAAACATTGCTTGGAAGTGGGGTACAATTGTCTATTTTAGCCGAGTTCCAAGATGTATATTTTTTATTGCCCTTTGTCAAGCTGCAATACTTTACCTGTTTAGTACAAGCTTCACAGATGTAGCCCCCCCTATAGTGTACACTGGAGCATCCCACACTAGTGCTCCAGTGTCCAGATGTGAAAACAGCTGCTCATTGTCCTCTCCTTACACACAATCTAGTTTGCATTTCATTCTAGTAACAAACCCATCTACACAAACAAATATTTGGCATCCAAGTAGGCCCCCAAAAATGTGTGAAAATGCATATGGCCTAAACAATGGTGTTCTAGAGGCCGAAAGAAAAATGTTTGATACGAACGAATAATGGGCCCATGAACATTAAAGTTGACCTTTTTAAACGTTACAATTAATAAAAGCATATGGAGCAGAACGAACGTAATAAAGACAGAAAGAATAGGAACACAGCACAACTACTTACTTTTTTGCAGCTTTCTCCGGATCTTTCGGTACTGCTCTGGCTCTCTCAACTGCAGGTCCGACCACCGATTCCTGAGCTGATCTTTAGATCTTCGTTCCCGAAATTCCGCTCAAGACTCCTGACCACTTTCGCCATGATTTTGGCCTTTCGGATGTTAGGGTTGGGGTATTTTCCGTCATAGTCGGACTTCCTCATGATGTCGACCATCTCCAACATCTCCCCAAACGACATATTTGTGGCCTTAAAACGTCTCCTTCTGGATCGGGACGTGCCTGGATCCGGGCTTTCCTCCTCCTCCTCCTCGTTGCTAGAATTAGCACGCACCTGTTGTAACTCCGCCATCATGCTCTTCCCCCACTGCGCCGAACGAAAAGGGGCGGGGAATACACTAGAAAGAATGTCAGGGGCGGGCGGAGTTACACGCATGCGCAGTGTGTATAAAGCGTAACACGCGTGCGTATTACGTACGATCTGTGAGCGGAGGAAGGAGCATTGGACGCGCCGATCGTAAGAACGAAGGTAAGAGACAAACTTGTGCCTATACTGCTTCTAGATTGAGGCCTATATTGTAACAAGATTAGGAGAGTTTTGTCTGACATTAGGCTTTGTCTTGTGTTGTGTCTTGCAGTGAACATGGATATCTTAATGAAAGACAATTACTTCATGTCAGTATTCATAGAGATGCTAAGTGAGCTGCCCTGTCTGTGGGAGATTACCCACCCACATTTCAAGAACCAAGCAAAGAGGAAGGCAGCACTGGAGCAATTGTGTGAAATTGTGAAGCAGGTGATCCTCACGGCAGACATCACCTATTTAAAGATTTTCATTGGTGGCCTGAGGAGCACATATCTGAGGGAGCGCAAGAAAGTCCTGGATTCACAGAGATCCGGAGCAGCAGAAGATGACATCTATGTCCCCAGGATGTTGTACTATGACAGGCTGCACTTTCTGGCAGGCCAGACTGAACCCAGGCCATCCCTCTCCAGTCTTCCTTCCACGCTTCCTTCCCCCCTGGCTGAGGCTTCTGACGCCCAACCTGGGCCTTCCAGACCACATGTAGAGGAGCCCAGATTGAGCCAGGTATAGCATTCCTCTAAATATTTCTGCTTGTCCAATCAATGATGTTAACTAGATGTTAGTTGGGAGTACTAATTTAGGATTGTGATTGATGATGCAAAAACTAAAACTATGTCCCTTTTTCATACACAGGGAAGTCTCAGCCAGGAGGTGGCCGGGCCGAGCCGGCTGGCTGATATCAAGGTCCCTCCACCCCCCCGAAAACAGAAAGTGGCAGTAGGAGGAGTACCCTAGAGGAGACTGCTATAGCATTCTTTTGGAGGGCTACAGAGGTCCTGGGAGCACCCCACACCATGCAGGAGAACATTGCTGCCTTCATAGCCTACAAAATGCAGAGGATGGAGGAGGGCCAAAAAGCCATGTGTGAGGCCCTCATATCGGAGGCTCTGGAGAAAGGTATGAGGGGCCAAATTACACCTCACACACATCTTTGGGATGGTCCTCCTCCTCCTCCTGCAGGTCCTCCTCCTCCTCCTCCCTCTCCTCCAGGTCCTTCTAGTCCTCCTCCAGGTCCCCCCAGTCCTCCTCCTCCTCCAGGTCCTACTCCTCCTCCAGGTCCTCCTCCTGCCACATCTCCAACTGCACAGCCACAGCCATGAAGGAAGCGTGGAAGGAAGACCAGACAGTGATTGCCCTGGGTTCAGTCTGGTCGGCCAAAAGATGCAGCCTCTTGTGGTACCACAGCCTGGGGACACAGATGTCATCTGCTGCAATCCGGATCTCTGCAAATTCTGGACCAGACTGCCCTCCCTTACATATGGACTCCTCAGGCCACCAATTTTGATGTTGAAGAATTGATGTCTGCCGTGGGGGTCCCAGGCTTCGCTAATTTCTCATGTTGATCCAGTGTTGCTTCCATCTTTGTTTGGTTCTGATCCCTTAATAAAGGATTATTGTTTTGAATTATACTCTCCTATGTGTTTTACTTCAAAAAGGACCGTTTGTTTGTGAGGATTCAGGTACAATTCAAATATACAATGTGAAATGAACAAGGGACACCAACAACAAACAATCTCCTTGAGATTAAATAATAAAAGATATCAATGGTGTTGGGGTAACTTGACACACAAAACACACCCAAAAATATTCTGGAGTAAAAATAAAAATAACATTGAACAAAGATCAGCCTTGGAAAAAATCCAAACATTAAAGAAAAAAAAGGCTTAAAATCCAAAATAAAAAAAAATAAAAAAAAATTTAACTGTCAGATGTGACAACTAATAACAATATATTCAGGGAATCCCACTAAAAAAACACAAATAAAAGTTTGCGAGAAGTGTGTGTGAATATGAGCAGCAAAACGACTTAATTCTTGTCACATTATAAAGAAGAAGAGAGTGCGCTGTATTAAACCATTTTTAACATTGCAACGTGACGAAAGTGCTGTATCCATTGCGAACGCTAAGTTTACCAGAACGAGCTGTCCCGTGTCGGAATTTCTTCTGAGCATGCGTGGCACTTTGTGTCAAAACGTCACTTCCGCCCATACCTCTTAAAAGGCACATTTTTCTGTCATAGTTTCAAGTGCCAATTTTTTTTTTTATTATTGCATTTAAGTCCAAATATGAGATCTGAGGACTTTTTGACCCCAGATCTCATATTTAAGAGGACCTGTCATGCTTTTTTTCTATTACAAGGGACCTTGTAATAGGAATAAAAGTGACCCAATTTTTTTATTTTTTATTAACCAGTTGCCTCACGACGATATACGTCGGCAGAATGGCACGGGCAGGCAGAATCACGTACCTGTACGTGAACTGCCTCCCACGGGCGGGGGGTCCAATAGGACCCCCCCCCTCGGTGCCGGTCGGCATTTCTCCCCCGGTGCCGGTCGGCATCTCTCCCCCGGAGATCAGAGGTGAGGGGGAGGCCATCCATTCGTGGCCACCCCCTCCTGAAAGCTCCCGGCCAATGAAATCATTCCTCTGCTGCTGTATAGTAAACAGCAGCAGAGGAAATTATGTCATCTCTCCTCGGCTCAGTATTTTCTGTTCCGGCACCAAGGAGAGAAGACATCCGAGTGAGTGCACAACACACACACACACAGTAGAACATGCCAGGCACACATTACACCCCCCCATCACCCCCCGATCAACCCCCCCCCCGTCACTCTGACACCAAGCAGTTTTTTTTTTCTGATTTCTGCATTGGTGTCAGTTTGTGACAGTTAGTGTGGTAGGGCAGTTAGTGTTAGCCCCCTTTAGGTCTAGGATACCCCCCTAACAAAGTTTTAACCCCTTGATCACCGCCAGTCGCCAGTGTCACTAAGCGATCATTTTTCTGATCGCTGTATTAGTGTCACTGGTGACGCTAGTTAGGGAGGTAAATATTTAGGTTCACCGTCAGCATTTTATAGTGACAGGGACCCCCATATACTACCTAATAAAGGTTTTAACCCCTTGATTGCCCCTTAGTTAACCCTTTCACCAGTGATCACCATATAACTGTTACGGGTGACGCTGGTTAGTTAGTTTATTTTTTATAGTGTCAGGGCACCCGCTGTTTATTATCTAATAAAGGTTTAGCCCCCTGATCGCCCGGCGGTGATATGCGTCGCCCCAGGCAGCGTCAGGTTAGCGCCAGTATCGCTAACACCCACGCACGCAGCATACGTCTCCCTTAGTGGTATAGTATCTGAACAGATCAATATCTGATCCGATCAGATCTATACTAGCGTCCCCAGCAGTTTAAGGTTCCCAAAAACGCAGTGTTAGTGGGATCAGCCCAGATACCTGCTAGCACCTGCGTTTTGCCCCTCAGCCCGGCCCAGCTCACCCAAGTGCAGTATCGATCGATCACTGTCACTTACAAAACACTAAACGCATAACTGCAGCGTTCGCAGAGACAGGCCTGATCCCTGAGATCGCTAACAGTTTTTTTTGTAGCGTTTTGGTGAACTGGCAAGCACCAGCCCCAAGCAGCGTCAGGTTAGCGCCAGTGCTGCTAACACCCACGCACGCACCGTACACTTCCCTTAGTGGTATAGTATCTGAACGGATCAATATCTGATCAGATCTATACTAGCGTCCCCAGCAGTTTAGAATTCCCAAAAATGCAGTGTTAGCGGGATCAGCCCAGATACCTGCTAGCACCTGCGTTTTGCCCCTCCGCCCGGCCCAGCCCAGCCCAGCCCACCCCAGCATCGATCGATCACTGTCACTTACAAAGCACTAATCAAATAACTGCAGCATTCGCAGAGTCAGGCCTGATCCCTGCAATCGCTAACAGTTTTTTTTGGTAGCGTTTTGGGGAACTGGCAAGCACCAGCAGCCTAGTACACCCCGGTCGTAGTCAAACCAGCACTGCAGTAACACTTGGTGACGTGGCGAGTCCCATAAGTGCAGTTCGAGCTGGTGAGGTGGCAAGCACAAGTAGTGTCCCGCTGCCACCAAGAAGACAAACACAGGCCCTTCGTGCCCATAATGCCCTTCCTGCTGCATTCGCCAATCCTAATAATTGGGAACCCACCACTTCTGCAGCACCCGTACTTCCCCCATTCACATCCCCAACTAAATGCAGTCGGCTGCATGAGAGGCATTTTCTTTATGTCCTCCCGAGTACCCCTACCCAACAAACCCCCCCAAAAAAGATATGTCTGCAGCAAGCGTGGATATAGGAGTGACACCCGCTATTATTTTCCCTCCTGTCCTGACAATCCTGGTCTTTGCATTGATGAATGTTTTGAACGCTACAATACACGAGTATTAGCGTAGGGTACAGCATTGCACAGACTAGGCACACTTTCACAGGGTCTCCCAAGATGCCATCGCATTTTGAGAGACCCGAACCTGGGACCGGTTACAGTTATAAAGTTGGTTACAAAAAAAAAGTGTAACACAAAAAAATATATAAAATAAAAAAAATAGTTGTCGTTTTATTGTTCTCACTCTCTCTCTATTCTCTCTATTGTTCTGCTCTTTTTTACTGTATTCTATTCTGCAATGTTTTATTGTTATTATGTTTCATCATGTTTGCTTTTCAGGTATGCAATTTTTTATACTTTACCGTTTACTGTGTTTTATTGTTAACCATTTTTTTGTCTTCAGGTACGTCATTCACGACTTTGAGTGGTTATACCAGAATGATGCCTGCAGGTTTAGGTATCATCTTGGTATTATTCTTTTCAGCCAGCGGTCGGCTTTCATGTAAAAGCAATCCTAGCGGCTAATTAGCCTCTAGACTGCTTTTACAAGCAGTAGGAGGGAATGCCCCCCCCCCACCGTCTTACGTGTTTTTCTCTGGCTCTCCTGTCTCAACAGGGAACCTGAGAATGCAGCCGGTGATTCAGCCAGCTGACCATAGAGCTGATTAGAGACCAGAATGGCTCCAAACATCTCTATGGCCTAAGAAACCGGAAGCTACAAGCATTTTATGACTTAGATTTCGCCGGATGTAAACAGCGCCATTGGGAAATTGGGAAAGCATTTTATCACACCGATCTTGGTGTGGTCAGATGCTTTGAGGGCAGAGGAGAGATCTAGAGTCTAATAGACCCCAATTTTTTTTCAAAAAAAGAGTACCTGTCACTACCTATTGCTATCATAGGGGATATTTACATTCCCTGAGATAACAATAAAAATGATTAAAAAAGCACCCCTGTCCCCCTCTGCTCTCGCGCTAAGGCGAATGCAAGCGTCGGTCTGGCTTTAAATGTAAACAGCAATTGCACCATGCATGTGAGGTATCACCGCAAAGGTCAGATCGAGGGCAGTAATTTTAGCAGTAGACCTCCTCTGTAAATCTAAAGTGGTAACCTGTAAAGGCTTTTAAAAATGTATTTAGTTTGTTGCCACTGCACAAATTTTAAAGCATGTCATGTTTGGTACCCATGTACTCGGCCTAAGATCATCTTTTTTATTTCATCAAACATTTGGGCAATATAGTGTGTTTTAGTGCATTAAAATTTTAAAAAAGTGTGTTTTTTCTCCAAAAAATGCATTTGAAAAATCGCTGCGCAAATACTGTGTGAAAAAAAAAATGAAACACCCACCATTTTAATCTGTAGGGCATTTGCTTTAAAAAATATATAATGTTTGGGGGTTCAAAATAATTTTCTTGCAAAAAAAAATAATTTTTTCATGTAAACAAAAAGTGTCAGAAAGGGCTTGGTTTTCAAGTGGTTAGAAGAGTGGGTGATGTGTGACATAAGCTTCTAAATGTTGTGCATAAAATGCCAGGTGGCACAAAACCCCCCCAAATGACCCTATTGTGGAAAGTAGACACCCCAAGCTATTTGCTGAGAGGTATTGTGAGTATTTTGCAGACTTTTTGTCACAAAGTTTTGAAAATTGAAAAAAAAAAAAAAAATTTTTTCTTGTCTTTCTTCATTTTCAAAAACAAAATGAGAGCTGCAAAATACTCACCATGCCTCTCAGCAAATAGCTTGGGGTGTCTACTTTCCAAAATGGGGTCATTGGGGGGGTTGTGCCACCTGGGCATTCCATGGCCTCCGAAACTGTGATAGGCAGTGAAGAGTGAAATCAAAAATTTACACCCTTAGCAGTCCTGAAGGCGGTGATTGGTTTTTGGGGTCCTGTACACGGCTAGGCTCCCAAAAAGTCCCACATATGTGGTATCCCCGTACTCAGGAGAAGCAGCTAAATGTATTTTGGGATGCAATTCCACATGTGCCCATGGCCTGTGTGAGCAATATATCATTTAGTGACAACTTTGTGCAAAAAAAAAAAAAAAATCATTTGTCACTTTCCCGCAACTTGTTTCAAAATATAAAATATTCCATGGACTCAACATGCCTCTCAGCAAATAGCTTCGGGTATCTACTTTCCAAAATAGGGTCATTTTGGGGGGGGGGGTTTGTGCCATCTGGGCATTTTATGGCCTTCAAAACTGTGATAGGTAGTGAGGAGTGAAATCAAAAATTTACGCCCTTAGAAATCCTGAAGGCAGTGATTGGTTTTCGGGGTCCTCGTATCCCCGTACTCGGGAGAAGCAGCTGAATGTATTTTGGGGTGCAATTCCACATATGCCCATGGCCTGTGTGAGCAATATATCATTTAGTGACAACTTTTTGTAAATTTTTTTTTTTGTCATTATTCAATCACTTGGGACAAAAAAAAATATTTTTCAATGGGCTCAACATGCCTCTCAGTAATTTCCTTGGGGTGTCTACTTTCCAAAATGGGGTCATTTGGGGGGGTTTTGTACTGCCCTGCCATTTTAGCACCTCAAGAAATGACATAGGCAGTCATAAACTAAAAGCTGTGTAAAATCCAGAAAATGTACCCTAGTTTGTAGACGCTATAACTTTTGCGCAAACCACTAAATATATGCTTATTGACATTTTTTTTTTACCAAAGACATGTGGCCGAATACATTTTGGCCTAAATGTATGACTAAAATTGAACAAATATTAAATAAATTGTAGCGCTAAAATACACATACACAATGTGAATATGAATAAAAAGTCTTTGTGCATGTGAACATAGTGTCCCAAAGTGACATAAAATCAAAATAAAGATAGTCCACAGTAAATGTGAATAATCTATGTGTCAATTCTGTCTGCTTTTCAACTGTCAGCTTGGATGTCATCAAACTTAGCGAATAGATGGAATACGCTTACCAGAAAGGTTGGATTCTACTGCCATACGCATAGAATCAATGGAGCTTGGTGCCACCCGGGGCAAAGTTGTAAAGTGTTGGAGGCAGGGTAGAGCCTCTGCAGGGCCAGGACGTCCCCTCTTTATCCACAGAAGCAGAGCAAAATGGATTCCGAAGACCAAGTGGTTCCTCAGTTCCCCAGAATATGTGGAAAAAAAGAGGAATGCTTCCACATAGTGTAACTCAGGGTATTTTATTACTAAAAAAACCACGATACATATAAAAAGTGATCATGAATAAAAAGCAGTGTATAGGGTCTATAAAAGCCGCCCAATTTTCAACAGCATGCCCCTGTTGAAGGTCACTGGACTGAAATGCGTAGGGCAGCTTTTATAGACCCTATACACTGCTTTTTATTCGTGATCACTTTTTATATGTATCGTGTTTTTTTTAGTAATAAAATACCCTGAGTTACACTATGTGGAAGCATTCCTCTTTTTTTCCACATATTCTGGGGAACTGAGAAACCACTTGGTCTTCGGAATCCATTTTGCTCTGCTTCTGTGGATAAAGAGGGGACGTCCTGGCCCTGCAGAGGCTCTACCCTGCCTCCAACACTTTACAACTTTGCCCCGGGTGGCACCAAGCTCCAATGATTCTATGCTTATGGCAGTAGAATCCAACTTTTCTGGTAAGCGTATTCCATCTATTCGTTAAGTTTGATGACATCCAAGCTGACAGTTGAGAAGCAGACAGAATTGACACACGGATTATTCACATTTACTGTGGACTATCTTAATTTTGATTATATGTCACTTTGGGACACTATGTTCACATGCACAAAGACTTTTTATTCATATTCACATTGTGTATGTGTATTTTAGCGCTACAATTTATTTAATATTTGTTCACCTTTTTGTCACATGGTTTATAGCAGCTGGTTTTGTTTCTTTTGGGTAGTGCATTAATCATTCCTCTTTTCACTGTTATGAATAAATTGAGTTTATTGGATTTTTGTTAAAACAAAAAGTAGAAAATATCATTTTTTTTCAAAATGTTCGGTCTTCTTCCGTTTATAGCGCAAAAAATAAAAACGGCAGAGGTGATCAAATACCATCAAAAGAAAGCTCTATTTGTGGGAAGAAAAGGACGCAAATTTCGTTTGGGTACAGCATTGCATGACCGCGCAATTAGCAGTTAAAGCGACGCAGTGCCAAATTGTAAAAAGTGCTCTGGTCAGGAAGGGGGGTAAATCCTTCCGGGGCTGAAGTGGTTAAACAGTAAAAACACATAAAATCAAGTAAAATAAATAAAAAAAAAAAAATGTTAAAAACGCCCCGTCCCGACAAGCTCGCGCGCAGAAGTGAACGCATACGTGAGTAGCGCCCGCATATGAAAATGGTAGTCAAACCACACATGTGAGGTATCACCGCAATCGTTAGAGCGAGAGCAATAATTCTAGCCCTAGACCTCATCTAACTCAAAACATGCAACCTGTAGACTTTTTTAAATGTTATCTATGGAGATTTTTGAGGGTAAAAGTTTGACGCCATTCCACGAGCGGGCGCAATTTTGAAGCATGACATGTTGGGTATCAATTTACTCGGCATAACATTATCTTTCACAATATAAAAAAAAATTGGGCTAACTTTACTGTTGTCTTATTTTATTCAACAAAGTGATTTTTTTCCAAAAAAAAAGTGCGCTTGTAAGACCGCTGCGCAAATACGGTGTGAAAAAAAAAAGTATTGCAATGACCGCCATTTTATTCTCTAGGGTGTTAGAAAAAAAAGCAATATATAATGTTTGGGGGTTCTAAGTAATTTTCTAGAAAAAAAAAAGTTTTAAACATGTAAACACATAAATCTTAAAACGAGGCTGGTCTTTAAGTGGTTAATGAAGATGACCCAAGGATCCTAAAGCTCAGATTTTACATAAAATTCTGTCAGCTGACCCTACTGGGCGACTTGGGTTTAGGTAGACAAATAAAGATGATTGATTCTTTATTCTCCTCTAGTGTTTTCCAATGTTTAACCTGTCATTCAATCTTCGTTACTTTGCCTTTTGGCTATCCTCTGCTCATTGGTGATTAACACAAGGGATTAATCCCCCTTCTAGATATCATAGGATCCGACTTGAACAGTCAGTCAGTACTCAGAAAGCCCGGAGCAAAAGAAAAAAAAAAAAAAGCAGTGAGCGCAGGGCGGGTATGACAGAGTTAATAGGGTGGCTATAGCAAGGCAAGTTTAATGTAAAAGGTGCTGGGATTGGATGCGGGGGAGAAAGGGGGTGGAGCAGAGTTAACTGAGCAGAAGGAGTGGTTCCTCCCCAGCTCAGTTGTACAGGAGGAGCAAGCTTCCCACCGTCCCCGATCTTAGTGAGTATGGTGTCAGTATTATTCTCTATGATTTTACATTTTACAGTGCAGTGGATGTCGTGGCAGTGGCATGGTGTTGGTCTTTGCGGGTGAAGGATAAAACCCCAGATATGGAAGAGTTCAGGACCTACCGGTAGTATGAGGCCCGTTGGTGGTATTCCAGCTAATGGTGGTTTTGCTGGAATTGGTTATTGGGTGCACTGCGGTCAGTGGTTTGCTGTCTTCGAGCTAGCATGTCAGCTGGAGGCCTATTTTAGTTTAAGGTACCACAGTGCTGGAATGGGAGCGCGTGGCAAGATTGATGGGTTTTTTCCTGCAAAGACCAACGGGAGTATTTAACTGATGGGGGTGGTTTATTACAGGTGTTTTATACAGTTATGTTAATTTTATGTTATTATTACCACTCAAATAAAATTAATAATAATAATAATAATAATAATAATGAAAAATTGGCTGATATGGCCAATATTTACTCCAGATTGGTGTGGTCTCATTTTCTGGGGGAAAAGGTGAGGGGGTATGTAGCAGTTGGTGGTTGGTGTGGCAGTAGTGAGTAAGCAAGATACATCTGTTATACAATAGTCATGACTTAAAAGCTGTATGTGATACTTGTGGGATGAGCCATTAAGGGTTGACTGACCACAACGGACTACCAGAGAAACAGCATACAGTCTTGTATGCACAGTGGCTGAACTGCATCACTGGCTACTTCATTTTCTTTTTTTTTTTTTTGTTTCAAATAATTTTATTGATAAAGCAATAAATGTTACAATAACAAATCGCGTAAAGTATAATTTACACAGTAGTTTCATTCAAAAGTACAATTAACAGAACATATTTTGCATTTACAGACTATATCGTAGGCATTTTTTCGATAGGTTACATGTAAGTGTGACTGTATTCAATAAAAAAAGCAAGTTAGAACTAATAACTTTAGAATGCAGTTAATTAAGCAGAGAACATTCATTGAAGTCAGTAGGCCTTGAGGTTTGTCTGTGTCATTCATGTAGATTAATACAAAAATGCCAATGCTTTGCCTCGCACCCCTGGTGGGAACATGCTGTGCGAGGAAGGTGGCGATGAAATACTTCATTTTCACTTTAGGATCAGCCATCATAGAGATTTTTTCATGGACCAGAGCCCTGCTTTCATGTTGTCTGGGATCCTGAGAGTCTGGCTACAGAAGTGAGCTCCACCGCAGGTCACAAAACACTAATTAATAGTAGTATGAACCTTCTTCATCTCCAGATCCATTCGCTGTCCCAGGTTCTCTGCAAAGGATATTGCTTTTCTTCTGGCAGAATGGCACTCCTGGCTGATCTGATAAAACCTGTTTGGCCGGCTGCTTCTGAGGCAGAGGTACCCTTTAAGACGACTTAGTTGATTAGCTTAGTACCTGAGCATTATTGCAATAGAGATCCACACAGTCAGTTTGGACAGAATTAAAATATCCACTTTTTGCTTCTGATATGATATGCCAACTTCCTAGAAGCAAGCTAAGGCTGACCCATCTGGCCAGTCTGATAAAGACTCCTTTGGCCAACTGCTTCCGAGGTAGAGGTTGCCTTTAAATTAAACACAGCTGTACGATTTAGGTTTGGCATGGAATCATTAGTGACTGTAGGCCTTCTTAGTCTCTGCCCATTTGCCACTGCCTCTGGCCTGCAACTTGGTTTTGCATTTTGTCCGACACACCAGTTACCACCAGTCCACTATGATTTTTGTAGAGTTTTCTTTGGTCTGCCTCTTCTGGCAGTTAAATATGTAGTGGTTCCTTCAGGGCTAAAGAGGGCCTGTCCCTGTTACAGAAGCAGGTTGACTGCTCTTCCTGAGAAGTGGTGTTGAGGGCTGGAGAGATTTACAATCCATTATGCCCATAATGTGCACTCTTTTAGGATATAGAATATACCTACCTGCCATCACCTTAATGAATGTTACTGGTCTCTAGGAAGGCTGATTGCTACTGGTCCACAGATGAGCTGAAAGACTGGAGCCATGCCTGGGAGTATTTGTTTTAAAAAATCCATCAGTAGTAACCACTACAAACAGCAAACCACATATCCCTCTGTGGTGTACCACAAATAACAGAAGCAATTACACATTGCTAACAGGTAAGAACTAAGGAAATTTAACTAAGCAGATCCTGATTTTCATTTCAGCATCAAGGTCAGCATGTAAATGCATAGAGATAAACGCATAGCAGTCATAGTACTGTTGAATTAATGTAATCACAGGCAAACAGCGCAGGTTAATAGTCAGACAATTAGCACTAGCAGGTTAAACTTACCTTAGACACATGTACTGCCAAAAAAAAAAGCTCCATACCACAACCAAGCATTAATACACAGTAAGCCCAACCTGCAGGGCCAGGCCCGGCATTAATAGAAAAGGCTCAGCACCACCTGATATCAGCCTAAGCATTAGCAATACTGCAGACATAGACACAAACTGTGAAGCATTAGTAAACAGAATGGCACTATGGACAGCCAGTAAGATTCACACGTGTGATATAAGCTTTCAGTGGTGCAAGCTAACAGCATACCTGCAGACAATAAGTCAAGCCTGTAGGACCAGGCCTTGCTGAGTTAATAGGAAGGCTTCAGCTCAGCATAGCACACCTGCTATCAGCATTAGCAGTATTGCAGACACAAACCACAACCTGTGAGGCAATAGTAAACAGACTTAGGCTGGGTTCACACTGGTGCGACACGACAGCCGTCCTACTTTGGATCCGACTTTGCCCTGCGACATGAAGCCGGCATGTGTCCGACTTTCAATGAACGGGGATCCGACTTGGATCCCCGCCAATGCCGGCACTGTGTTTGGTATGAATCTTTAGGGGGGAACTCCGCGCCAAATTTTAAATAAAAAACCGGCATGGGTTCCCCCTCCAGAAGCATACCAGGCCCTTGGGTCTGGTATGGACCTTGAGGGGAACCCCCTACGCCGAAAAAACGGCGTGGGGGTCGCCCCCAATCCATACCAGACCCTTATCCGAGCACGCAGCCCGGCCGGACAGGAATGGGGGTGGGGACGAGCGAGCGCCCCCCCCCCTCCTGAACCGTACCAGGCCGCATGCCCTCAACATGGGGGGTTGTTGCCTTGGGGGAGGGGGGCGCGCTGCGGCCCCCCCACCCCAAAGCACCTTGTCCCCATGTTGATGAGGACAAGGGCCTCTTCCCGACAACCCTGGCCGTTGGTTGTCGGGGTCTGCGGGCGGGGGGCTTATCGGAATCCGGGAGCCCCCTTTAATAAGGGAGCCCCCAGATCCCGGCCCCCCACCCTATGTGAATGAGTATGGGGTACAGCGTACCCCTACCCATTCACCTAGGAAAAAAATGTCAATTTAAAAAAAAACACTACACAGATTTTTAAAGCATTTTATTAGACAGCTCCGGGGGTCTTCTTCCGACTTCGGGGGTCTCTCCGGTTCTTCTCCACGCTCTCCGGATCTTCTGCCGGGCTCCTCCGCTCTCTTCTGCTCTTTTGCCGCTCTTTTGCTAAAGCGGAGGAGCCTGGTCTTCAATCTTCTGCCTTCTGCCTTCTGCCCTCTTCTCCTGATGTTGACACGACGCTCTCTGGGGGTAGAATGCTCTCTGTGCGCTCTGCTCTGACTTATATAGGCGGTGACCCCGCCCCCTTATGCCGTCACAGTCCCTGGGCATGCTGGGACTGTGACGTTTTAGGGAGCGTGGTCATCACCCGATGACCACGCCCCCTTATGCCGTCATAGTCCCAGAATGCCCAGGGACTGTGACGGCATAAGGGGGCGGGGTCACCGCCTATATAAGTCAGAGCAGAGCGCACAGAGAGCATTCTAGCCCCAGAGAGCGTCGTGTCAACATCAGGAGAAGAGGGCAGAAGGCAGAAGGCAGAAGATTGAAGACCAGGCTCCTCCGCTTTAGCAAAAGAGCGGCAAAAGAGCAGAAGAGAGCGGAGGAGCCCGGCAGAAGATCCGCAGAGCGTGGAGAAGAACCGGAGAGACCCCCGAAGTCGAAAGAAGACCCCCGGAGCTGTCTAATAAAATGCTTTAAAAATCTGTGTAGTGTTTTTTTTTAAATTGACATTTTTTTCCTAGGTGAATGGGTAGGGGTACGCTGTACCCCATACTCATTCACATAGGGTGGGGGGCCGGGATCTGGGGGCTCCCTTATTAAAGGGGGCTCCCGGATTCCGATAAGCCCCCCGCCCGCAGACCCCGATAAAACCAACGGCCAGGGTTGTCGGGAAGAGGCCCTTGTCCTCATCAACATGGGGACAAGGTGCTTTGGGGTGGGGGGGCCGCAGCGCGCCCCCTTCCCCCAAGGCAACAACCCCCCATGTTGAGGGCATGCGGCCTGGTACGGTTCAGGAGGGGGGGGGCGCTCGCTCGTCCCCACCCCCATTCCTGTCCGGCCGGGCTGCGTGCTCGGATAAGGGTCTGGTATGGATTGGGGGGACCCCCCACGCCGCTTTTTCGGCGTAGGGGGTTCCCCTCAAGTTCCATACCAGACCCAAGGGCCTGGTATGCTCTTGGAGGGGGAACCCATGCCGGATTTTTATCTAAAATTTGGCGCGGAGTTCCCCCTCAAGATGATCTGAGCACAAGTCGCGTGCCGAAGTCGGATCATGCGAGACGGCAATCCGACTTTGATCCGACTTCAATGATAGTCAATAGGCTGAAGTAGGATCAAAGTCGGACCAAAGTAGTACAGGGAGCATTTCTAAAGTCGGAACGACTTGTGTCGGACCAGTTAGGACGGCTCCCATAGGGAAACATTAAATTTCACACGTCATGCGACATGAGCTCCCAATGTCGGAGCGTTTGTCGGACCAGTGTGAACCCAGCCTTAAACTTATGGACAGGCCAGAAAATTTGCATGTGTGACATATGCTTGCAGCAGTACCTGAATACTATGGATTTGTGCACCATGTGGTGCCTTACCACCTGCACTCTTCATGGTCAAACCGGAAGTCCAATGAATGTCCATCCATTGAGTCATGATGAAGGAGCAATCACTAGAGACCAGATACCATCGCCCCCCTTATCCTGGATCTTGAGGGGGGAGGTCTCCCCCATATAGGCGTTCATTTCAAACTGTACAGCGGGGAGCTTCATCACAGGAGAGAACCTGTGCGGCTTGGCCAGATGAATCAGGCAAGGTGAAGGAAAAGAAAAATCCTGCTTTCAGCAGCAGCAGCATAACCGGCTGTAACAGCGATGGAAAAAAAAAAAAAGAGAATGTGGCCTGCAGGGAGGAGACTTACTTATATAGTAGAACCGGTCCTGGAATAGGGCAGGGGGCGGAGCCTACCCATACATATATGCTGTGTCAGGAAAAAAATCTAAAGGTTTTAATTTGTCACTTACAGCTTTCAGAATTTGTGAGAGACCCCCCAAACCATATATTTTCTGAAAGCATATGATCTCTAGAATAAAAAGAAGGTGCTACTGATTTTTTAGGCCCCGCAGTAATTGCAAAAAATGTTTAACAAAACAATATTGTTGCTAAAAATACACTAAAACCATTATTAGCAGATAAAAACACAGCTAATTTTACAAAATTCCTGCTAAATTCCAACTAAATATAAAAGCTTAAAGTGTTTGTAAACCCTTTACAACCACTTTAACCTACAGGTAAGCCTAGACTAAAGTTTACCTGTAGGTGCAAGAAATATCTCCCAAACCTAAAAGGTTTAGGAGATATTTGCAAAAATAGCCGCAGCGATGTCTACGGCGCATGCGTCGTAGACATCGGGCGCAGGCGCACTGAGCATGCCGTTTCTAACAACGATCATGCCGTTAGTGGCGGAACAGGCGCGCATGCGCGGGAGTGACATCATCGCTGCTCCGGCCAGTCACAGCGCTGGAGCCGCGATACCCTGAAGTCACTCAGAGATAGATAGCGGCATCAGAGGAGAAGAACGAGGGTCGCTTCGGGGGCTTCGATCTCAGGTAAGTTATACATAATGAGCTAATATGCTTTGCATACTAGCTCATTATGCCTTTGCCTTGCAGGGTGTATTTTTTTTCCTGAGGCTTTACTTCCTCTTTAACCTGCATGGAGTTAATAAATAAATATTTGTAATTTTTACATTGTGCCTTTTTGCAAAATGGTGAAAATTGAACGTACCCAAAAATGTAAATATCCAATTTTTTCTAAAAATCTGAAGGTTTTAATTCTTCTCTTACAGCATTCAGAATTTGTAAAAGACCCCCCAAACCATATATTTTTGCACTGGATAATCTGATGTCACTTTTGGATGATAATGAACCACCTGATATGATTGATCAGATCGACCTGGAGCATCTGCTTGGCCGATTTGATCAATCCGATCCCCCCCAACCCTGTACTAAGTCATTCAAGAAAAAAATCGGATAAATTTCCGGCTCTCAGTACTAACTCTAATGTATTGGCTTTTGTCAAACTAACGTGCAATGAGATTCGGAAGATCGGCACCTGCTCCAAAAAACAGTCCAATCTTAGTCAAGACGAACGCAAGGCCCTCAAATCATTAGCATCCAATCCAAATGTTACTATAAAACCTTCGGACAAGGGGGGCAACATAGTCATTTTGGATAATGATCAATACGTAGCAATTTGCAACAAAATACTATTAAACCAACAATGGTATTCAAAAATTTCCTCAAACAAAATTGATAAATTTAATAAAAAAATTCTATAAAATTGGTAGATGAAGCATACGCTGCCGGCATACTCACTAAATCTGAACATGACTTTGTTAGGGTCAACCAGCCCCGCACCCCCAACATTCTACGCTCTTCAAAAACTTCATAAAGACTTATGTAAACCATCGGGACAACCAATTATTTCTGGCAACGGCTCTCTGACTGAGAATCTAAGCCAGTTTATAGATGGCCATTTACGACCATATGTATTAAACATACCCAGCTATACCAAGGATACTCTGCATCTTCTACAAATTATAGATAATATCCAAGTCCCACCTAAGTCGTTACTGGTAGCATTGGATGTGGAAGCTCTTTATAGTTCGATACCCCATGCCAAGGGGCTGGCATGCATCCGGCATGTGCTGTCACATGATCTCGATGTAAAGAAAAAATACTTTCTGATTGATGCCCTTGATTTCATCTTAAATCACAACTACTTTACGTTTAATGGCAGTTTTTTCCTCCAGGTACAGGGGGTTGCGATGGGGACCTCTTGTGCCCCATCGTATGCCAACCTGTACCTGGGGGAATGGGAGACTATGTTGAATCAATCCGAGTCTACACGCCCATACATGGACAATGTAGTCATGTGGCGTCGTTACATTGACGACGTGTTGATTGTATGGGACGGTACCTCTGATGATCTTCAGAGATTCCTGCAGGTGCTCAATGACAATCCCTTCAACCATACTTTTACTATGACGTTCCACGAATGGGACATTACCTTTCTGGACGTAACAATCCATAAACAACAAGATGGTTCACTCCTCAGTTCACTATTCCGCAAACCAACTTCCGGTAATTCCATCTTGTACGCCACCAGCTTCCACCCTCAACCCCTGATCCAATAGATTCCTTACAGTCAGTACCTGCGTGTCAGGCGTAACTGTACCAGTGATGAAGTCTTCAGACGCAAGGCCAATTTGCTGAGGGAGAGACTCCTGACACGCGGGTACTCTAAAAAAATGCCTGAAGAGGGCGTTCAAACGTGCATGTCTGAAAACCAGACATGAACTCATCTTCAGTACGGAATCTAATAAGAAAAAAACTAATCCCATTCGCATTATTACCAAGTTTTCAAATCAACACAAAACCGTCAAAAACATCATTGAACGCTATTGGCACGTTTTGAAATTGGATCCTACTATTGGTCCATACATACAAGACAAACCGTCATTTACTTTCAAACGTGCCAGGTCTATTAAGGATAACTTGGTGTCTAGCGAATATGTGGGGGGTGGGACAGGAAAGCGGGACCTGTGCAAACGCTTCGGAACTTTTCGTTGTGGCGGGTGCCCGTATTGCCAGTTTATGAATACCAAACCAAATATTAAACTACCCGATGGCTGCAAATATACACTGAAACATTTTGCTAACTGCAAGACGTTTGGTGTGGTATATCTCCTCATGTGCGACTGTGCATGCTACTACGTCGGTAAGACGAACCAGGAATTTTGGCGGAGAGCTTACCGCCACATAATTTCTATGAAGACGTGTAACCCCAGTCTACCTCTGGGCAGACACGTCTCCACATTTCACTCTGGTATATTTCCTAAGTTGTCCTTTCTAATTCTGGACCGTGTCCACCCAGGGCTGCGTGGGGGGGGACTGGAACAAAATTTTGCTGCAAAAAGAACAAAAGTGTATTTTTCGTCTCCAGGCCACCAGGGCACCAGGCCTCAATGAAACCACTTCATTTAGACCTTTTCTAGAGGGCTTCACTTCAGAGGGGTCCGAGTGGGAACACCCCCCTATTTTTGTAGAACTAGCAGTACTGGGATGGTTTTGGCTAGGTAGTGAATACCATCAGTGGGATAGGTGTGGTGACAGTATAAGTGATCCAACACTTCCCCCCCCCCCTTGTTGTGTACATGTCATAAGTGCATTTATATATATATTGTTGTTATTGATACGTCTAGATGTGCTCTCATCTCCATTTATCTCTTTTTCTCTTTTTCCCCCCTTTTTTTTTTTCCACAGCTCTGCCTTCAGCCATTTTTTCCTGCTTGTTCATCCCCCCTCTGTCCCTCTTTTCTGTCCTTCCCACATGGCCATCCATGGGTTAATACAGCGCACTTTGTTTGCGCTGTAGGGACGAGGCTGTCTGTGCTATCGGGGTTTCGGGTCTGGGATCGGTGCGGCCGGGTGAGGCTTTGTCCGTCGGCGCTCCGGTCTGACACTCGGCGCACGGGGGCCAAGGTTGCCACTCTGAGTTTGGCAATACTTTGGCCTCCCTGTCTATGATCGCCTACGGCCGGGATGTGTTCATCCCGTTGCCATGGCGATCAGCGCGCCGCGGGTGCCTGACGCGGACACCAGTCCCCTCCCAGCACGGGTCTTCTCTTCTCTCCAGGATGTGACGCCTCCTGCTCCTGGATTGGACCCGTGTGTGGGGCGGGGGGGCTGGTCTGCGCGCCGGGGACTCGGAGGGTGTCTCCTCCTGTCAGGGATGATGCTGCTCCCAGTGGAGTCAGCTGTTCATCCTATGCTGTTAATTAGCAGCATTACTTAAACTACACACCAGGCTGTCAGCTCACACACTGGTGGAGACACCGGACCGAGTGTGCAGCTGCCAGGATCTTTTAAGGTAAACACCATAGCCCTTCTCTTTATCTTCTAGATGTGCCTACAATGTCTTTTGGAGCTGCAGTGTGTATATACACACTGAGCACCAGGACTGTTTTTTCAGTCCAGGACATTTTTTATATTTTGTGCTCTGGAATACATCCAAGAGCCTTTATTAATCATTCCAATTTATGCCCCCCTTTTTTGTCATTGCAGCCGCTGAACATAGACACCTCATTACTGTATCCTCCTGCACTGTGGCCTCTGCCAGCTAATAGCCGTCATAGACCACTTCCTTTCGTGAGCCAGTATAGGGATTAACCATCTATTATGCATTATTAGGTATGTCTACCTGACCCGTGTAGGTCTGTACTTATAAGATGAAAGCATCCATCTGAGCAATATCATCCCCCCTGTTTTTACCATGCTGCTCTCTCTCTCTCTTTATTATTTTTTAGTCCGCAACATCTCTCATTTACCCTATTTACCTGGCATGGTGTCAGTTGACAGATAATTATTCCTTAAAACGAAATAGGGACTTTTTCAGTCTTCATGCACCCAATGGGTATGTATACAAGAAAATATCCATTAGAGCCCCCCTGTTTTCTAAATTCATTAAAAGGAATCTTATGCAATCAAATAAAAGGGCACTTCATTTGGATGATGGGTTATAACACATACTCCTTTTGGTCTTTAGCCCATTAGATCATTTATTACTCAGCTGACGGACGTGACGCCCTTTGTGTCCGGTCGTGTTCTGCTGATGGTTTTGGTCTCGTGGTGGCGGCACTGATATTCGGGTCTGGACCCCGGTGGCTAACAGGTTCCTCCCTTCCCCCTCCTCAATCGGATGCCATGTGATGCTGTTTTTCATGGTTAGAATGCGTTTTTACTACTACATCACGATTTTTCTATGTTGCAATTAGTTGCATATGAAGTAACACTTTTGATTTACAATGTGTTTCACTGTATGTTTCTCTGTTCCTTTATATGATATGGTCTCTAGAAAGATATATATCTCATCTCCAGCCCCTGAAGAAGAGGTCGTAACCATTATAAAAACCTCAAAACGCGTCGGGCCTGCACTTCCAATTAGTCCCTGTTTGCTGAAACAGCGTTTTGTGGTTAAGTGCAGCTTTCCTGATTTGTGTTGTATATCTTCTTAACATCAATTGTAAACTGTGGCATCCATTTTGTTCCCATTGTTGTTTTTTATACAATATGTGTCATATTTTTAATTTTTTGATATAATAAAACAAATATTTTTTACATTTTTTGATATATTATTTGAGACTTCCGCCCTTTAAAATCCCACTTAAGAGGAAAAACTTCCGATTGTATATTTTCTGAAAGAACATGACCAGTAGAATAAAAAGAAGGTGCTACTGATTTTTAATGTTTGCGCTAATGTGTATCAAATCACTATTTTCACAAAAAAAACACCACTTAATGCCTTATTTGCACACACAAACATAATATAATTTACGTAATTCCTGCTACATTCCTACTAAGGCCTTGTTCAGTGGGGTGTGCTAAAGCTTATGCTCATAGAGGGCTGTGTTTACCGGCAGGGGGGTACACAGGTGTTCTGTGCATCCCTGTGTAGGCAGTCCTATTCATGTCAAAGGGGACACAGCAGCTACAAGGAGAGATCTGACATCCATATGGGTGAAGATGCATGGACCCAAATGCAGACAGTGTGAGTTCATGGACATGCACTCACACGGATGTCAAGTTGGGAACAGTGGAGTGTCCTTGCAGCTGCTGTGTCCCAACTGACATCAGTAGGACTGCCTGCATTGCGATGCACGGAACACCTGTGCATCCCTCTGCAGCTAAACACAGCCCTGTAGTGGTATGCCCTGTGTGAACAAGGCCTTAGGTTCTGTTTAGACCAGGGTTATGCAATTAGCGGACCTCCAGCTGTTGCAAAACTACAAGTCCCATCATGCCTCTGCCTCTGGGTGTCATGCTTGTGGCTGTCAGAGTCTTGCTATGCCCCATGGGACTTGTAGTTCTGCAACAGCTGGAGGTCCGCTAATTGCATATCCCTGGTTTAGACTTACGGTTGGGTGGGGGGGGCGGCATGCAGTTGCGGCGCATTTATTGGCAAAAAATGGGGTTAAAACAGGTGGTGAGGAGGCATCGCTCCTTCACCCCCTGTCAGTAGCCTCTGGAGGTTAGCCTTGGGCTGTAGAGGCAAGGGCGATTTAGATGCATGTCTAAATCTATCCTTAGGGCCCATTCACACCGGCTGTCCGATCAGGTCCACCTGTCAGTTTTTCAGGCGGACTTGATCGGACCCTCCAGTCTCCCCTATGAAGTGGCGTATGTCAGCGGTGACATGTCTGTTGCTATCCGATCCTACCTTCAAAAGACAAACAGACAGAGGTCCTATTTTCCATCTGTCTGACGGTCAGATATGATCGGATAAAAATGGACAGGTGGTCCGTTTTCACCCGATCTTCCCATAGAGGAGAGTGGGACTGTGTCCGTCTGAGCGGAGATGGACCTGTCATCCATGGGGGATTCGTAGACCAATCCCCCTCTGAACAAGCGGATTCTGTCCCATGGAGGTGCCTGTGTGAAAGGGGCCTTGCTATGATTTTTACTTATTTTTTAAATTTCTTTTTAAATGGGGGGGGGGATCTTTGGAGAGACATCAGGGGTATAAACAAACCTCTAATGTCTCTTTTATTAGACAGCGAAAGTGACTGAAGAGTTCAGTCCGTTTCTCTGCAGGCTCAGCTGCAATCTGCAATACTTATGAATGGATGGAAGCCTCTGAATAGCGGCTCTCATTCATTCATAAACAGTGGCATAGTAAACATTGTTTACTATGCCACAGTGACAGCTGAACATATGAGCGTTCGGTACTGAAAGCTTACCATGTTCACCTAGGAAAGGAAGGGGGCTAGTAAACATTTGTTACCAGCCCTCCACCCAGTGTTGCCAACCTACCAGATTGAAATTTACTGACACAACACCCAAAATTTACTGGCACAGCCAAGTTTTTACTGACATTTCCAAAAGTTACAAAATTACAGTTTTAAGTGCAAATGAGAGTATTTAGGCTACAAACAATACAATATGCAATTAGCAATATGATTTAAATTAGATAAGGCAAAAAAAAAACAAAAAACATATTTCTTATTTTATTTTCAATATAGTAAGTAAGTAGCTCAGGGACAGGACTCAGGAGGGCATGAAATTAGAATAGCGGGCACACGCACATAAAATTGACTCTCACAGTGACACTGACAGCAGTGTGCAGCAGCACAGATCACCGACACAACATGTCCCCTCCTGAGTCATAGTGACAGTCTCTCTCCATGCCAAGTGGTCCCTCCAGTCCACTCCAGTCTAAACAGCACTGACGGTCCCAGCCTGCCTTGCTCCCATACCACAGACCCGCACACGAGGCTCTGGCCGCTCTGCTTGGCTCCATTGCACTATGACATCACACAACATAGAGATTATAAACTGCGCTAAAACAAAAATCCTAAAAATAAAGTGAGATGGTAGTATAACCTACCATCAGCAAATATTTGAAAATATTTAAAAATAATGATATAAAGTCCAACTCTTCAAAATGGTAGGATGTTCAATTTGACGTGTAACCCCAGTCTACCTCTGGGCAGACACGTCTCCACATTTCACTCTGGTATATTTCCTAAGTTGTCCTTTCTAATTCTGGACCGTGTCCACCCAGGGCTGCGTGGGGGGGGACTGGAACAAAATTTTGCTGCAAAAAGAACAAAAGTGTATTTTTCGTCTTCAGGCCACCAGGGCACCAGGCCTCAATGAAACCACTTCATTTAGACCTTTTCTAGAGGGCTTCACTTCAGAGGGGTCCGAGTGGGAACACCCCCCTATTTTTGTAGAACTAGCAGTACTGGGATGGTTTTGGCTAGGTAGTGAATACCATCAGTGGGATAGGTGTGGTGACAGTATAAGTGATCCAACACTTCCCCCCCCCCCCCCTGTTGGGAAAAAAATCCATATGGTCTGCGTTCCACTTACAATTGTTCCTTACTTACTTTTGATCCGCTTCCAACTCATATAAAGCCTGCTTATCACCGTGAGTCGGTAAGCACATTCTACAGCCACGGTGGTGGGGTTTTTTCACTTCCCTCCCCTCCTTTTTTTGGATGTTGTTATGTGCACACCAGGGTGTTTGGTATGTCTGTCTGTCCATGCCTAACATTTTGATATACTACACTATGGCCAGTTTTCTTTTGTTTGTTCTTTCTCCTGCATCCATTGAGGGGTTTTTAATTTGAAGACGGACGCTGCTGACTGGTCCACCACTCTAAAGGCCCTGGCAGGGTTTTTGCCATCCGCTCATATTACTAATACTTCTGGTAAGAGCAATCATAGCTCATTTGGATTATTACTCACATTCAAATTGAACATCCTACCATTTTGAAGAGTTGGACTTTATATCATTATTTTTAAATATTTTCAAATATTTGCTGATGTTAGGTTATACTACCATCTCACTTTATTTTTAGGATTTTTGTTTTAGCGCAGTTTATAATTTCTTTGTTCTGATTGGTGTTGTCGCACTGTTTACTGCTGCTTATCCCTATATGCTTCTAGCGCGGAATTTTTTGTTACTTACACATCACACAACATGCTCAGGCACCGCCGCCACTGTATCACACTGTAGCAGGCACTCGTATGGTCTCAGCCGACTCTGGACCAAGCCGAGCGTCACAGCCATATTTTTTACTGGCAACCTTTTACTGGCATTTACTGGCAGGAGAAAATTGCCTGTTTTTTACTGGCTGCCAGTGAAAATACTGATGGTTGGCAACACTGTCCCCAGCCCGTTCTGCATCGTGACACTGCACTCGCCGATCTACAGGGCAGCAGCTGCAGGGAATGGTGCAGGACCCTTTTTTTTGGTCTGCACTGGAATCGGATCTTGTGAGTGTTCACATCCATGTGATCCAATTCCTGCAACACTTAACAGTTTGTACTGCGATCCGATCTGAGGGTGTCATTAACTTGACATTGACACCCCCAGCAGTTCGCAGATGTCAGCCTGAACCAGTGTGCAATTCAGATGCGATGTGGGAACCGGTACTGAATCTCAGGGTTTCCTGCATTGCACCAGTGTGAACCAGGACTTAATGTCATGTTGTGTTGGGTTTGGCTTGAAAAAAAAGGTGGCAGTCCTATTATCCAGCATCCTATCCTACAGCCAGCCCACTGGCTGCTACTCTCCCAGGTACAGCGCTGTAGATCTGGTGCCAGCTGCAGTGATGAGCTGACAGCCACAGTATACTACAAGAAGAGCAGTGGCAGCTGGTGCTCAAAATTTTGGGAGGGGCGCAAACAAACTGAAAAATTCTGAAAAAAAAACCCCATCAATTGCAGCCTCACTGTGCCATCAAACGCAACCACTGTGCCCATCATTTGCCACCACTGTGCCATATCAAATGCTGCCAGTGTGCCCCCCGCCTGTCGTCTGTACTTACCCTGTCTCGGTGGCGGTGGGACAGCTCCTTGAGGTCTTTTCCGGTCCTCTGCTATGATTGGACGCCTGATAGGCGTGAACTGCTAAAGTGAACTGCTAAACATCCAGGGGTGTATCTACTATTTACAGCTTGTACCTGCCCCACGGATAGGCAGAAAATATGCAGCATGTAATCATGACTTGTCTGTACCTGTTCCCAAGCCGGTACTCACACACTCACGGCCCACTGTTCTGTCTCCAAGGCCGTCCGACCTGTCAGCACATGGTAATGGCTGCCCTCCCTCTTCCTGCCTACAATAACAATGGGCTAGGAGCAAATCTGTGCCCTCTAGTGGCTGGGTAAAAAACAGCAGCCTGCCTGAGCCAGAGTACAAGCATGATAGAACAGCACACTGCTCTCAGTGGCCACCGGGAAACAGACAGTCAGATCGCTCTCTTAATAGAGACACTGCAAACAAATGCAGACTCACCATTCCTCGCTGCAGGGTACTGCTGGAATATCACAGCGACCCAATCTTCACCCATCACGGCGGGTTGGTGTCATGCCAGACCTTCAAGGACGGGGTCCCCTCTGTACGTAGGGTCCACTGACTTGGGCCTTGTATAACTCCCTGCCAGAGCAAACCTGCCAGAGCAATGTGACCAAGGTGCTGGATCTCAGGGTCCAGCTCTCCTAAGAGAAGCATTACAGGCAAAACCTCGTTCTTCGGTATCAAGGCATTGGGTACCATCCACTTTAGCCTTTGTTTTGACTCTTTGAATGGATCCGATAGCGTAGCTCCCTGAACCTGTTCAGGCCATCTAGGAGCACTCATTAACCGTGACCAACACCTTAGACACTGGCGAAAAAACTGAGGAACTCCCTGTAGGGGAGGGGTTATATAGGGAGGAAACTTCCTGTCTAATTGATTACACCAGTGTCCAGCACCTGAAGGTGAGATTTAAACCACTTAGTAATTACTATGAGCCTCTGTGTCCCGTGATGTACGATAAAGAAATACATCTTTCTTATACAAGTTAGTCATCATAGGTCTTAGGACAGTGGAGGGGACATTTTTAAGACTAGTCAGGTTGAAATCCCAGAATTGTTGGAATTTGACTTTAAACAAAATTCTGCAATCTCATGGGCCAAAGCCATGTCTGAGCTGAGGGGGGTGGGGGTGAGCAAAGAGATTGGAGCATACGGTCCCAGCTTGTTTGGCAGTACTTCTCCTGTGGATCACAGTAGTGCAGTTCATTCTGCACTCGTGACCCATTTTCAGCTGACAGCAGGCTGACGACACAGAGCTGGTCCAGGCTGGGGAGAGACTGTGACCATATGGCTGAGATCCACCCAGAAGCCTGGACCGGCACCTGGCTCAGCCTGAAACCAGTCTCTCCCACCCCCTCCATAGACCAGCGCTCCAGTGAGTGGGGGGGGTATAGAGCAGAGAGTCGGTGACTGACAGTCAGCAACTATCTGTTCACGGAGTTGTGAGAACAGAGATCACTGATGCTGCATCCACCTGGGTTAAGGTTGCTACCTTTTCTTCAAGCCAAACCCAAACACTTTAGGGGCACAATTTTTTTTCTTGTGGAGTATACATTATAGGATTGTAAATGATCTAGGACCCCTTTGAGTGCCTCAAGGAGAGTAGTAATGCAGCGCGCTAAGTGCTCCATGGTGAGTGTTTGCCAATTTGCAATGGGAAGGCCTGAAAGGGGCATTGTTAAATAGAACAAAAGCATTCTTGTACCCATAAAATATGATTAAATTAATAAAACAAAGGGGGCGTGCCTGACTTACGGATGTAAGTAGCTTCTTTCTGGAGCTCCGGACCGCGCCAAAATCCTGCACTATCCTGTACAGCCAAAACACCTGAAAATCGGCTCCACACTGGCCGGACAGTTGTCTGAACGTCCTGGGCACTGAACCATGGCCAAACCCACAACAGACACCTGCTGAACGTCTCTCCCGCTTTGTGCATGAGGAGGGCCAAAATGGCGCCCAGAACACACAGGACCCACCGTGCTCTCCTGCAGAGGACAGACAAGCCTGGGCTGAGGGATGACGGAGTGGATGGATGTCACGGACCCCCTGGGAATCCCTGCAGCCTCTTCATTGGCAGATTCCTTCCCTGGATCTTCGGGCGTTAAGGTAGGAGAACCGTCCTTGTCACAGATCCTGGACACCATAAAATCCTGCTATGCCTCACTGTCCACAGAAATAGAGACTCTCAGAGTGGATTTTGCAATCCTTAAAGATGTGCATAAAGCCAAACATAGGATCTTTAATGCTGAGCAGAGGATCAGTGCAGTGGAGGATGACCTTAACCCCCTCATGATCACAGTGAGAGAGGTGGCGGCGGACAACAAGTCCCAGGAAACCAAGCTGGGGGACATTGAGGATAGACTCTGCAGGAACAACTTGCGGTTCCTGGGTTTCCCCGAGGGCTCAGAGGGTAAACGCCCGGAAGATTTCCTACTCACATGGCTGAAACAAACTTTTGGGGAAGAGTGTTTCTCCCACTTATTTGCTATTGAGCGTGCTCATCGGGTCCCGCTCAGGGCACCCCAGCCGGGAAGATTCCCTAGACCCTTACTAGCAAGGTTCCTGTACTTCAGGGATAAAGAAACCAACCTACAGCGGGCCCGAATAAAACAATAACATTTGATACATAACTTTTTATACTATCGTGTAGAGTGCCCTTTCTAGCCAGAAGTAGCTGTCTGTTTTATCCCTGGGACGCCTACCTTATAGACCACCCTAGGGATAAATTCTTTTTTATACATGTATATGCAATTGGCTACGGCCAGAACCTCAAATTTGGAGGAGAGGCAGTGAACAAATTGTTTTGCTACTTTACCACTGATAGAGAGTGAATAATTTTATGGTCATCTTAGCAGCCTTGCAGTTTCTAGCTAATGTGTACCTTGGGATTCTAGTTGATCCAATCTGACCATATCTCACATCTAGTTAATGAATACCTCTGACATATTTCATGTTTAAATCTATGTTTTTTTAAAAAAATTTAATTAACTCTATACTAATAACTAGAGAACTCTTTTTGTGAAATGGTTTTTATTTTGGGAGAGGATATTGATAGAGAAATAAAGGAAACTTTTGAAGGGAGTACATCACAACCCCTGAATAACACTGAGGAAATTAGGGAAGGATTTAAGGAACATAAAAAACTTTTGATAAAGCACCTGAACAGGAAATGGGACGTCTCATTTTTAGAAACATACATTCAACACAAAATAGTCCCAAGAGGACTAAGAGACAAGACCATCCCAGCTGAACATTTGCATAATGATAGATTCCTTCCGAAATGGAAGGAACTATGTATCAACCATGGTATAGCAGTTATGACATTAATAGTGGAAGAGGAAAAAAAACAAATGACAGAACTCAATAATAAAATAGAGGAAAGTGCCAAGGGGTTAGACCTATTAAAAGAAGAGGAATTTTCAAAGCAAAATGAACTATTAAAAAAAGAAATAGAAAAAGTGCAACAAAATTTAAAGGCAACCAAACAATCAAAATATAGAAGAGACACTCAGGATTTTGAGAGAGATCAGGCTTTTGACCTAACGATCAGAAGAGGGAGGAGTGACTCAACTCGAAGAGGATCTAGATCTCAGTCACGTAATAGACGAGATAGATCCCCTTCCACAGTAGAAGAAAATGGCAATAATAAAATAGTGACTTTTTTAGAGGAGGAGGGGGTGGGAGAAAAAGTAACAAACACCCCCTCAACGAGCAACTCATCCCAAAAGAAACAAAACTAAAACAAAAAACAACGAGAGAACAACCCAAGACAACAAAGGGGCGGCTCACGGACAAGAAGTCAAAACCGTTAAAAGTCTTATCTAATGACATCATGTCAGGAGAGGACAGGACTGTCATTAATTTATCCTCATTTCCTCTAGCTGAAAGACACATTCAGTTACTTCAACATGGAATGTCTTTTTCACCAGTAAGCTCCATGGATGAATTTACCGTTTACAAAGACGTGGTATTATATTTAAGAAAAGTGTTTTTCAGATCACTATATGAACAAAACGGACCCATGGAGCCCAATAATGGTGACCTTGATGAGGATGATCAAAATGCGATTGACATCCTCAACTCTTTACTACAGGAAAATGAAAATCCACAAACAAATTTCCCAATTAGGAGATCAGCAAATCTTAATATAAGATCTACAAAAATACCAATGTTGGGAAAAAATAAATGGCTGAGCATTTTTTTAGAAATGGTTCAGGTAGATTTAGAAGAAATCCCTTGGAAACAGATAGGTCATGACAACCTCACCCCCACAGAACGGCAGGCTCTAAAGGAACTCAAAGAGGCAAAACAAATCATAATTAAAAGAAGCGACAAGGGCGGCAACATCGTCCTTATGGACGATGAAGACTATGAAAAAGAAGCCAAGCGCCTCCTAGGAGACCTGAATACTTATCAAAAACTAGATTATGACCCTTTTCCAGGGGTGGTACGAGAATTGAACAGTAGATTGGATGATGCAGTGGAGGTGGGTCTATTAACGAAAAAGGAGTTTGAATATCTCTCAGTAGATGACTACAATATTCCCACCTTCTACTGCATCCCAAAAGTTCACAAATCCCTGAAAAAACCTCCAGGGAGACCAATCGTGTCCGCTATCCGAGGACCCCTAGACAGAGTAGGAAAATACTTGCATTCCTTATTAAAAACTATGGTAAATGAATTAAAATCGTTCGTACAGGACACACGTCACGTGTTAGCCAAAGTCGCTGACCTGAGAATCACAGAGAAAGCATGGTTGGTAAGTATCGATGTAGAATCATTATATACATCGATACCACACAACTGGGGAATAGCTGCTGTCAAAGGATTTCTGGAAAAATGTTTTCCAGAATTCGGGCCTCAAAATGAATTTCTCATTGAACTTTTGGAATTTGCGCTACACCACAATTTCATTCAGTTCTCTAGGAAATTCTATCAATAGATTAAAGGCACCTCAATGGGGGCAGCATGGGCACCAGCCTACGCGTGCCTGCATTTGGGATGCTGGGAGGAAGAGGAAGTATATACTCATCTGTTGTACCTCGGCCACGTACATACGTGGCTGAGTTACATCGATGACGTGCTGGTCGTGTGGGTGGGTGACATTGTTTCTCTGCATGAGTTTGTTGCAGAACTCAGTGTCAATCAGCGTAACATACGGCTGACCTACGCATACGACCGGCACAAACTGTCTTTTTTAGACCTGACCATCAGACTTGAGGATGGCAGGGTGAGCACTTGCACCCACCGTAAACAAACGGCAGCAAATACACTACTCAGGGCAGATAGCCACCGCCCCCCTGGCTTAAAAATGGAATCCCTACAGGACAGTTCATAAGAATAAAGCAAAACTGTTCCGATACTAAAGATCTAATTAGAGAGTCAAAAGAACTATACAAAAAGATTCCGGGAAAGGGGGTATTCCCATCGTCAGATCCGTAGAGCAAAACAAAAAGTGGCAATACGAACTAGCGGAAGTCTACTTCACCAGAGTCCACTCAAGAAAGGGAGCTGGTAAAGTAACAACAAATACTTACTTTATTTAATTCACAGTATCCCGTTTTTGCAAATATTACTGATATGTATATAAAAAGACCCTGCATGATCTATGGGCTGTGCCTAAAGTCTGAATGATCAGAGGGACAAGGGATTGGTGACATAGCGCTCTTACTATCACTGAACACTCTTATGAACGTAAATGCTTATCACGGCACAGCTACCTAATCAGTCCTAATATGTGATTTGAATCCAGAGTAATTCCTCACATCCCTACATCTAAATTACATCAATGAATCAGCTTAAAGAGGACTTTCTAACAAACCTCTGAGGACTCACTATAAATTAAGGCATCTTAGCTTCATTTTTGCTTTATTTACCGCCCCAATTACCGCCCCCCACTCCATGATTAAACCCTGGCCACTTTAGTTAACATTAAATAAATTACATCCCCGGGGACCACCTCTGCTCGGCACTCCCATAATAGATTATATAATCAGATTTGATTCATAAATAATTAAAACAATTATAGAGGCAATTAGCCCACTGGGACTGCCAGACAGAAGTGGATCACTTCAGGCGCCTGCATTATATGTTATGTGTTGGTTGTTTTATGTGAGCATTGTCTGTCTGAATGTTAGTCATTTGTAACATTGATACTTTATCTGTGTGATTACATTTAAGGTATCATTTTCTTAAATGATGTGTTGTCAGAGGATATGAGTTTATCAACCTCAATGGAAAGCAACATAATGTATTTTAAATTAATGATTTAGGTGTATATCACCACAATAAAATTTGATACATAACTTTTTATACTATCGTGTAGAGTGCCCTTTCTAGCCAGAAGTAGCTGTCTGTTTTATCCCTGGGACGCCTACCTTATAGACCACCCTAGGGATAAATTCTTTTTTATACATAATATAATGCAGTACTGTAAGAAGTTTGATAAAGATATCTGATAGAGTGTGCCAGAAAAACCCAAACCTCTTTGCTTGCCTTTCTGTTGCTTAGAGATAAAATAAGTAGATAAAATAAGGTAATCTGTTTGTCTGTGTGGAATTTGTCAGGTGTCATAAGGTAAGATGACACCTTTCCACTGCATTGTATTGTCATTGTATTATAATGAAACCTAGAGTGATGTTACAATATTTGGTGATGTATTGATGCTGACTTTTAATGATTTATATATGAATGCTTTGACTCTAAAGTATAAGATATATATATATATATATATATATATATATATATATATATATATATATATATATATATATAGTTGGCAGGATGATTCTGGCATTGATGCATTGAGAAAAAATATTTTCTTTTCCTTGCTGTAATCAGACGTAATCAGACGTTCAGTGTCATCTTAGGGAAAGTACCAAAAAAAAAATGTCTCAAAAGTGTCCTGTTTGTATTACTGGTTTACACAAATTTGTGTTTCTAGAAGGATTGACAATGAATGGAGTAATGTCACTTACTGGAAGAGCAGGGGAGACTTATCAAGTCTGTCCCCGGTCTTTGAAGTATTGTGACATTAGGGACGTTTTTACCATTTAAAATATGGGTAGAGCGTTTGTAACACTTTTTTTAAGGTAATACATAAATTGGTGAGGCTAACTTTTGATTAAAACATGCTATTTGAATAATTCTTTTTGCTACTGACATCTCTTGCGAAGGGGAAGTCAGGTGCAAAATTTGGACATTTGGCTTTTTGCCAACAGGGTTCAAGTACTAATATCTCACTGACTGTAATAGATAGTGGGGAATTGTTTGTGGCATTAGTACTACCCCAATTGAAGGCACTGTTTCAACCTGTTGGCATACTGCAAAAAGGAAAAAAGAGACTCGGTATCTAATTAGAATGTTTAGAAAGAAAAAATAAATATGTATGTTGTGGAGATCGGCTGGACCGAGGCTCTCTATAGTATCCTAGCCCATACATTGTTTATGATGGGTTTAGCAGAGTCATGGGATGGTAAATTAAGGGTTAAATCAACCATGTGCCCTAGTTTCCCTGTGCCCCGCCACCTCCATCTTACATACCACAATGCAGAAGTTGAAAGCTGCAGAGACTGCACACGCTGTAGAAAGTCAGAATACAAAACACGCAGTTTTAAAACAAGCAGAAAGCACAGAGGAAAAAAAAGAGGAAGTAACTATGCAGTTAGTTAATGCTCTAGGTTTCCTTTCATGTCGCAAGACGCCGGATTTAACACTTAAGATGAAATGCACAGTTTTTTAATACAGACTTATCTCAGTAACCTTGTCCCTAAATATGCACTTACAGATGTCATGTTTGACATCCCAAAACAAACACCAGTATCAACACATTATCAAAATGATTTCTTAGGAAATCAAAGGGGAAACTTTTATAAAAAGAGGAAAGGGGGCAAGGATAAAGAGGGAGTTGCATACAGAGAAAGAGGATTTCTTAAAGAAAGGAATCTTAAGGGAAATTGTCTCGTCTTACAATACTCCCAGTAAAGAAGGCAAATGGTGACTATAGGTTTGTACAAGACCTAAGGGACATCAATAGCCTAGTGGTACCAATTGCCCAAGTAGTGCCTGATGTGCCATCAATACTTACCGCCATACCATGCGATGCAGAGTATTTTACTGTGATTGATTTAAAGAATGTTTTTTTTTTTCATCCCTGTAGACAAGGAGACATGGCCACTGTACTCCAAGTTACCCTTGGGCCCTGGACTGCCCCTCATGGTTCTGTACTGTTGCAGTATGTTGGTGATTTTTTGATTTGTAGTTCTTCAGAGGAGGAATGCCAAGCTGATAGCCTATCTTTATTGAAATGGTTACATGTATGTGGTTATAAAATGTTTAAGAAAAAGTTACAATGTTGTCAAAAGAAAAAAAAAAACAAACAAAAAAAAACAGTTGAGTATTTGTGCTCACAAAAGGAGAAAGAAGAGTCAGTCATAAAAGAGCTGCGGCTCTAAATGGGTCTGCCCCACCCACTTAATAGGAAGGACATGCTCACCTTCCTAGGTATGATTGGTTACTGCCGCCAATGGATACCTGACTGCTCTTTCAATGACAATATATTGAGACAAGCAATGTCTTTGAAGCAATGTCTCTGAAATGTCTGATACTGTAAAATGGTCTGATGAAATGCTAAATGTTTTTGCCATGTTACCATGTTTTGCCATGTTGAAATGTGTAATGGTTACCAGCCCGAGCCTCGGCCTCCTTGAATATGGCAAAATGTTTCACTTGTTTGCCAGGGAAAATTGCAGAACCATGGCGGGAGTACTGGCCCAGGAATATGGTGGGAGACTGTGCCCTGTAGTTTTTTTCTCAAAGATGGTCCCGGTGCGCTCTAGCGTCCTGTGTCATGGTGGTTGAGATGGCCGGTTCTTTCACTCTGGGACACGACACCACACTTCACATCACTTACAATGTGTCAGTTTTGTTGAAAAATGTACATACACAGCACATGTCTGCTCAGAGGTTGAGCGGATATGAGGTGATTTTGCTGTCCAATCCAAAATTGCACATCAAATATGCTTTTCTCACTGCAGGCCCAGCACCCATTTTACACGCCCTTTTAGGATTAAAAAGGAGAACAGGATGAGGTTGTGCCACAACATGACTGCATAAACCTCATTCTCCAAGACACATCACCCAGGTCTGATTTATCTTCCACAGCACTACCAGACACACAGAATGTTTTTGCGGATGGTTCTTGCTCTAGGCTATAGTACACTGCAGAGCACACACAGGACAACAGACACAGATAGCCAGGGGAAATGAACAGGTCTGGCTGACCTTGCTGCTAAATAAGATGCTATCTCACAGACAGCAGACATCCAAATTGCTATGCTGATACCTGACCTATACCCATTTGAGGGGTCACTTGCAGATCCCCAGGATTATGCATCAAATTATGAGTTAAGGGACTGGAATGGAAAGGGTGTGTAGAGAGATCCAAGGTCTGGACTTCTCTGCAAAGAGGGGAAACCATGTATACCAACAGCAAGTGCATTCAAAGTACCACGGAATAGGCTACGCAGGTATACAAGTCACGGCTGATCTCACACACATGCCTAAACTAGGCAAAAGACAGGAATATCTTTTGATAATTGTGGACATGTTCTCAAATGGTCCAGCTTTTATAGCCAGGGTCTGCCAGGACTTGGTAAAAGCTCTCAAGATAGAATGGAAGTTTTACATTCCCTACCACCCTCCAAGTTCAGGAATAGTAGAAAGGATGAACAGAACAATAAAAGACAAGATAAGAAAGGCCACAGGAGGAACCTTTGCCAACTGGAGAAGGGTCCTCCCAGCAGTCCTGACAGAAATAAGTTTTTTAAAGTTTTGATGGGTAGATTTTTCCCCACCCCATAGGCCAGAGCACCTTTAATGGTAGAAAAGGGAGATTTAGACTTAATACAGGAAGAATATGTAAGAAAACTGGTTGAAATATTGGATACAGTCAAAGAAATGTTGCTCGCACCTCTCTTTTTTCTTCACACGAAGCTACTCACCTCTTCAAGGAGGGAGACACCGTGGTGGTCCAAAAGCTGAACAGAAATAAGAAGCAAGAGTATCCCTTTGGACCTCCTACTATGGTGATTGCAGTGATCAGAACGGCTATCCTGGTGGAAAACTGCTAGTCCGGGATCCATGCCAGCTGAGTGAAAAAGGTTGCCCAAAGCCCCAAGAGCAGGAAGGAGATCCTAAATACAGGAGGCCCTCAAGCAGAAGTCCAAGCAGATGAAGGAGGACTTCCTGGAAAAGCAGGTCCGGCCAGAGAAGATGACCTCACTTATTTCACCACAGACTTCTGGCAAAACATTTTGCTTCCTGTTCCTGATCACCCTGATAGTGTTCCTGCCCACTTGGATCATCACTAACTGTATCTACCACCCTGAAGATTTGGGTGCCATTAAAAGTATTTGTGGAAACACACATACATAGGAGAACATTACAGTGATACAAGTTAGAAACAAGAGATACATTGAGGATAATTTTGCTGATAAAATGCTTTTGCTAAAATTTAAATATGCTTATGTTCAGAAATCAGGATTTCAGAAATGTTGAATTTGTGGCAAATTGCACCTTAGCACTGTTAGGATACCCCTAATGGCTATACCTTTAAATATTACTCCACTTTTAAAAGGAAAGATTCCCCTTGACCTTTTGAATGTCAGCAGAACTAATGACACCATTTCTTTTCACATCATCAATAGAAGTCATAATCCTACCTGGTGTTTTAATGTAGGGAATTCTACTAGAAATGCTCATACCTGTAGTCAATCGGTTTTGAACATTTCTAATTGCTATGCCCCTAGTGGGAAGTCTTGTTCTTTATATCAAACACACCACGTTAAGGTCAGAGTACGGGCTGATTTTAAAAAGACTCTTGCTTCTGAAAATGATAGTAGTAAATCTGTACAGTATTTGTTTCAGGTTCTGGCAATAGTTACAGCAGTAGATCAGGAGACTGCTGTGAATACGCCCTTCTCGTTTGGTAACCACACCTATGTTTGTTGTGGAAAGACTTGTTATCCCTGGATTCCACAAGAGGTCCAAGGCTGGTGTTACCTGGCCTCACTGGTGCCCATAATGGGGGTGGTAGGTGATAGTGATGGGAGTCATTTACTTGAAGCTAGTATACACCCAAGGTATCCATTAAAACATTGTAATAGGAGAGAGTTATTCCTTGAAAAGGATATGGCCTGGGCATGGTTCCCTTCCTGGGCAGGATGGGGAATAGATTTGATGAAAAGGTTGAATAATTATTTAGGAATTATTGATAAGATGATGGAAAAGAATTCTGATTACATTTCTAAACTTAATGTTGAAACTAGGGCTTTTAGAAAACAACTAGAATTGCATGACTTAGCCATTGAAAGCATGAGTTCAGCCCTTACAGGATTATGTGAAATGACTGAGGATTATGAATGTTGTACTTGGGTACACAATACCAGTATAGAGGTACCAGACTATTATGATGTGATAGCTCAGCATAGAAAAGAGGTGGCCAAGCTGCAACAAGAGGCTCGCAACATAGCCCAGACCTGGAGTCCTTTTGGAAATGTTGATTTTGGATTTGGAGGGACATTCTCTTGGATAAGGGATATTGCCATAATTTTAATCATTATTGTGTTCTTTTTCCTTTATCTTGTGTATAAGCTTATTATGTGCCTTATTAATAGAGCCACTCGCATTCCAGGTCCCTCATCTCCCAATAAAACTTATCTCAGTATGTATCATCAGAAGTAGGCTGAGAATACCACCATGATAAGGAAGTGAGATCATACATTTATGATCAAAGAGGGGATTGTAGGGATATTTTAGCTTGCTGTCCACCATTTTAGCTATAAAAATATGTATCCATCTTAGAATACTATGTATATGTGACGTCTATCAAAAGTTATGCCGCGTACACACGAGCGGACTTTCTATCCTACTTGGTCCGGCACACTTTCCGACGGACTTTGTCCGCCAGGTGCGCCGGACTTTAAAACGAACGGACTTGCCCACACACGCCGGGATTTTCCGGCGGGCTAAGTCCGCCCGTCTTTCCGACGGACTTTCGCCGGAGTTCCGGCGGACTTTCAGAATGAACGGACTTGCCCACACACGGACAAGTCCGTTCATTTTGAACGTGACTCAGGTGCGACGGGACTAGAAAAGGATGTCAATCTTGCCGCTTTTATCGGCTAGATTGACACCTTGCGAGCCCCGTCGCGGGGCATACCAGGCCCTTAGGTCTGGTATGGATTATAAAGGGGAACCCCGCTACGCCGAAAAAACGGCGTGGGGTCCCCCCTAAAATCCATACCAGACCCCGATCCGAGCACGCAGCCTGGCCGGTCAGGAAAGGGGGTGGGGACGAGCGAGCGCCCCCCCCCCTCCTGAACCGTACCAGGCCGCATGCCCTCAACATGGGGGGTGGGTGCTTTGGGGGAGGGGGGCGCCCTGCGCCCCCCCCCCCAAAGCACCTTGTCCCCATGTTGATGAGGACAAGGGCCTCTTCCCGACAACCCTGGCCGTTGGTTGTCGGGGTCTGCGGGCGGGGGCTTATCGGAATCTGGGAGCCCCCTTTAATAAGGGGGCCCCCAGATCCCGGCCCCCCACCCTATGTAAATGAGTATGGGGTACATGGTACCCCTACCCATTTACCTAGGAAAAAAGTGTAAGTAATAAAACACACCACACAGGTTTTTAAAATATTTTATTAAACAGCTCCGGGGGGGGGGTCTTCTTCCGGCTTCGGGGGTCCCTCCGCTTCATCTTCTCCCGGCGTCCGGTTGGTTCTTCTCCGCTCTCCGGCCTCTTCTCCCGGTGTCGCAGGTCTTCGGCCGGCCCCTCCGCTCTCTTCATGTAGCTCTATTGCGAGCGGAGGTCCGGACTTCTGGGCTTCTTGGCTTCTTGGCTTCTCTTCTCTTCTCTTCCCCCAGATGTTGACACGACGCTCTCTCCGGCTGGACTGGTCTCTGAGGGCTGCGTTGTGACTTATATAGGCGGAGACCCCGCCCCCATATGATGTCACAGTCCCTGGGCATGCTGGGACTGTGACGTTTTAGGGGGCGTGGTCGACCACGCCCCCTAAAACGTCACAGTCCCAGCATGCCCAGGGACTGTGACATCATATGGGGGCGGGGTCTCCGCCTATATAAGTCACAACGCAGCCCTCAGAGACCAGTCCAGCCGGAGAGAGCGTCGTGTCAACATCTAGGGGAAGAGAAGAGAAGAGAAGCCAAGAAGCCAAGAAGCCAAGAAGCCCAGAAGTCCGGACCTCCGCTCGCAATAGAGCTACATGAAGAGAGCGGAGGGGCCGGCCGAAGACCTGCGACACCGGGAGAAGAGGCCGGAGAGCGGAGAAGAACCAACCGGACGCCGGGAGAAGATGAAGCGGAGGGACCCCCGAAGCCGGAAGAAGACCCCCCCCCCGGAGCTGTTTAATAAAATATTTTAAAAACCTGTGTGGTGTGTTTTATTACTTACACTTTTTTCCTAGGTAAATGGGTAGGGGTACCATGTACCCCATACTCATTTACATAGGGTGGGGGGCCGGGATCTGGGGGCCCCCTTATTAAAGGGGGCTCCCAGATTCCGATAAGCCCCCGCCCGCAGACCCCGACAACCAACGGCCAGGGTTGTCGGGAAGAGGCCCTTGTCCTCATCAACATGGGGACAAGGTGCTTTGGGGGGGGGGGGCGCAGGGCGCCCCCCTCCCCCAAAGCACCCACCCCCCATGTTGAGGGCATGCGGCCTGGTACGGTTCAGGAGGGGGGGGGCGCTCGCTCGTCCCCACCCCCTTTCCTGACCGGCCAGGCTGCGTGCTCGGATCGGGGTCTGGTATGGATTTTAGGGGGGACCCCACGCCGTTTTTTCGGCGTAGCGGGGTTCCCCTTTATAATCCATACCAGACCTAAGGGCCTGGTATGCCCCGCGCTCGCCGCAATAGGAAGATTTGTTTTTCCTATTGCAGCGAGCGCGAGATGCAATACCATCCCCTCGTGTCGTATTTGGTCTGTCGGACCAGCCTACACACGAGCGGGCTTTCCGTCGGACCAGCACACACACGAGCGGACTTTCCGCCCGAAACTGAGTCCGACGGAAAGATTTCAAACATGTTTAAAATCTAGGTCCGGCGGGCTTTTGGGAAGAAGTCCGCCGGAAAAGTCCGCCGCCGCCCACACACGGGCGGATTGTCCGGCACACTCTGGTCCGCCGGACCAAGTATGCCGGAAAGTCCGACCGTGTGTACGCGGCATTAGTTTCAAATTCTTGTAAATGATATGATTTCCCCAAAATGACGTGTAAGTCCTTTCCTGTTGTTAGTTTCTATATGAGTTATTAATATTTTATTTAAATATCCTGTATGTCTGTAACTTTACCATATATTAATGAAGGGGTTGGACTTTTGTTGTGATGTCATGTTGGTTATATAAGTGAAATACGGAAGTAAAAGATTGGATCATTTTGAATTGCATGCCTTGTGTGTGTCATAATTTCTTGTCGGAATGATCTCCAGATCTGAATGGGTTTGAAGGAACACTCTAATCAGGATGTCATACGAGGGTTCACTTGCTTTTAGAACATACATACACCCCAACAACCATCTTTCCAGATTTATGCGACGCAGAAGCAGAGGGCAGTGTTCCAAAGTGTGAAATTGCGCCTCAGAGAGCACAGTCTGCCTTACAGTATGCTATACCCCGCGAAGCTCAGAGTGGTACATAAAGGCAAAACCCAATTCTTTACCTCGCCTAGGGAGGCCAATCGCTGGCTGGAGTCGCTGGGAAACACCTGATACCGTACAGTTCACTCTACTCCTATGGATGCATATGCCCGCCTATTCTATGGATTCTTCCAAGCATTCTATGTCTGAGGGTGAATAAGAGCTATACGAGTTTACAGATGGCATATGCCACACTGCTTGCTATTTGGCTGTCCACATCTTTGAATGCCGTGGTCCGTTGACTGTTTTACTGCTGTTCATATCAACACCCTTTTTTTCCTCTCCGGACGGACGAAGAAGAAACCCCCATATAGGGTGACATTGTTTTCATGTTGTTTGGGGGAAAAGCCTATAGTGTGTTTGGGACTGTGGGCAGGGTGGGGGTGTTGGGGAAAGTTCTACTGTTTAATGTCACTACTATGTGAGCTTATCTTATCTCACGGTTTGGTTATGTTTTCAATTGTTTTTTTTTCTTTTCCCTTATGATCTTACTATGCAAAGATGTTGTGCATTATTCCTTACAGCCTGTATGTCATTACGGTCACCCCTGCTCAATGTGTGTGGTGGAGAACTGGATTTGTGCTCCTTGTAGGGAGCCCTTGTTGGCACATCCTGACAGCCTCTGTATGATGATCTATAGATATTATGGCTAATCACGTACAAAACCTTAACCTAATCTTATGGAACTTACAGGACCTGAACTCTAACAATCAAATGAGCACTGGTGTACAATTACATACAGAAACGCAAGCCCCATATTATTTTTCTGCAAGAGACCCACCTGACAGGATCCACAATTCTTGCTCTTAAACAAGCTTTTATAGGCCATGCCTTTCACTCTCTGTACTCTAATTATGCCAGGGGGGTCTCCGTGCTGGTAGCCAAATCCCTAACATGTACTCCTAAGACCATTGTCACGGACCCGTATGGGAGGATCGTGGTGGCGGTACTAATAAGCCATATACTTTTGTAACGGTATACATTCCGCCACCGTTTTCACTGGCAGGATGGGAGGATGTGCTGATGAGGGTACTACGGGTGGCGGAGGGCCCTATTATTCTAGCTGGTGATTTGAACACTGTCCTCTCCCCTGAGAAGGATAGATTGAATGCCAGGACCAGTTGCAGCTCTCCACTAGCAAATTGCATGTCTCAGTATGGCATGGTGGAGGCCTGGAGATGGAAGAACCCTGATACCCTGGCTTAATCTTGCTACTCCTCTACCTACAATAAGCTTTCGAGATTAGACATGTGCTTTCTAACTAGGGACATCCTACCCAGGGTGGTGGCGATACAATATCTCCCACGGGCAATCTCAGACCATTCCCCCCTACTACTGACAGTGACCGTTGGCCATTCACCGGGGTACAACCTGTGGAGACTTAGCCCCCTCTGGCTCAAAGAGGAACTGTTCAAAAGATCCTCCGCCACCGCTATTGGGGACTTCTGGTGGGACAACAGAGGTGAGGTCACCCTGAGTATGACGTGGGATGCATTTAAAGCTACCCTTAGGGGCTCCACCTCCAGGGTCATTAAGAAAATTAGAACGGACAGGGAATGGAAACTCAAGGACTGTGAATGAGCGGCCACTGATGCTGAGGTAGAATATATCAGAAATCCATTCTCCTCTAACTTTAGGTTATGGCGAGATCTTTCTAGACAATTATAGCTGGTACTGATAGAGAAAACTCAGAAAAAACTACTTTACCATTCTCAACAAATTTTTTAATATGGAGATAAGAATGGTAAATTATTAGCCTACCTAGCCCATTCACAACACGCACCTATCTCTATTCCCCAAATTTATGACGAACACCAGACTCTGTGCACCTCCCCGGAGGATATAGCGAGTGCATTCCTCCACTTTTACTCCACTCTGTATTCATCCTCCGTGTGCTATGACGCGATGGAGGTGCAGAGTTTCCTAGAGCAAATCCCGCTTACTGCTCTGTCTCCAGAGGCAGCGTCAGAGCTGGATCTCCCAATCTCTGTCTCAGAGATAGGGGAGGCGATGCACTCCCTCCATCCTAACAAAACACCGGGGTTGGATGGATATCCAGTGGAATGGTACTGTATGTACCAGGAATTCCTAGCACAAAAGTTACTGGAAGTGTACAATGATGCCTTTGAGAAAGGTATGCTTCCAAACTCACTCAGAGGCTTTAATAGCCCTAATCCCCAAACCACATAAAGACCATAGGCTCTGTGAGTCTTATCGCCCTATCTCATTAATCAACGTTGATGCTAAAATCCTAGCTAAACTCCTTGCCAGGCGACTCAATAAGGTGATTGCATCCATTATTAACGCTGATCAGACTGGTTTCATACCAATGCGCTCAACGGCTATTAATCTGTGCAGGCTGTTCACAGTCCTGCAATCTATGGGACCTAATCCTGACACACGCATTGTGGTGTCCTTAGACACCCACAAGGCGTTTGATTCTATCGAATGGCCCTACTTAATGGCAGCCCTTGAGCGGATGGGTTTTGGACCTAAATTTATTGCATGGTTGAGACTGCTGTACGCCGGTCCCTTGGCTCGTTTACGGGTAAACAATATTATCACTGATACCTTTGAAATTCGTAGGGGCATGCGACAGGGGTGCCCGTTGTCACCCCTGTTTGCCATTGCGATAGAGCCGCTGGCAGCCATGCTCAGAGCAGATACCGCAGTCAGGGGCTGTAGGCTGAACGACTTGGAAGAAAAAACGTCCTTGTAAGCAGATGATATGCTGCTGTATCTGGCAGATGCTCAGGGATATCTCTCTCTCGGACACTACACATAATCTCTGACTTTGGTTCATATTCAGGGTTTAAGGTTAATTGGGGCAAATCCGTAGTCTTGCCATTAGACCCCCTTTTCATTCCCACAATGCCCCCAGATGCTCCAGGTAGTGAACAAGTTTCGCTACCTGGGTGTGGAGATACAAATACCCCTGAAAGCATATATCTCTAATAATCTCACCCCCCCATGTACAACGCAGACTTGGTCCAAGCTACCCCTCAATCTACGGGGTAAAATCAATATTATCAAAATGATCTATCTCCCCAGATTTATGTATATTTTCTGGCATGCCCTGACCTATATCCCCAAAAAACTGTTCTCTGAAATCAATGGAATGATCACATCGTTCCTATGGGGCTCGAAACCACCCAGGGTGTCTCTGGAAACCTTACACCTACCCATTAGGGAAGGGGGATTGGCCCTGCCCAATCTTCAATGTTACTATCTAGCGGCCCAACTGACACACATCCACTGGTGGTTCTTTCCTGGACCTTTACATCGCATCCGTGGCCACCCAAGCTGCCTGGGTACACTCATACGAAGCGTTGAAAAATGTAGTATATAGAAATGGTCCATACCCCATAGCAGGCACCAACATCCTTAGACTTTTGTACAAAATCTTTCATATATGCCACAAAAAGATGGGGGACTCCTCTTTGACCAAATCACCTAACGCCCCTCTCTGGCTTAATCCCCAACTTCCAGAAGTGTACAAAATACAGGATGGAGTGCGATGGGCTAGTTATGGAATTAAAGAGGAGGTCCCACGAAAAAAAATAAGTATTAAAAGCCAGCAGCTACAAATACTGCAGCTGCTGACTTTCAATATGTATATATTATATATATATATATATATATATATATATATATATATATATATATATATATATACACTTACCTGTCCAGGGAGCCCGCAATGTCGGCAGCCGAAGCCGATCTGTCCGTCAGCTCTCAGCTGCTGCCGCCACCATCCTCGGTAAGGGAATCGGGAAGTGAAGCCGTGCGGCTTCACTTCCTGGTTCCCTACTGCGCATGCGCGAGTCGCGCTGCACAATCCGAATGGTCCCTGCTGTCTCTGGGACCTGTGTGTCTCCCAGCAGACAGCGGGGGGGGGGGGGGACGGGAAGTCGCGTAGCTCCCGTGGGAGTCTATGCCCGGAAGTGGGTGCAAATACCTGGGTGCAAATACCTGTATTATATAGGTATCTGCACCCCCCTCCCCCCTGAAAGGTGCCAAATGTGACACCGGAGGGGGGAGGAATCCGAAAAGCGGAAGTTCCATTTTTGTGTGGAACTCTGCTTTAAATATGTACACCAATTGTTCTCTGCAGGGGTCTTTAAAACATTCAGGGACCTTCAGTTGGAATGCAATATCCACAACAAGTATTTTTATGGCTACCTGCAACTGTGGCACGTGATCACAGCGCAGTTTGGGCTGACGGAGGTATCGCTTCTCCACTCTAAGTTAGAGAAACTTTTGTGTGAAGAAGACCATACTAAACTGATATCCAGATACTATTCCCTTCTCCTGCCCTCTGCGGCTAAGAGAATGGAAAAAGTGGCGAGACAGTGGACTTCTGACATCCCAACACTGATTGATGAAACATGGACGGAAGCGGTGGGGGATCTCTTGCCCTCAATTATATCTGCTAGGGACAAGGTAATACAATTTAACTTTCTACACAGAATATATTATACCCCGGCTCACATATATCGGATGGGTAGAGCCGACTCCCCTGAATGTCCTCGCTGTCATGAAGGGGAGGGGAACTACTTCCACATGGTATGGGTCTGCCAAGAGTAGCACAATTCTGGAGGGCAATATTGACATTCTTGGAGGATAGACTGGCCATCCCAAACATCTATTCCCCCGCGAAGTGCCTCCTTGGAAGCTTTGACGGAGAAGAAATGTCTAACAAAAAGAAAGCCCTCCTGTGTATACTATTTTTGTATGTTAAGAAGGCACTAGCGCTCAAATGGAAAAATCCCTTTGCCCCGTCCATTCAATTCTGGGTAGATCTAGTTAATAAAACACTGCCACTGTTTAAACTTACAATTACTTCTAGAGGTTGCCCAAAAAAATTTGAGAAACTGTGGTCCGGATGGCTCACCTCGGTTTCTGGTGACATTGAGCCGTAAATATCCATTAATACCATGTTATGGTTTATGGAGCATGACTCTGCTAGTACTGTTAGTCTTATGATAACTACTGTATTTGCACTAGGGTTACGTTTTATTGCTTTCCTATGGTTTACTGATCAATAATGCTTATGTTTGAGTATGTGACTGTATATTTCTTAATGCATAGTTAACATTGTATATTATGTTTTGTGAAAAACCAATAAATTTACGCTTTAAAAAAAAAAAAACTATTAAAACAAATGTCACTGTAAAAAATGAATTAGCCTACCTTAAAAGCAGACAGCGTCAGTCAGTAGGGCAGTGGACACTGTGAGTAAAGCAGAGGATGGTGTCAGTAAAGCAGAGGATGGTGTCAGTAGGGCAGTGGATGGTGTCAGTAAGGCAGTGGATGCTGTCAGTAGGGCAGTGGATGGTCTCAGTCAGCAGAACAGTGGACGATGTCAGTAGAGCTGAGGACGGTGTCAGTAGGGTAGAGGATGGTGTCAGTAGAGCTGAGGACGGTGTCAGTAGAGCAGTGGACAGTGTAAGTAGAGCAGTGGACTGTGTCAGTAGAGCAGTGGACGGTGTCAGTAGAGCAGTGGACGGTTTCAGTAGAGCAGTGGACGGTGTAAGTAGAGCAGTGGACGGTGTAAGTAGAGCAGTGGACGGTGTCAGTAGAGCAGTGGACGGTGTCAATAGAGCAGTGGACGGTGTCAGTAGAGCAGAGGATGGTGTCAGTCAGCAGAGCAGTGGACGGTTTCAGTAGAGCAGAGGATGGTGTCAGTAGAGCAGAGGATGGTGTCAGTCAGCAGAGCAGTGGACGGTTTCAGTAGAGCAGTGGACGGTGTCAGTAGGACAGAGGACGGTGTCAGTAGGGCAGTGGATGGTGTCAGTAGAGCAGAGGATGGTGTTAGTAGAGCAGAGGATGGTGTCAGTAGAGTAGTGGACGGTGTCAGTAGAGTAGTGGATGGTGTCAGTAGAGGAGTGGACGGTGTCAGTAGGGTAGAGGATGGTGTCAGTCAGCAGAGCAGTGGATGGTGTCAGTAGAGCAGAGGATGGTGTCAGTAGAGCAGAGGATGGTGTCAGTAGAGCAGAGGATGGTGTCAGTAGAGTAGTGGATGGTGTCAGTAGAGGAGTGGACGGTGTCAGTAGGGTAGAGGATGGTGTAAGTAGAGCAGAGGATGGTGTCAGTCAGCAGAGCAGTGGATGGTGTCAGTAGAGCAGTGGACGGTGTCAGTAGAGCAGTGGACGGTGTCAGTAGAGCAGTGGACGGTGTAAGTAGAGCAGTGGACGGTTTCAGTAGAGCAGTGGACGGTGTCAGTAGGGCAGAGGACGGTGTCAGTAGGGCAGAGGACGGTGTCAGTAGAGCAGAGGATGGTGTCAGTAGAGTAGTGGACGGTGTCACTAGAGGAGTGGACGGTGTCAGTAGGGTAGAGGATGGTGTAAGTAGAGCAGAGGATGGTGTCAGTCAGCAGAGCAGTGGACGGTGTCAGTAGAGCAGTGGACGGTGTCAGTAGAGCAGTGGACGGTGTCAGTAGAGCAGAGGATGGTGTCAATTAGCAGAGCAGTGGACGGTTTCAGTAGAGCAGTGGACAGTGTCAGTAGAGCAGAGGATGGTGTCAGTAGAGTAGTGGACGGTGTCAGTAGGGTAGAGGATGGTGTAAGTAGAGCAGAGGATGGTGTCAGTAGAGCAGTGGATGGTGTCAGTCAGTAGAGCAGTGGATGGTGTCAGTAGAGCAGAGGACGGTGTCAGTAGAGTAGAGGATGGTGTCAGTATTTTTTTTTACCAAAAACATGTAGCAGAATACATATTGGCCTAAATTGAGGAAGAAATTCAATTTTTTACATTTTATTGGATATGTTTTATAGCAGAAAGTAAAAAATATGTTGTTTTTTTTAAAATTGTCAGCCTTTTTTTTTTTGTTTATAGCACAAAAAATTAAAAACGCAGAGGGGATCAAATACCACCAAAAAAAAACTCTATTTGTGGGGGAAAAAAAGGACAAAAATGTTATTTGGGTACAACATCGCACAACCACGCAATTGTCAGCTAAAATAACGCAGTGCCGTATTGCAAAAAAATGGCCTGGTCATTAAGGGGAGGGGGGTAAATCTTCCAGAGGTCAAATGGTTAAACATACAAAGTTTCATTTGGATTTCAAAGAAACTCTCGGCAGCAAAAGCTGCTCTCACGGCTGGACAGTTTAACCAATAATACAAATATATTTTATATGTAAACATGGGAATAAAAAAAAGAAAAAACAATAAATAGAACATCACAGAGATAATATAATAAAATCAATGATTTGATCGCTATATAAAAACCTCCTCGAAATCACACATAAGATGATGTAATGTAACAGTGTGAAGATTCTCTATGACTTCCTACTATACAAAATTTCCAAGATTTTGTATTCAGTACAAACACAATGTTTAAAGTAAAAAATGATTTAGCAATCTTAACGTGTCTTATATGTGGCTTCAAATACAAAAGTTGCTCCATATGTAAAAAAAAAAGAACAAACAAAAAAACAGTTCTGTTAGCAGAGACAAATACAGAGAGAGATTCACCTACAAATCTCTCTTAATACACACTGAATGATCCATCCCACACCAAGTACTACTCCTTCTGTTATATAGGGTTAAATATTAACTTACTGTAAAGATCAGACATGAAGAGATGACACGGGGGTTCTGAATATGAAGACAGAAACAAAATGGAGAACTTGGGTGGAGAGAAGATTTCGGAATGTCAGTTTCATTGGAAGCAGATCTCATCTGCATTGAATGTCATATGCTTTAAAGTACACAGAGGAGGGCAGGTTATCCTGGAGCTCAGATTCAGCTTCTGATTTTGATTGAAGAGATGTCACCTAAGGGTAACTCCAGTTTTGTGGGAAAAAATAGCAAATATAAATAAAAAAAAAAAAAAAGTTAATATAGCGTATACAATTGCTCCACATGTCATATTGTAATGCTTATAGCTCCCAACTGTCCCTGATTTGGAGCAATGTCCCTGTGTCCCTCATTCCTCCCCATTTGTCCCTCATTTTGGTCTGATCTATATAGTTGTATATAAAATGCACTTTTTATCTTTCAGAAAGTGTTTCCCAGCGATAAACCTTTTATCTGACTTCTAAATTGCTGCATTTGTAAATTTCAAAAGACAATATCAAGCCTCGTACACACGCGATCGGATTTTCCGCCAAACAAAACCGTGGACTTTTGTCCGAAGGGCGTTGGCCCAAACTTGTCTTGCATACACACGGCACACAATTGTTGGCCAACAATCCCGAACGTGGTTTTTCAGCTCTTTAGCGCCACCCTTTGGGCTCCTTCTGCTAATTTCGTGTTAGTTGAAGTTTGGTGAGTGTTGATTCGCGCTTTTCTTTTCACGCTTGTCAGTTTGTTTCTGAACGGCCATTCGTCGACCAGCCATGTTGCGGAATCGGAGGAGATAACGTGTTATTTATTATTGGCCTTGGAGTTATTGCTTTGACATTATTTTTTTGGTTGGATAATAATGATTTGATTTGGTATATTTTCTATATTTTTGGATGCATAGAATGCACTTTTTGGTTAAGTTCTATTGGCAGATAGCATGTCTAATTTTATTTGTTTTCTTTTTTTAATGTACAATAAAAAAAATATGTAGAATAATACTTGGCTATGTGTTTTACTTTGAATGACAGTTTGGGAGTAGGAAGTTACATTTTAAAAATTACAATGTAAAATTGACAAGGGACACCAACATACTGTATTTATCGGCGTATAACATGCTCCGGCGTGTAACACACACCCCAAGTTTAGGAGGGAATTTTAAGGAAAAAAACTTTTAGGAGTAAAGTTTAAGGAAGAAAAACTTACAATAAAATGCCCATCAATGCAGCGTTATTGGTGTCCATCTGCAGCCTTGTCAGTGTCTATTTCAGCCTTGTCAGTGCAGCTTTGCCCCAGTGCAGAATTGTCAGTGCAGCCTTGCCCCAGTGTCCATTGCAGCCTTGTCAGTGCAGCTTTGCCCCAGTGCAGCCTTGTCAGTGCAGCCATGTCAGTGCAGCCTTGTCAGTGCAGCCATGTCAATGCAGCCATGTCAGTGCAGCCTTGTCAGTGCAGCTTTGCCCCAGTGCAGCCTTGTCCCCAGTGCAGCCTTGTCCCCAGTGCAGCCTTGTGGGATCGCCGCGATCCCTGCCGACATACACAGCCATGTGTAAATTCAAATATAACGCCGAGTCTGCAGGGACTCGGCGGAGCCGAGATACACATACCCGAGAGTCCTTGGCTTTTCTCGGCGCCGCTTACAGTCCTGCCCAGTCCCGCCCTATGGGCGGGACTGTAAGCCGCGCCGAGAAAAGCCAAGGACTCTCGGGTATGTGTATCTGGGCTCCGCCGAATCCCTGCAGTCTCGGCGCCATATTTGAATTTACACACGGCTGTGTATGTCGGCGGCGATCGAGGCAATCGACTCGATCGCTCCAATCACACAAAATTGGGGGGGATCAGCTTATAACACGCACCCACGATTTTCCCCTGATTTTCAGGGGAAAAAAGTGCGTGTTATATGCCGATAAATACGGTAGTTGTATCTTTCAACACTGAAGAAATGGCTGCACTCCAAGATCCATCAAAATTCTTACTTAATGAAGGAACATCCCAAGTGTTACAAGCAGTTCAAATAGTAGACGCGTTTCACACACTAATGAATAAGCACACCTGTTAGTGTGTGAAACGCGTCTGTTTGTTCATTAAATAAGAATTTTGATGGATCTTGGAGTGCAGCCATTTCTTCGTTGTTGGTCGTATGCATTAGGCTTCCTGTCTCACCTGGAGCAGCGAGTTCTTTTGTTTGGATATAGTTGTATCTTTGATCTTAAAAACTACGGGATAATGGTGTTGTGGTAACTTACACCAAAAAAAAACAAAAAAAAAAACAAGCATCATAATATTCTTGATATCACTAGAAAAAAAAAGCCTTTGAAAATGTGTTTGCAATAACTCCATCAGTATCACCAGCAAAGCAGCTTCATTATTATCCCATTAACCACTTCCGGACCGCCGCACGCCGAGGTACGTCCAAACTTTGCCGGCGGATATCGTTGTTATGGCAGCAGCTAGCTGCCATAACCCCGGTATCCCCGTTTTTCGTGCGGCGGTCGGCTTTCTGATAAAAGTGGTCCCTGCGGCGGATTCGCCGCAAGATCACTTTTATCGGTGGCAGAAGAGGGTCTCCCCCCGCCGCGATCCGGTGCCCTCCGCCGCTTACTGGAGCCATCGGTAGTGGCGGAGGCGATCGCGTCCGTCTCCCTTCTGTGCCTGGAGACCAGTGAGGCTAAGATGGCGCCCACTCGTCTCCATGATACTGCTGGGCGGAAGTGACGTCAAAACGTCACTTCCGCCCACGCCTCTTAAAGGCACATTTTTTTCAATGTAATTTTTTTAAATGACTTTTTTTTTTATTGCATTTTAGTGTAAATGTGAGATCTGAGGTCTTTTTGACCCCAGATCTCACATTAAAGAGATCCTGTCATGCTTTTTTCTATTACAAGGGATGTTTACATTCCTTTTAATAGGAATAAAAGTGACACATTATTTTTTTAAACAGTGTAAATATAAATAAAATAATGTAAAATAAATAATAAAAATTAATTTTTTTTTTTTTAAAAACCCCCTCCTGACGAGCTTGCGCGCAGAAGCGAACGCATTCGCGAGTAGTGCCCGCATATGAAAACGGTGGTCAAACCACACATGTGAGGTATCGCCGCAACCGGTAGAGCGAAAGCAATACTTCTAGCCCTAGACCTCCTCTGTAACGCAAAACATGCAACCTGTAGAATTTTTTTAAACGTCGCCTATGGAGATTTGAGGGTAAAAGTTTGACGCCATTCCACGAGCGGGCGTAATTTTGAAGCGTGACATGTTGGGTATCAATTTACTTGGTGTAACATTATCTTTCACAATATTAAAAATTTGGGCTAACTTTACTGTTGTCTTATTTTTTTATTCAAAAAAGTGAATTGTTTCCAAAAAAAGTGCGCTTATAAGACCGCTGCGCAAATACGGTGCAGAAAAAAGTATTGCAACAACCGCCATTTTATTCTCTAGGGTGTTAGAAAAAAAATATATATAATGTTTGGGGGTTCGAAGTAATTTTCTAGCAAAAAAAACTGTTTTAAACATGTATACACCTAAAATCCAAAAGGAGGCTAGTCCTTAAGTGGGTAAAGAAGAAGAGAATTGTGCGCTGCATTTCGAGATTTCATAATTGGCCGCGTCACGAATGTTAATTCTCCATTATGAACGCTAGTTTATAAGGCCGACCGCTTCCGGCTCCTCCTTGCTTCCAAGCATGCGTGTTAGTACTTTAGACTTTTGTCCGACGGACTTGTGTACACATCCTCGGAAAATCTGACAACAGACATTTGTTCGTGGAAAATTTTAAAACCTGCCATCCAACATTTGTCCCCGAAGAACCATAAAGTCACAGCCAACTTCCCGCATAAAAGATAGCAGTTCTAGGGACCTGAAAACCAGTGAGGGCGGCGCTGAATCCCTGAACAGGTAAGTCTAGGTTCACACTAGAATGGGGTTCGGGAAACCCTGTTGTCAGCGCACTGCCCTTTGAATGTTAGCATAAAATAACAAATCTAGGCGCAATCACCTAGAGCTCCCACATAATCTAATCTATACAATAAAGCTATACAATACAGCAATCAAAGGACAGTCAAAAGACTAAATATAAAATGTGAACAATGACAATCCATACAAAAGGCCAATAGTCCATATATTGTTGTGATCAGGATGAGGGGAAAAAAACGCCCAGAGAAGCAAGCAGGGCTGCCATCATAGTAGGAAAGAAACCATGGTCCTGAGGCTGAAATACAACAAGTAAAGAGGCGCCTCTGGGTGCAGACGTTTTTATAGGTTTAAAATGCTTTAATAAGATAGAGGTAAACTCACATTGTGGTGATAAAAACAAGCATGATAGTAAGAGTCATGGATGGCGCTCCCAGTCCTGTGCCTGTGAAAAGTCTCTGTGGTGGATGTAGTGACAGCTCTTCCTGGTTGTAGTGAGCCGGCTTCAGACAATGGAGGAGCGGCCTCAGAACGAGGCTTGACACACACGAGACAGCTGGCTGCAGGGGGATGACATCATCAGTAGTGGACGCGTTTCCTGGGCAAGCGCGCTTGGGTGGTAAGCAAGCCGCGCCCCTTTCTCAACAGACTAATCTACTAGACATGCTAGAGAGTTAAAGTGGTGTTCCGGCCGAAATTATACTTTTTAAATAAAAATCCCCCTATAATACACAGACTTAATGTATTCTAGTAAAGTTAGTCTGTAAACTAAGGTCTGTTTTGTTAGTTTATAGCAGTGGTTTGTTATTTTATAAACTTACAGCAGGCCGTGGCCATCTTAAGTGTGGGCGTCTGAAGCCAGACTGTATTTCTTCCTGGATCTCATCCTTGTAGATCTCGCACATGCTCAGTGCAGCACAAGCAGTGTAATAGGTTTCAGGTCAGGTTTCCATAGCAACGGCAGTTTCAGAGGAAGTTGCCGTCCCTTCCCAGAATGCATTGCAAACAGGAAATGATGCGATGGGCCAGGGAGGAGGAAGTGAAAAATGAATACAGCAGATATACAGTAGGTGCTGAGAAAAAAAATTAAAAAATATCCAATTTGTTTACAGTGCACAGTTTAGTGAGGGATACTGAAGAGTTGTAAAAGTGGGTGGAACTCCACTTTAAGTAAGGATGGGGAGGGGGAGCGGGGTGGAGAAAGGGGAGAGGATGGGGTGGGAGAGCAAAAAGGAATATACAGAGCCCAATGCTGTTTAAAGTGATTAATGACGTGAATAAAAAAGAAAAAACACAGGATAAAACCGGAGACAAAAAATAAGGAGGAGGGAGAAATGTAAACAAGGAATAGGGGAGAAAAGAAAAGGGGGAAGGAGATGGGAAAGGAGGGGGAGGGGGGGTTGGGGAGAGGCTGAAGTGGTGAAAAAAAAAAAAAGGGAGAGAAGGAGACTGAAGTGGTGAAGACGACTTGGAGCAAAATAAATAAATAAATAAATAAAAGGAGGCTGAAGTGGTGAAGACGACTTGGAGCAAAAAACGGAATGTGAAGGGGAAAAAAAAAAGAAGACTGAAGTAGTGAAGACGACTTGGAGCAAAAAAAAAAAAAAGGGAGGAAGGGGAGTAGAGAGGGAGGGGGGAGAGGGACAACTGACTGGTCTCTAAAAGCACAAAACAATAATCGCACATGTAAAATGCATCTTATTATTACAACACATTAGTCATAGAGCATATATATTAAAATGGTAAAACACTAAATGTTCAAGATAGATATATATACACGCACATATGCGTGGATAGCACTGGGAGATAAAGCAAGGAATTAGAAGAGTCAACAATAAAAATATAAAAACATGACATACTACTGACTATGCCCTGCATAGTAGTAAAATTGGAAAAAATTAAAAGAAATTGGAAGGAATTGTAAAATATATATATAAGATGTATAACAATAGGATATATACACGTATATGTACACGTGTAAATGCATATACGCACATATAGAATAAATGCACGTATAGAAATATATGTAGAAGATATCTGACATAGTACGAAGTTGTATAAAAATGTCAATAGGACTATAAAAAGGGGAAACCAGTGTCTGCAATACTGAATGGGGCAACAGGTCTAGGGGATAATGAAGAATAATATAGTTATTTTAATTGTAAGCCTATATAGTTGTGAACTCTCTACATTATGGGCCTTTGAATGTGCAGTGGGTGTCAGTCCCCCCACTCTCTCCTCATTGCCTCACTGGCTGTGGCAATGAGGAGAGAGAGTCCCTGGAGATCCGAGGCTCTCGTGCACATCGCTGAATGAAGATGGGGCTCAAGTATTAGAGGGGCTGGTGCACAGAAAATTTTTTTTTACCTACATGCATAGAATGCAAGAAGGTAAAAAAACTTTCAGCCTTTACAAACGCTTTAAGAACTCTCAACTGCAATTTGGCCACACCCACCATTTGATGCAGTTTGAGCGGGGAGACGTGGTTGAGTTTGTTCATCTATTCTCTGAGAAAAAAAAAAAGCCCTGGATAAATATATATCTTACAGATACAACTGGCCCTTTGAGGGCAACTATGATGCTGTTGTGGCTCGTGATAAAATTGAGTTTGACACCTACGTTTTAGAGTTTTAAGTGCGTTCTTATTAAAGGTTATATACAAAACAAAAATATGTATTTGTAGAAGAGGTGATCCTGGCAGAGAGGTGCTGCTCTGGGTGCCAAAGGCTGTGCACTTACGGACTCCAGCAAAGTAAATCTAAACCCTGGTATCAAACCGTGCCATCCTCCTAACAGCATAGGTAAATCCACAATCCTTCAACCATTAGGCCCCATTCACACCATACAGTGCCTTGCAAAAGTATTCACCCCCTTGGCATTTTTTGTGTTTTGTTGCCTCACAACCTGGAATTAACATGGATTGTTTGAGGATTTGCATCATTTAATTTACAGAACATGCCCACAACTATGAAGATTTTTTTTTTTTTTTTATTGTGAAGCAAACAACAAATAGGACAAAATAACAGAAAAGTCAATGTGCATAACTATTCACCCCCCTAAAGTCAATACTTTGTAGAGCCACCTCTTGCGGCTATCACAGCTCCAAGTCACTTTGGATAAGTCTCTGAGCTTGCCACATCTTACCACTGGGATTTTTGCCCATTCCTCCTTGCAAAACTGCTCCAGCTCCTTCAAGTTGGATGGTTTGCGCTTGTGAACAGCAATCTTTAGGTCTGACCACAGATTTTCTATTAGATTGAGGTCTGGGCATTGTCTAGGCCATTCCAACACATTTACATGTTTCCCCTTAAACCACTCAAGTGATGCTTTAGCAGTGTGTTTGGGGTCATTGTCCTGCTGGAAGGTGAACCTCCATCCTAGCCTCAAATCACACACAGAGTGGTACAGGTTTTGCTCAAGAATATCCCTGTATTTAGCACCATCCATCTTTCCCTCAACTCTGACCAGTTTCCCAGACCTGACTGCTGAAAAACATCCCCACAGCATGATGCTGCCACCACCATGTTTCACAGTGGGGATGGTGTTCTTTGTGTGATGTGATGTGTTGGGTTAACGCCAGACATACTCTATGGAGTGTACGGCTTTTTGTCGTCCTATGTACAGATACTCCAGTCTCTGCTGTGGAACTCTGCAGCTCCTCCAGGGTTATCTCTGTGCTGCCTCTCTGATTAATGCCCTCCTTGCCCGGTCCGTGAGTTTTGGTGTGGGACCGTCTCTTGGCAGGTTTGCTGTTGTGCCATGTTCTTTCCATTTGGTTATGATAGATTTGATGGTGCTCCTAGGTACCATATTTTTTTTGGTACCTCCACAGCAGAGACTGGAGAATCTGTAGATAGGACGACAACAAGCCGTACGCTCCATAGAGTTGGGATTTATGGCAGAGTGGCCAGAAGAAAGCCATTACTTTCTGCAAAAAACAAAATGGCACGTTTTGAGTTTGTGAAAAGGCATGTGGGAGACTCCCAAAATGTATGGAGGAAGGTGCTCTGGTCTGATGAGACCAAAATTGAACTTTTTGGCCATCAAAGAAAACTCTGTCTGGCGCAAACCCAACACATCACCCAAAGAACACCATCCCCACTGTGAAACATGGTTGTGGCAGCATCATGCTGTGGGGATGTTTTTCAGCAGTCGGAAAACTGGTCAGAGTTGAGGGAAAGATGGATGGTGCTAAATACAGGGATATTCTTGAGCAAAACCTGTACCATTCTGTGTGTGATTTGAGGCTAGGACAGAGGTTCACTTTCCAGCAGGACAATGACCACAAACACACTGCTAAAGCAACACTTGAGTGATTCAAGAGGAAACATGTAAATGTGTTGGAATGGCCTAGTCACAGCCTAGACCTCAATCCAATAGAAAATCTGTGGTCAGACTTAAAGATTGCTGTTCACAAGCGCAAACCATCCAACTTGAAGGAGCTGGAGCAGTTTAGCAAGGAGGAATGGGCAAAAATCCCAGTGGTAAGATGTGGCAAGCTCATAGAGACTTATCCAAAGCGATTTGGAGCTGCGATAGCCGCAAGAGGTGGCTCTACAAAGAATTGACTTTAGGGGGGTGAATAGTTATGCACATTGACTTTTTCTGTTATTTTGTCCTATTTGTTGTTTGCTTCACAAAAAAAAAAAAAAAATCTTCATAGTTGTGGGCATGTTCTGTAAATATAATGATGCAAATCCTCAAACAATCCATGTTAATTCCATGTTGTGAGGCAACAAAACACGAAAAATGCCAAGGGGGTGAATACTTTTGCAAGGCACTGTACTTCAGCTCCAGAAGGATTTATCCCCTTAATGACCAGGCCATTGTTTGCGATACAGCACTGTGTTACTTTAACTGCGCTGTACACAAATAAAATGTATGCCCTTTTCCCCCACAAATAGAGCTTTCTTTTGGTGGTATTTGATCACTTCTATGGTTTTTATTTTTTGTGCTAAAAAAAGACTGACAATTTTGAAAAAAAAAACAATATTTTTTACTTTCTGCTATAATACATATCCAAAAAAAAAAAAAAAACTTCATCAGTTTAGGCCAATATGTCGAAATCCCCCTACAGTCAGAGGAATTCTCGCCCACAATCACTAGGAAGACCCACTCAGATGGACTATAGGGGAGGATATAGTGATCCCACATATAGAAGAGTTGGATGGAACAAATCATATGGGGGATCTTATCATTCTCCTGCTGCCCCTTGGGAATATGACATCTCAGTTAATAACCGTTATGGTCCATTGTCTGGAGATCATCATGATAACTGGGGCTATGGAGGCAGCTATTCTGATACGGAACATGGTCCACCCCGGAATAATTACCCACAGCACCATGAGGGTCCCCCTGGGGCGGCTCCCCTCAGAATTAAGTCAGACAATTTTTTAGGAAAGGGACAGTACAAAAAAGGAAAACGAAGAGAGGATGCAGGGGAGGGAAATGGAAGCACCCCCCAAAAAAGAAGGAGATAAATACAGAAGGTATTTTTAATCTTAGCGGGACAGCCCTTACAGAAGCAGAGAAGTTTACTTTAAGTCAAGGGTTAAAATATGCACCTAAACAGAGACTAAATAAGTTCCAAATGTTCATTGATATTCAGAAATATATGAGGAAACTCAGCATAAAACAATACTTTCTGACTAATCCCATCACCAGAATAGGAAATCAAAGCAATGAGATTAATGGTAATAAAACAGGAACGGGTTTAAGAAATGCTTCCTTATTTAACCCTCCAGGGAAACCCGCTCCCAGTATTAAAGTTTTTAAAGATTTAGTTTTACAAGATTTACAGAAAGCGCAGTTTAAAAAGGACAATCAGAAAGTAATACAGGAGGGGATAGAATCCTTATGTATGAACAAAGAGCTTATTATTCGCCCTGCGGATAAAGGAGGGGGAATCGTGCTCCTCAAAAAACAAAATTATCTGACAGAGATGAACCGTCTTGTCATGGAAATTTGGTTGTACGCAGAGCACACAACCAAATCTCCTGTTTCTAATCATAATAACAATTTTGTCTAATGATATAAATGCATCTCACCTTTTGATCATATGTCTTTCATATATCATCCTCTGGTGTGTGCCCCATGCTTACAAATAGACACAAGACATGCTTCTTACATTCTCATCTCAGCAAGACTGCCTGCTCAGCCGTGTGCTGACTCTTTATAGCATAACAGGAAGTCCCAAAACTCGAGGGTTCGGCTTCCAACAGCCAAACACCTCTTACAAAGCTTGTGACCTCACAGGATATGACCTCACAGGATGTGAATGACCATATAAGGATTTAATAATAGAACATAAAACAACCAGCAATTAGTATAGGACATGATACAATATACAATAACTAAATACAATGACTAGAGTTCCTTGTGCATGAGAGATTATCTGCAGGTGTACGTCATGGCACCCCAAACATGTTGATCAGGCATACCAGGGGTGACAAGAGCAAACCACCGCTAAACCGATAATGTCTTTGCAGAGCGAACGCATCCCCACCAGACGATCGTTCTGTGCATTGCACAGGGGCCCTTTTCTGGCGGACATGTCCTCTCTCCGCAAACACCTCTCTCCAAACACCAGGACGTTTTCCACTACCTAACAGGTCTCAAACAGCGTCAGTTTGCCCCAGTCAGCTCTTTAGAGCGGGCTGCAAGAGAACAGACACTGGGAGACTCGTATGACCATACATTAATCATAAAATTTTCCACAACAGTCCCTCCTCTTGTCATATGATCCCATGTGTCCCTCGATGAAGCTTGATCTTCTTCTTAGTCCATAAAAAGTAAAACACGGCTTGACATGTAGACTTTGTTGGAGATGACGTGGTGAGCTGTAGTAGTCGCCGGTCGGTCTGGGATCCTCTGTGTCTTGTACGTGGGTCGGGCTTCGGGGCATCTCATCAGGGAAGATGTGGTCACGCGTCCAATCAGGCAACAGGAGCACCTCATCATAGCATATAGAAGGAATAGAAACAAAAACAACATGAGTATATATACCCCTACTTCCTTCACTATGATCTGCTGCAAGATAAAAATTAAATCCCCAACGATTCCCAAACCCTTAAAAAGGATTCCAACCTTCCCTATCTATAGCTCTGGCTTTGCCTTGCAGGGATCTAAACCTTATCCATATGGGCCTGAACTTTGTCACTACTATCCCTGATCCAGATAGAACAATCTTTACTTATGAGTTCCCAGAAACCCTTGGACTGTGGGAACTTCCTTGTAGCTTCAACAGTTACATGCAAGTGTTTCATAAGCTCAAGCCCCCACAGTGTACAAGCAATTCCCTTCCAGCTGTCCCTGCCATTCTTACCTTCTCTCGCGCCATCAGATCCTCATGATCGGCCGTGACATAAGATGCTGGGATAAGTTTTACCAGCACACATGAACCTCTTGCCTTAGGGGAATTACCTTATAGGCTAAGTATATAATAAGTATAATAATTATAATATATAGTATAGTATATATATAGTATACCTGAGCCTATATGATCTCTGTCATAGGGGTCCTACAAGTCTGGTAAGAGGCCTTTTTGTACCTCTTTGCCTGATATATGTGAGGAAGACCACATCTCCTCCTGACAAAAGGACTTGTTCCTAGTGAAGTTTCACATATATTTTGGGGTGTTATCAGTTAAGGACACTACTAAGCCCCCTGATGGATAATACATATATGGAATTGATTTTTCTATTGTAATATTTATATCTATTTTGCAGTTTTGACACTCAAAGCTGATCATTATATGCTGTTTTTTCATTAGTTATTTTTATTGATTTTATACAATTATGTCTGTATGGCAAAGGTTGCGCACTTAATCGCATATATATTTATTGAACCGCGTATTCAGGTTTTTTAGGTTGCAGCACCTTCACTTTTATTATTCACATTTTACCATTCACAATTATTATTTACAAATTATATCATTGGATTTGTACGTTTTGGGGTTAGAGCGGATTGTTCCTATTACCCAAACATCTGTGTGTAACTGCTGTTGCTGGGCTCACCTCTTCACACACCGATGCAGTGTGAGGAGAAGATCAGCTAACAGTGTGTTACATATTACATTACTATATATGAACTACTGTGGGGGCGTGGCCAGCGACTGGGATGTGAGGACGTGTTCAGCCTGAGCTCCGTCCGTGCCGTACACATCCTGCATAGATCCTGCTATCCAGGCTGAGTATCCAGGGAACACAGTGCCCATCGGGGGATGGTCAAATTCGGACCACCGATGGAGGAGGCCCCGGGATTTGAGCCGCCGTTACCGCCATGCGGGCCGCAGAAAAATGGCGCCGATCAGCACGAGGGGATCACACAGAGACAGGCAGCCTCCACATCCACACCATGGAAGCAGCTCAAGGGGAAGGGTGAGTCACAAAGATCCCCCCTACTATAAGCCCAGAAGACCCTCTCCTGTTTTCCCCTGCCGAGGAAAATGATCCTACCTCCTCCAGAGCAGACAGGGATGAGGCCGGCCCTGCAGAGCCATCCCTAGCCCAGATTATGGCAGCCATCCAGCACAGCCATGCATCTCTCACCTCACAAATGGACACTATCAAGACAGAATTATCCTTTCTAAAACATGATGTCCACACTATCCGCCATAGAGTGACTAACGCTGAACAATGCATTAGTGCAATAGAAGATGAGACACGTCCCTTACAGGGCTCTGTGAGGGAACTGCGGCAGGCCCACGACTATACTACAGATAAGATCACTGACATGGAAGATCGTTTAAGGAGAAACAACCTACGCTTTTTGGGGTTCCCAGAGGGTGCTGAGGGCAAAACGCCAGAAGCAATCATGGAAAAATGGCTGATGAATGTGTTTGGTGCCACTACCTTTTCACCAATGTTCGCCATAGAAAGGGCACACAGAATCCCCATGCACCCTTTGCCACCTGGGTCCCCACCACGTGCCATGATCATAAAGCTGCTCCACTTCCGGGACAGAGAGGCTATTCTCAGAGTGGCTCGAGAGAAGGGCAAAGTCTCCTTTAATGGCAATGGCATTACCATATTCCCAGATTTCTCTGTAGTAACGCAGAAGCAAAGAGCCACTTTCCTGGCAATCAAATGCAGATTACGGGAGCTCCATCTTCCATATGGCATGCTGTATCCTGCACGTTTGCGAATCATTTACCAGGGCAAGGCCTATCACACTGGGTGGACACCCTGGGACATCCAGATCGCAGAAACCAGGATAGGAGATCTCCTCCCCGTTAATTTCTCACTTTATATGAGGCTCATTGAGACACCTTCATTATGCTCCATTGCTGTCTGATAAAAGGCACATGGGGGTACGGGGAACTGCAGGGTTTTGTCTATTTTGCTCCCTTTACTTCATCCACCCCCATCTCTATACAGTTGCTATATTGCATCTCGAATCCTCTGAAGTAGAAGATACCTCCCTTGACATTCTTGGATGCCAACCGCTACCATGCCACTCTCCCTGTCATTCATTTATCCTCCTGTTATTTTTGACATTATGTTTTTTTCAGGCCAAGAGATACCACACATATTTAATCTGTGCGGACACACGCAGACGGAAGCCCAGAGTTGTGGACTTTTACACGTCTCTTAGGGTTTGTTGGTTGGGGGTCTGAGCCATGGCCCCTCTGCCGAATAGTTTTGGTTATGGGAACAAAGCTCTCATATGTTGGGGGGTAGGAGCTGGGAGGGTTAGGGAGGGAGGATCTGTTGGGGAACCTTTTGTAGAGTTTTTCTTTACTGCTAATGTTATCCACAAACGACACTGGTGTTCAGCTGTACATGTATACTTCACTAATGGCCTTTCGGTCTTACAAGTCACACAATCAAAAGCTCAGATTAATAGGTTGATGGTTCAAATATTAGAGATGTTCATATCCTGGTGTGTTTCTCATGGCTCGCTGGACCCCATGCTAGGTGGGCCCCTGGCGAGCCTTGAGAAATGGGTTCCACCAGTCATAACTTGTATATACTCATGTCTAGACTCCGTTTAGTCTCATGGAACGTTAGGGGGCTTAACTCCAAGGTCAAAAGGTCATTGATGTTTGAATATTTAGCGAGACACAATCCGCACGTGATCCTCCTCCAGGAAACTCACCTCCAAGGATCAAGGGTCATGGCTCTAAAGAGAGCAAAAATTGCCTATGCTATACATTCTACTTATTCCACGTATGCCAGGGGCACGTCAATCCTTATAGCAAAATCAGCACCTGTCACCATAAAACATATCAAAATTGATCCTAACGGTTGCTTTGTCATTGTAGTACTTGAACTTTTAGGTAAGCTCTATACGGTTACAAGTCTGTATGTCCCACCACCCTTCACTAGAATATTCTTCGAACGGGTTATGAGTTCCCTATTGGCGATAGCGGAGGGCCCTTTATTGATAGCAGGGGACTTTAATACAGTACTCGATAATTCTATTGACAGGGTCAAGTGCTCTACGATGCCCCCCAAACTACTGTGCTCTTTTTTGACACAATTTGACCTGGTGGAGGCCTGGAGGTGGAAACATGATAGGGATGGGAGGGAGTACTCGTGTCAGTCTGAAACACACGGTACTCTATCCCAGATTGATCTGTGTTTAGTTTCATCTGAATTGCTAAATAGGGTGGTTGAGGCCAGATATCTCCCTAGGGCAGTGTCTGATCACTCCCCCTTAATGGTGGACCTTGCCTTGGGCCCCCCCACCTCATACCGAATGTGGCGATTAAGCCCTTTATGGCTGGCGGATCAGGCAGTGGTAGATCAAAGTGCAGCTGAAATGAAATCTTACTGGTTGATTAACCATCAGAGTGCCTCTGTCCCATTGACCTGGGATGCTTTTAAAGCCACCACACGTGGCGCCTTTGCAGCGGCAGTTGGGCAGGCTCACAAGGCATCCCAGTCCAAACTAAAGGACGCGGAGGGGGATCTACGGGCGGCACAGTGGTGTAGTGGGTAGCACTCTCGCCTAGCAGTAAGAAGGGTCACCTGTTCGAATCCCAACCATGGCACTACCTGCTTGGAGTTTGCATGTTCTCCCTGTGTCTGCGTGGGTTTCCTCCGGGTACTCGGGTTTCCTCCCACACTCCAAAGACACGCTGGTAGGTTAATTGGATCTTGTCTAAATTGTCCCTAGTATGTATGAATGTGAGTTAGGGACCTTAGATTGTAAGCTCCTTGAGGGTAGGGACTGATGTGAATGTACAATGTATATGTAAAGCGCTGCGTAAATTGACGGCGCTATATAAGTACCTGAAATAAATAAAAAAAAAAATAATAAATCTCAGGGAAGGGGAGGACGCCTACTCCACGGCCCCCGCCCCAGCGACATATACCACCTGGAAACACAGGTCCAGAGACCTGGACCTGGTCCTTTTGGAGCGCACTCAGAAGAAATTGCTGTATCAAAATCAGCGACTCTTCGAGTTCGGGGACAAAAATAGCCGACTACTGGTTGGTTGGTTGAGGCAGGGAAATATTCAGGACAGAAATTGAAAACGCGGAAATGGCAATATTAGAAATATGGGCTAATAGTTTTTCAGAGTGTGATATCGCTTGAAGCATTCTCGGATGCAAAGGCCAGGTTGAGAGGGACAGTCGGGACAATGGAAGCTGGTGTCTCCTAATTCCTCTTTTGGTGCACACCCAACATTTTTTTTGCGTCGACTTCCAGATCCTGATGGTGGAATATGGTCCAGAAAATGGCGCTCATGTAGTCTGCTGACACAATCTGAGTGAATGCTTTCTGGGGGGGATCCTCGTTGGTAAATCAGGGCAGTGACAATGTCTTCAATAAATTTTATGAAGGTGGTGCGTGTTTCCGTTGATTTTTGCTAGATGATGAAAGAATTTAAAAGGGCCAAATGAAAAAAGTAAATTGCGACTTTTTTGTACCAGAAGAGGGATTTTCGTGTTGAAAGATAGGGCTGTAACATTTGATCGCTTAAATCCACCCCCCCATGAATTTGTTGTACTCGTTGATACAGGAAGGCTTGCGAATGGGACCGCGTCTTCTGCGAAGTTCCACCGAGATGTCATCATGGATGGTGGACATCATGTATGCGTCTTTCCTATCCCTCCACTTCACAGCCAACACTTTCTCGTTCCTCAAGCTTGCCCATTCCCCCCTTTGAATAGTTGTGGTGACAAGATGCCGTGGTAAGCCCTTTCAGTTTTTCCTTGTTGTACCACAGGCCAAAGTTTTTTTTAGGTACAGGTGGCGGAGAAGGGGCAAACTGGTGTAATAGTTGTCCATGTAAATATGATACCCCTTTTGGAGGAGTGGGAATGCCAACTCCCAAACTATTTTTCCACTTATTCCCATGTACGATGGACACTCAGGGGCTGGAGCTGGGAATCGTTGCCTTCGTACACGCGGAATGAGTGCACATAACCAGTGGCGCTTTCACAGAGCTTGTTGAGCTTCAAGCTGTACCTCACCCTCTTACTGGGGATATATTGCTTGATTCCCAGCCAGCTTGTGAAATGCAGCAGGGATTCGTCCGCAGATATGTTTTTGTCAGGGACATAAAGTTCGACAAACTTCTTGAAAAAAAAATTAATTAGGGGGCGAATTTTATATAGTTTATCAAAGTTTGGGTGATTGCGGGGGGGGGGGGGGGGGGGCACTGTGAGTTGTCACTGAAATGCAGGAAGCGCATTATAATTTCGTATCGGGACCTGGACATGGCCGATGAAAAAATTGGCATATGGTGGATGGGTTTGGTCAACCAATACTGATGCATTTCATTTTTTTTGTAAGCCCCATGTTGAGCGTTAGGCCTAAAAACAATTTATGCTCCACCACTGTTAGGGGTCTCCATTCAAAAGGGCGGGCATAGCTGGAGCTGGGGTTGGTTGCAATGAATTGTTGGGCAAAAAGGTTGGTTTGGTCCACGATGCCTTGAACTAATTCATCAGGGAAAAATTAATTTAAAAAATCCATTTGGGAAAAACCTGCAGTGTTGACCCGCACACCTGGCTGTGCTGTAAAAGGGGGGATCGTGGCTGACCCTGTGGTAGAAGGCAGCCACATTGGGTTTGCCAAGGCATCTGGAAGCTGGGTTTGGGCCCTAATTCTTTGGTGTGCACTTGTACTGGGCCTTTCCTCCTGGGGTCTAGCAGCGCTTGTATTGGGCCTCTCCTCCTGGGGTCTACCGCCGTTGGCACTGCTGGTAGCTGCCTGGCGTTCAGACCGTCTTCTTTTTGGATGGACTGCTTCCTCCTCTGATTCGGATCCTGATGTGCTGCCTTCGGGGGGCTCATATTCCGAACCAGAATCGGAATCAGAACTGAGCGGTGAGAGCTCCCCGTTGCTCTCATCGGTCAGACTGAGTATTTGGTATGCCTCTTCTGGGGTGTACACCTTTCTGGACATAGTGGCTGTAGGTACTCTGGTGGCAGGTACTCTGGTGGCAGGTGGTGAGGTGGTGGGTATTCTGGTGGCTGGTACTCTGGTGGTGGGTAATCTGGTGGCAGGTGGTAAGGTGGCGGGTACTCTGGTGTCGGGTACTCTGGTGTCGGGTACTCTGGTGGCAGGTACTCTGGTGGCAGGTGGTGAGGTGGCGGGTACTCTGGTGAGGTGGCAGGTACTCTGGTGGCAGGTACTCTGGTCTGGTGGCGGGTACTCTGGTGAGGTGGTGGGTACTCTGGTGAGGTGGCGGGTACTCCTGATGGACAGGTACTCCTGATGGACAGGTACTAGATGACAGGTACTCCTGATGACAGGTACTAGATGACAGGTCCTCTTTATTTAGGGGGGGCAATCTGGGCACAGTAGTTCATATTTTTTTTTTTTTAAAGGGCAAATTTTATTTTGTTTTTAGTACAAAACAAACAAACAGTTATACATACATATATACTAAGCGAACATCGCTCATTCCAATACAAGATATTAGACACTGGTATACATTTGGTGAATAGGCAACCATATTTTTCAGTTACATTTTCGCTCAGTTTCTATTAAACTTTGTAACATTGACCAGAATTTTCTTATAGACTTCATATGGCAGGTGTAATGGTACTTTCAGAGGTAATCCACAAGCCCCATATTTTTTTTTATTTTTTTCGGGCACCCTCTGGCTTCATATGTTAGTTTGTATAGCGGTATAGCCTGATTAACAATGTTCAGCCAAAATGCTATCGTGGGTGGAGATTGCGATATCCAATGAATAGTGATCGATTTTTTAGCATAGAACAACACTATTCGCAGAAATGTTTGCTTATTTTTAGATATACCTTCGTCGTCCACATACCCCAGTAAGCACCTCAAGGGATTACAAATATTAGGTATTTGAGTCAGGGAGCTGATGAAGGCAGTGACCCCCGACCCGAACCTCCTGATCGCAGTGCACTCCCACATCAGATGGAAGAATGTAGCATCCGCAATACTGCATCTGGAACATACTGCCGATGGTAGTCTATTGAGTTTAAATAATAAGGATGGCGTAAAGTATGATCTATATAACAGTTTGGTCTGTATGACTTTATCCCTGGAAGAGATGACAGAGGGGACCTGGAGGGGGAGTATTTCCTGCCAGATGTCCTCCGTCAGCTCGGGGATATCAGCTTTCCACTTGTTGACTGTATTGCTAAGTCTGTGCGTTGTAGAGTGTAATAAAGATATATAATATGTGGAGACTAGTTTATTATGAGAGGGATCTACTAGTAAGTGCTCTAGCGGAGAGAGTTGAACAGTTATATTGCGCAGACCAAACTGCGTAGCTGGCGTGTGGCGTATCTGCAAGTAAAGAAAGTAGGCCGTGCGTGGCAGCTGATAGTCCTGGCGAAATTCCTCAAATGACCGAAACATATTATTTGAGAATAAATGCATTATTGTTTTTACCCCTTTTTTCGACCAGAATTCCCCATCTGTTCTACGGGCAAATTCCTGTAAATTTGGGTTCCCCCATAATGGAGTATTCGGCTAGTAGGTTCGGTGTTCAGTTGATGTCAGCATTTTAGTTAGTTTAAGAATCCGTAAAGTCATTGCAAGGATATTGGTGCCCTCCCTCTAAGTGACAAACGGTAAATCAGGTACTGTAGGGATTCATAGGAAGTGAGTATGGCTGCTTCCAAGGCCGTAGCTGCATTGTTGGCCTCAGGGAAAAACCACCAATGCACATGGGCCAGTTGTGAGGCAATATAGTAGATCTGGAGGCACGGCAATGCCAACCCCCCTCCAATACCGGCAGTTGAAGAGTATTTTTTGCAATCCTCACTGCTCCCCCTTTCCAAATGAAGGTGGTAAGGATCGAGTCAATCTCCTTAAATTTGACTTTCGTAACATATACTGGTGAATTACACAGGAATCGTGGCAGGAATATAATTTTAAAAATGTTTATCCTACCTAATATTGTTAAGGGGAGATTGGTCCATGTCTTTAATGTGGTCTTCATTCTGTTTATAAGAGGGTCTAGATTATTTTTGATATAGGAGGAAAGAGGATGTTGGATCAGGACCCCAAGTATCTGAAGGAATCAACTATTTGTAGCGGGCAAGAGGGAGGGAGTGTTAACGGCGCCTCCCGACCTATCCTAAATAGAAGGGATTTATCCCAGTTGACCTGGAACCCCGAGAAGTGGCCAAACTTCCGGATAATTTCCAGCAGGGTCGGGAGAGATGATTGGGGATCCAACAAATATATTAGCATGTCATCAGCATATAAAGATTCTCGTTTATATCCAGGTGTCACATGTGTTACCTGTACGTGATCTGCCTCCCGTGGGTGGGGGGTCCGATCGGACCCCCCCCGGTGCCCGAGGCGGACGGCTTTTGTCCAGCGGCGATCGGAGGTGAGGGGGAACTCTTTCCAAGCTATTTGTTGAGAGGTATAGTGAGTATTTTGCAGACCTCACTTTTTGTCACAAAGTTTTGAAAATTGAAAAAAGAAAAAAAAAAAAGTTTTTTCTTGTCTTTCTTCATTTTCAAAAACAAATGAGAGCTGCAAAATACTCACCATGCCTCTCAGCAAATAGCTTGGGGTGTCTACTTTCCAAAATGGGGTCATTTGGGGGGGGGTTTGTGCCACCTGGGCATTCCATGGCCTCCGAAACTGTGATAGGCAGTGAAGAGTGAAATCAAAAATTTGCACCCTTAGAAATCCTGAAGGCGGTGATTGTTTTTCTGGGTCCCGTACGCAGCTAGGCTCCCAAAAAGTCCCACACATGTAGTATCCCCATACTCAGGAGAAGCAGCTAAATGTATTTTGGGGTGCAATTCCACATATGCCCATGGCCTGTGTGAGCAATATATCATTTAGTGACAACTTTGTGCAAAAAAAAAAAAAAAAAAAATTGTCACTTTCCTGCAACTTGTGTCAAAATATAAAATATTCCATGGACTCAACATGCCTCTCAGCAAATAGCTTGGGGTGTCTACTTTCCAAAATGGGGTCATTTGGGGGGGGGGGGTTGTGCCATCTGGGCATTTTATGGCCTTCAAAACTGTGATAGGTAGTGAGGAGTGAAATCAAAACTTTACGCCCTCAGATATCCTGAAGGCGGTGATTGGTTTTCGGGGCCCCGTACGCGGCTAGGCTCCCAAAAAGTCCCACACATGTGGTATCCCCATACTCAGGAGAAGCAGCTGAATGTATTTTGGGGTGCAATTCCACATAGGCCCATGGCCTGTGCGAGCAATATTTCATTTAATGACAACTTTTTGTAAATATTTTTTTTTTGTCATTATTCAATCACTTGGGACAAAAAAAATAAATATTCAATGGGTTCAACATGCCTCTCAGCAATTTCCTTGGGGTGTCTAATTTCCAAAATGGGGTCATTTGGGGGGGTTTTGTACTGCCCTGCCATTTTAGCACCTCAAGAAATGAACTAAAAGCTGTGTAAATTCCAGAAAATGTACCCTAGTTTGTAGACCTTATAACTTTTGCGCAAACCAATAAATATACGCTTATTGACATTTTTTTTACCAAAGACATGTGGCCGAATACATTTTGGCCTAAATGTATGACTAAAATTGAGTTTATTGGATTTTTTTTTATAACAAACAGTAGAAAATATCATTTTTTTTTTAAATTTTCGGTCTTTTTCCATTTATAGCGCAAAAAATAAAAACGGCAGAGGTGATCAAATACCATCAAAAGAAAGCTCTATTTGTGGGAAGAAAAGGACGCAAATTTCCTTTGGGTACAGCATTGAAAGGCCGCACAATTAGCAGTTAAAGCGACGCAGTGCCAAATTGGAAAAAGTCCTCTGGTCCTTAGGCAGCATAATGGTCCGGGGCTGAAGTGGTTAATACTGCACTTAGTTTGGTGCCCCCAGGTGTGTTCTATTGGTCCTGCAGGTGTATCCACCCACCCAGTACTCCTATCTTGGTCTGAGATTGATTTTTGTTGTAAGACTGTCCATTGGAAGCCCTTACTATGTGATGAGCCTGACTTAAACTGTCACAATGTCAGTTGCCATTTGTCTTTTCACCACAATACTGTACTGAGTTACTAATTTACAAGTATTTCTCGGTACTATTAATTCTGCACTTAGTTTGGTGCCCCCAGGTATGTTCTCTTGGTCCTTCAGGTGTATCCATCCACCCAGTACTCCTATCCTGGTCTGAGGTTCCCTGTTGCTGTGAGACTGTCCATCAGAAGCCCTTACCATGTGATGAGCCTGATTTTATCTGTCACAATGTGAGTTGCCATTTCTCTTTTCACCACAATAAATCTGTTCACAAACTACACTCACGTGGAACCATGCTATTCTTCTTATCTGTTTGCCTAAAGATACTTCAGTCTTTTCAGAGGTGCAGCATCTGGTGCATTAAAGAGGGAGTCCCGCAAAAATTTTTTTTTAAAAAGTCAGCAGCTACAAATACTGCAACTGCTGACTTTTAAAATATAGACACTTACCTGTCACAGGGTCCAGCGATGTCGGCACCCAAGGCTGAACCGTCCCTTGGTCCTCGGATGTTGCCGCCGCCATCTTTGGTATGGGAATCAGGAAATGAAGCCCTGCGGCTTCACTTCCCGGTTCCCTACTGCACATGCGCAATCTGAATGGTCCGTGCTGTCTCTGGGACCCGTGTGTGTCCCAGCAGACAGCGCAGCGGGACAGGAAGAGGCATAGACTCCCATGAGAATCTATGCCTGGAAGTGGGTGCAAATACCTGTCTTAGACAGGTATCTGCACCCCCCTCCCCCCTGAAAGGTGCCAAATGTGACACCGGAGGGGGGGGGTCCAAAAAGCGGAGGTTCAATTTTTGTGTGAACCTCTGCTTTAAGTTCAGCGGTCCAATTGGACTCCATTAACTTTTTGCTGTTCTGCGTAGACCTTTATGTACATGTAGCACCCTCTTGTGCTAGAAGTGTTAATCATTTTTTTTTCTAGTGTAGGTAAATGTATGCAGGCTCTGCTGGCAGCCAAGCCCATCTCTGTTTTTGCTGGGTTGGGCAAAGATCCAGGGAGATCTGGATGACGCACAGGCAGCATCACTGAGACCTCCCCCCTATTTATAGAATGTGCTGGAACCTTCTAGAAAGATGGGAGGGGAAGTAAGATTGAGCTACCTGGAGTATTCTGAGGGCCCTGACCAATCTCCAACAATATTCTGGGTCAGACCAGCAGGGAGGGAGAGTTCAGGTGGAAGATGGAAATGGAGTGTAATGCCCCGTACACACGATCAGATTTTCCGACAACAGATGTTGGATGTGAGCTTGTTGGCGGAAAGTCTGACCGTGTGTATGCGCCATCGGACATTTGTTGTTGGAATTTTCACCAACAAATGTTGGCTAGCATGTTCTCAATTTTTCCGCCAACAAATGTGTGTTGTCGGACTTTCCAATCACGTGTACACAAGTCCGTTGGACAAAAGTCCAAAGTACAAACACGCATGCTCGGAATCAACGCTCACCAAACACAACATTAGCAGAAGGAGCCCAAAGGGTGGCGCATGACTATTGAGCTTCCTTTTTATCGGCTCGTTGTATGTCTTGTATGTCACTACGTTCGTAATTGTTGGCCAACATTTGTGTGACCGTGTGTATGCAAGTAAATATAAATAGTGTAGCGCTGAAAGGTGAAATGCCTCTGTATGCAAACAGGGGTAATACACAATGATGTGAAAGTGATGATGTGACACCTACTTAGAATGTATGTGAATAAATAATAAATGAACATGACATGAACCGTGAACCAAAATAAATAGTGCACAAAAAAATGAAAAATACATAATAAGCAAAAGTATATATAAACGAAAAGAGTTCACTGTAAAGCAATCAAAAAATGCATGATGTGCATATCCGAAAGCATAAACACCACAGTCTATAGAATGCCAGCAGTGAAGAAAATCCACTTCCAGGGATGGTGGAAAAAAGGGATTTTCAAAGACAATACCAAATGGAGTGACTCAGATGGATGTAAGGCACTTCAAATCAGTAGTCAAATGGAAAGATGGAGCACTCTTACTAGATGTGATGGACACACATACCATACGGCAGTGGGTCAAATAGGCTCTGAGCGCTGATCCCTTGTGCTCTGATGGAATAGGGCTACGAAAGCCAGATGGAACACGACGATGGATCCCTGGGCTCCAGACCATTCGATCAAATGACAACAATGGACCAGCCAATGAGTCAATCCGGAGTGTAGCTGTCGAAGAAGATATTCTCAACAATAGCTAAGTATGCAGAAAAAATATAAAAAGAATGGCTCCCAATGGTGCAGGTCAATCAAAAAAATTTATTAAGATCATACATCAAGAACAGATGCAGAGACAGATAAAAAATGTGATCACAAAAATGGATAGTAAAACAGCAATGTGGAAAGCATTGGATAAGCAGGCCCACCGCGTTTCGTCACTATAGGTCATCAACTGGGACATATTTGCCGCAGTTGATGACCTATAATGTTGAAACGCATCAGTCCTGCTTTTACTATCAATTTTTGCGATCACATTTTTTATCATCTCTGCATCTGTTCTTGATGTGTGATCTTAATACATTTTTGACCCACTGCCGTATGGTATGTGTGTCCATCACATCTGGTAAGAGTACTCCATCTTTCTATTTGACTACTGTGTTTGAAGTTCCTTACATCCATCTGAGTCACTCCATTTGGTATTGTCTTTAAAAATCCCAGTTTTCCACCATCCCTGGAAATTGATTTTCTTCACTGCTGGCATTCTATAGACTATGGTGTTTATGCTTTCGGATATGCACATCATGCGTTTTTTGATTGCTTTACAGTAAACTCTTTTCGTTTGTATATACTTTTGTGTTTATATATTTGTCATTTTTTGTGCACTATTTATTTTGGTTCACGGTTCATGTCATGTTCATTTAATATTTATTCACATTCATTCTAAGTAGGTGTCACATCATCACTTTCACATCATTGTGTATTACCCCTGTTTGCATACAGAGGCATTTCACCTTTCAGCACAACACTATTTATATTTACCTGTACTTCTATTTGGACTTTGTTTGAGTGTTAGCAGCTGTCACGTTTATATTATTATATCGGTTTAGCGCAGTTTTTTCCCCCATTTCACACATATCACGTGTGTATGCAAACAAGTTGGAGCCAACAGCCTTTGAACAAAATTCCACAGTTTTGTTGTTGGAAAGTCCGATCGTGTGCATGGGGCATTAGGCTGTCGTGGCCTTTTGAGGGAGCTCCCCAGTGTGGGAGGGTGACCTTGGGCCTGGGCTCGTGTGCGAACGGGACCCTCTCAGAACCCATGGAGGTGTCCTGGCAAGGAGGCCGTGCAAGGAAAGGACAGCGGTAGAACAGTGCCGGGCAAGTCTCCAGTAACAGCCACGAGGGCTGGTGAGTGACACACAGTCAGGAGGACTGGGAAGGATGCCTGAGAGGACTGGGATGGAGCAGTCTGGGATGGGTGCAGAGCCAGTCAGGAGGACTGTGGTGGCACAGGCAGTGGAAAGAGGCAGCTGCAGCCAGGATGGCTGGCAGTGCCTGAAGAGGTGGTACTGGGAGCAGTAGTCACATGTGGGACAGCTAGCACTAAGGAATACCATTTTGCTACACTATAGGGGCCCGCGGTCCCTGCCTGCAAGGGGGATTTGCTTTGTGCCTGACAGAGTCTGTGTCAGGTCCTCACATCAGTGCTAGCTGGTCCTGGGAGTGATAGTCTGCAAGCAAGTGTATGTGCTAGAGGTGAAAGAGAAGAGGTTGTATATACCAGAGTGTATATAGTTCAGTCCCTATGTATATTTCTTCAATCAAGTGGGCATCCCATATGTACCCCATCACCATCCAAGTTTAATTCCCCTAATAAAACAAAAAAACAAAGTGCAAGGACTTCTTGACTCGGTGTGTTTGGAAATTAGTGTGACTAGCTGTGCAGGGTGGGAGATGAACCACTTTCACCAGTGGCCCCTATGGGGGTAGTGCTACATACACACTTATTGCACCATATACCCCATTACTACTGTATTCTTGACAAGTGCAAATGAAAGGTCCCTCAGGTCATATGCACCACTGTAGCACCGGAAGATTACTGCTGCCAGGGAATAGGAGATCAGAGGAGTGAAGATTTCTGCCGCATTCACACGGGCACTTACATGTAGGCAGGTGGCTTACTGTATTGTATGTTCAGTTATGTTTGGTTAGTTACTTGACTGGCCAGGTCAGGGGGAAAGGGTTAATATTTTTTGTCACCTTCCCTGAACATGTTAATGAGCTTTCTCTGGGGCCCAGCCTCCTTCCCGTGTGTTATAAATGGAAAGAGGTTTGGGTCCCAGGGGGGGCTTTGGGGCTTGAGAGAGAACAGGAACCTTGCAGAAGCTGGTTGGGATCTGTGGTCCACTTTAATAGTGCCAACTCATCACCCAAGACCTTGGATATCTTTGTTCGAGTTTTGCCAACTATGGATTTCCCCTCAAGGACTTCCCCTGTGCAGGTACGCTGGGGCAGCCACAGTTAGGAGTAGTTAGGAGAAGGATGTTACTGCATGTTATACATGTTGTGCCAAGTTTACAGTAAAAGTTGCTTCAACTGCTTTGAGCCTGTTTGACGTTATTTAACGGGTGCATGTTGGATCTTGGCATATTTCTCTAGAACCTGTGTCTGTAAAAACACTAAGGGGTATGTGCAGGGCCTGGACAAGAGGTGGGCAGGAGGGTCAGTTGCCCTGAGCGCAGTGAGACAAAGGAGCAGAAATAGAAGCAGGGTGGTACATCCATTCTACGGCATGTATTAATAGAGGGGGAGGGGGGCGAAATTCTGGATCTTTGCCCTGGGTGTTGGACAACCCAGTCCCGGTACTAAGTATGTGTAATACCACTGTAAAAGATGACAGATCTTCCAGTAATGAGGGGGGTTATCACCGGGAGCAAACTAGCGTTGCGGCGATCTAAGGCCAGATCACTAGGTATGGGAAGGAAGGTGTTAAAGAGCACGCGTGGGATCTGGTATGTGCTAAATGTTACTGGGAGTGAGGTAACAGAGGACACTGGACTGGTGAAGCGGTGCAGGTTCTGCACATCCCTCTGAATGCAAACATACATCAGTTACAGTGTGTAGTCCAGTGGCGTCTCCAGCTTTCATATTTAGGGGGGGCACATGGGGGGCCAGGGACAAAAGTAGGGGCGCAACTATAAAATGCAATTATGTATATATATATATATACTGGGGCCCTTTACTACGATCCCACAAAGGGCCCTTACAAATGTTCTGCAGTGAGCTCCCTTCCTACTGTATTAGAGCCCCCCCCCAGGGTGGCAGAAAACAAGAGATATATGTCACCAGCATACCAAGAAAATATAAGGGTCCAAAGCAGTGGGAGAACTATCAGGGTTGCAAAGGTTGTCTTGCCATCGGGCCCTGGTGTTCTACCACTGTGGGGTTTCCCAGCCTCCTCTTGCTGTCCTGCCCCTGCTGTTGACAGCTCTGGTCTGGCATCTCTTGGAATTTACAGGCTGGTTCTCCTGTCCTAAGGACGGCAGAAATCAGTCTGTTTTTTCAGTATCTGAGAGTCCTGGTGGAGTCCTTCCTGCAACTCGCTCTTCTCCCTGCCAATGAGGATGCAGGGGAAGGAGCAGATCGGGCGGCTATGGATGTGTGGGCGCTCGCATTATGCAGTGTCAGCGAGCAGAGGGAGGGGGGAGGAATCACCCGCAGGAGCTGACTGGGGACGCTCTCCCTCTCAATAGAGACTGTGTTACTCCAGTGGCGGCCCGAGTAAGATGCAGCGCATCTGCTACAAATGCAAACAAAAAGACATTGCCTTTTTATTTTTTTTTTAATTGGGGGGGCACATGGTGAGGCACAGCATAATGTTGGGGGGGTCAGGGCCCCCTCTGCCCCCCCCCCCCCCAGTAACGCCATTGGTAGTGTCATGGGACAAAACATCTCTCAGAGGAACTCTGCACTCTATTGCTGCACACAAGTGGCTCATCTCTGAGTCAGGGAACTGCCTTAATGTTTGATTTTTCACATGACCACAGCCTCTGCCATTTCCCAGGCATTGATGAGTATGCCTTTGGGCAAGGAGTTACCCCACGTGCACGCTCAGTCAGACCCCGCCCACATACACACATAGCCTGTGAATAGGCTGTGACTTTAAAGAGGCGTTCCGGCCCCCCACCCCCCAAAAATTAAAAGTCAGCAGCTACAAACACTGTAGCTGCTGATTTTTACTATTAGGGCACTTACCTATCCAGGTATCCAGCGGTTTCCTCACCCGAGTCGATTCTTGAATCGGCTCTCGGGTGCTGGCGCCTCCATCCTTGCTTCACAGCCGGTTTCCTACTGCGCAGGCATGAATCCCGCTATGATTTGTGAAGGATCTGGCTGCAGGGAGAAGGTAGAGGGGGCTGAACTTCCGTCTCACTTCACCGCAGCAGATACCCACTCCCCACCCCAAAAGGTGCTAAATGTGGCAAAGGAGGGAGGGAGGAGGCAGATGAGCAGAGCTTCACCTCTTGGATGGAGCTCTGCTTTAAGCAGTTGTAGCCACCAGGTGCTCTGTGCAGACAGCCCATTCACATATATGGGAATTCAGCCGCTGTCCCAAATTAAAAGCCATGTGAGTGAGTGCTGTATACTGCGGAGCTGCTCACCCACATAACTGTCAAATCAGGGTGAGCATCTGTCTGCATTCAGCTACTGCATTCCCATAGTAATGAATGGGCTACCTGAAGGCACCAGCCGCCCAAAAGACAAGGCCCATTTACAGAATAGATGTACAAACACTCGGTTCACACCTATGCATTTTTTAGTGCAGTTTGCAGAAACGCCATAGGCGTGCGCAAGGGGTGTGCCAGGTGTGCCTAGGCACACCC